>NC_141875.1:579416657-579719688 GCF_056163025.1 Triticum urartu | reverse complement strand
TTTCACTTTGCATCTCTATACCAAAAATACCAAAAGTATTATTTATGATCTCTATCAGATCTCACTTTTGTAAGTGACCGTGAAGGGATTGACAACCCCTAAGCGCGTTGGTTGCGCTGAGCTATTGTTTTTGTGTAGGTACAAGGGACTTGAGCGTAGCCTCCTACTGGATTGATATCTTGGTTCTCAAAAACTGAGGGAAATACTTACGCTACTTTGCTGCATCATCCTCTCCTCTTCGGGAAAATCCAACGCAGTGCTCAAGAGGTAGCAAGAAGAATTTCTGGCGCCGTTGCCGGGGAGTCTGCGCAAAAGTCAACATACCAAGTACCCATCACAATCCCTATCTCCCGCATTACATTATTTTCCATTTGCCTCTCGTTTTCCTCTCCCCCACTTCACCCTTTCCGTTTTATGCGCCCTCTCTCTCTCTCTATCCTCCCTCTCTATTTGCCTCTTTTGCTCGTTTGTTTGCTCGTGTGTTAGTTCGTTAGCTTGTCGTTATGTCAATTCCTTTACCTTCTGCCTCTATGTCTGAAATTGGGGGAATTGTTGTCGATATGGATAATGATAATATCATGAAAAATTCTGATGCTCCTGCTAAAGAACCTACCATCTTTCATACAAAAAAATTCCGTGTTGGTAGTGGTAATATTATTGGAAAAGGAGTTATTCAAGATTTCTTTACTTGTGCAGGTGCTTTACCTTCTATGGGTAGTTCTATCCTTCACAGAACTAGTAGTCTTGCGTATGCTATTGCCATGCTTGTAGTTGAACTTGAAAGACAATTCATGCACATGCATCCTTCCATACAAAGGATTTTTATGGAATTTTCTAATATTGAGCATTCTTCTGTTAAGCGTGCCGCTACTATCTTTTTGGCTCATGAGTTTAGATTCATAATAAAAGAAGCAAAAGAAATCTTTGCGCATTATAGGGTGGACGCTTGTCGTCCTCCCATAGAGGCTATCATCTTTGATTAAGAAAAATAATGCGTTTTCAATCTCTAGACTATGTTACTTTCAATGAAAATCTTAGAAAAAGGGTTCCTACCAATGTTTTAGTTGATAGAATTTCTGAACTTAATGATGATTTGGCTATTCGAAATAATGAACTAGGATATTCTCTTGAATATAGGCTCACAAAGTTCTGTCAAAAGAATGCTTATAATGATGAATTGGTTGTGCATTATGAAGGACCAAAGGAGGAACCTATACCTCCCAAGGTTGATCTTGGGGACTTTTGTCCCATTAAATTTAGCCCTTTTGATTACTTTTGCTTGCCTCAAAGAAAACTTGATGCCGAACGTAGAGAATATGAAATGAGTTTTAATAATCTATCTTACTATTATGGCAATACCTAGATCTATTATTGCTTGTTATGCCTAGCTAGGGGCGTTAAACGATAGCGCTTGTTGGGAGGCAACCCAATTTTATTTTTATTCCTTGCTTTTTGCTCCTGTTTAGTAATAAATAATTTATTTATCCTCTGTTCTGTTTGTTTTTTTTTGTGTTTAATTAGTGTTTGTGCCAAGTAGAACCATTGGGAAGACTTGGGGAAAGTCTTGTTGAACTTGCTGTAAAAAACAGAAACTTTACCGCTCATGAGAACTGCTGTCAATTTTATTTGAAGAGTGCTATTTAGTTAATTATTTTTTCATATGATTATTAGATAAATTTCTCACGTCCAGAAATTTATTTTAGAATTTTTGGGGTTCGATATCTTGCGCTAGCTACAGATTACTATAGACTGTTCTGTTTTTGACAGATTCTGTTTTTCGTGTGTTGTTTGCTTATTTTGATGAATCTATGGCTAGTAAAATAGTTTATAAAACATAGAGAAGTTGGAATACAGTAGGGTTAACACCAATATAAATAAATAATGAGTTCATTACAGTACCTTCAAGTGGTCTTTTGTTTTCTTTCGCTAACGGAGCTCACGAGATTTTCTACTTTAAGTTTTGTGTTGTGAAGTTTTCAAGTTTTGGGTAAAGATTTGATGGATCATGGAACAAGGAGTGGCAAGAGCCTAAGCTTGGGGATGCCCATGGCACCCCCAAGATAATCTAAGGACACCTAAAAGCCAAATCTTGGGTATGCCCCGGAAGGCATCCCCTATTTCGTCTACTTCTATCGGTAACTTTACTTGGAGCTATATTTTTATTCACCACATGATATGTGTTTTGCTTGGAGCGTCTTTTATGATTTGAGTCTTTGCTTGTTAGTCTACCACAATCATCCTTGTAATATACACCTTTTGAGAGAGCCATATATAATTTGGAATTTGATAGAATACTCTATGTGCTTCACTTATATCTTTTGAGCTTTATAGTTTTGCTCTAGTGCTTCACTTATATCTTTTAGAGCATGGTGGTTGATTTGTTTTATAGAAACTATTGATCTCTCATGCTTCACTTAGATTATTTTGAGAGTCTTTAATAGCATGGAAATTTGCTTAATAATAATATGTTTGGTATTCAAGATTTGTAGAACTTTCTTTTGAGTGCGTTGAATACTAAGAAAAGATTGATGCTTGATAATTGTTTTGAGATATGAAGATGGTGATATTAGAGTCATGCTAGTTGAGTATTTGTGAAATTGAGAAATACTTGTGTTAAAGTTTGTGATTCCCGTAGCATGCACGTATGGTGAACCGTTATGTGATGAAGTCGGAGCATGATTTATTTATTGATTGTCTTCCTTATGAGTGGCGGTCGGGGACGAGCGATGGTCTTTTCCTACCAATCTATCCCCCTAGGAGCATGCGTGTAATGCTTTGCTTTGATAACTTCTAGATTTTTGCAATAAGTATATGAGTTCTTTATGACTAATGTTGAGTCCATGGATTATACGCACTTTCCTTCCTTCCACCATTGCTAGCCTCTCTAATACCGCGCACCTTTCGCCGATATCAAACAGCCACCATACCTACCTATCATGGCATTTCCATAGCCATTCCGAGATATATTGCCATGCAACTTTCCATCGTTCCTATGACACACTCCATCATTGTCATATTACTAGCATGATCATATAGTTGACATCGTATTTGTGGCAAAGCCACCATTCATAATTCTTTCATAGATGTCACTCTTGATTCATTACATATCCCCGTACACCGTCGGAGGCATTCATATAGAGTCATATCTTGTTCTAAGAATTGAGTTGTAAGAAAAATAAAAAGTGTGATGATCATCATTTTTAGAGCATTGTCCCAAGTGAGGAAAAGGATGACGGAGACTATGATTCCCCCACAAGTCGGGATGAGACTCCGGACGAAAAATAAAAAAGGGCCAAAAAAAGAGAAGGCCCAAACAAAAAAAAGAGAGAAAAAGAGAGAAGGGACAATGTTACTATCCTTTTACCACACTTGTGCTTCAAAGTAGCACCATGATCTTCATAGTAGAGAGTCTCTCATGTTATCACTTTCATATGCTAGTGGGAATTTTTCATTATAGAACTTGGCTTGTATATTCCAATGATGGGCTTCCTCAAAATGCCCTAGGTCTTCTTGAGCAAGCGAGTTGGATGCACACCCACTTAGTTTCTTTTGTTGAGCTTTCATATACTTATAGCTCTAGTGCATCCTTTGCATGGAAATCCCTACTCACTCACATTGATATCTATTGATGGGCATCTCCATAGCCCGTTGATACGCCTGGTTGATGTGAGACTATCTTCCCCTCTTTTTGTCTTCTCCACAACCACCATTCTATTCCACATATAGTGCTATATCCATGGCTCATGCTCATGTATTGCATGAAGATTGAAAAAGTTTTGAAAATGTCGAAAGTACGAAACAATTGCTTGGCTTGTCATCGGGGTTGTGCGTGATTTAAATACTTTGTGTGGTGAAGATAGAGCATAGCCAGACTATATGATTTTGTAGGGATAGCTTTCTTTGGCCATGTTATTTTGAGAAGACATAATTGCTTTGTTAGTATGCTTGAAGTATTATTATTTTTATATCAACATGAACTTTTGTCTTGAATCTTTTGGATCTGAATATCCATACCACAATTAAGAAGATTTACATTGAAATTATGCCAAGTAGCACTCCGCATCAAAAATTTTGCTTTTATCATTTACCTACTCGAGGACGAGCTGGAATTAAGCTTGGGGATGCTTGATACGTCTCAACGTATCTATAATTTTTGATTGCTCCATGCTATATTATCTACTGTTTTGGACTATATTGGGCTTTATTTTCCACTTTTATATTATTTTTGGGACTAACCTATTAACTGGAGGCCCAGGCCAGAATTGTTGTTTTTTGCCTATTTTAGGGTTTCGAAGAAAAGGAATATCGAACGGAATCCAAACGGAATGACACCTTCGGGAACGTGATTTTCTCACCGAATACAACTCAGGAGACTTGGAGCCTATGTCAAGCCAACTAACAGGAATTCACTGTTGGGGAACGTAGTAATTTCAAAAATTCTCCTACGCACACGCAAGATCATGGTGATGCATAGCAACGAGAGGGGAGAGTGTTGTCTACGTACCCTCATAGACCGGAAGCGGAAGCGTTAGCACAACGCAGTTGATGTAGTCGTACGTCTTCACCGCCCGACCGATCAAGCACCGAAACTACGGCACCTCCGAGTTCTAGCACACGTTCAGCTCGATGACGATCCCCGGACTCCGATCCAGCAAAGTGTCGGGGATGAGTTCCGTCAGCACGATGGCGTGGTGACGATCTTGATGTTCTACCGTCGCAGGGCTTCGCCTAAGCACCGCTACAATATTATCGAGGATTATGGTGGAAGGGGGCACCGCACACGGCTAAGAGATCAATGATCAATTGTTTTTGTCTATGGGGTGCCCCCCTGCCCCCGTATATAAAGGAGTGGAGGATGGGGCCGGCCAAGGAGGGTGGCGCGCCCTAAGGGGGGAGTCCAACTCCCACAGGGAGTAGGACTCCCCTTTTTCCTATTAGGAGTAAGAGAGGGAAGGAAGAGGAAGGAGGGAGGAAGGAAAGGGGGGGCGGCTCCCCTCCCAATTCGGATTGGGCTTGGGGGGCGCGCCCCCTCCCTTCCTCCTTTCCCCTCCTTTCCACTAAGGCCCGATAAGGCCCATATACCTCCCGGGGGGTTCCGATAACCTCCCGGCGATCCGGTATTGTCCCAATCTCATCCGGAACCTTTCCGGTGTCCAAATATAGTCGTCCAATATATCGATTTTTATGTCTCGACCATTTAGAGACTCCTCGTCAAGTCCGTGATCACATCCGGGACTCCGAACAACCTTCGGTACATCAAAATATATAAACTCATAATGAAACTGTCATCGTAACATTAAGCGTGCGGACCCTACGGGTTCGAGAACAATGTAGACATGACCGAGACACGTCTCCGGTCAATAACCAATAGCAGAACCTGGATGCTCATATTGGCTCCTACATATTCTACGAAGATATTTATCGGTCACACCGCATAACAACATACGATTGTTCCCTTTGTCATCGGTATGTTACTTGCCCGAGAGGGCCCAGAGATACCTCTCCGACAATCGGAGTGACAAATCCTAATCTCAAAATACGCCAACCCAACAAGTACCTTCGGAGACACTTGTAGAGCACCTTTATAATCACCCAGTTATTTTGTGACCTTTGGTAGCACACAAAGTGTTCCTCCGGTAAATGGGAGTTGCATAATCTCATAGTCATAGGAACATGTATAAGTCATGAAGAAAGCAATAGCAACAAACTAAACGATCAAGTGCTAAGCTAACGAAATGGGTCAAGTCAATCACATCATTCTCCTAATGATGTGATCCCGTTAATCAAATGACAACTCATGTCTATGGCTAGGAAACTTAAGCATCTTTGATTCAACGAGCTAGTCAAGTAGAGGCATACTAGTGACACTCTGTTTGTCTATGTATTCACACATGTATTATGTTTCCGGTTAATACAATTCTAGCATGAATAATAAACATTTATCATGAAATAAGGAAATAAATAATAACTTTATTATTGCCTCTAAGGCATATTTCCTTCAGTCTCCCACTTGCACTAGAGTCAATAATCTAGTTCACATCGCCATGTGATTTAACATTAATAGTTCACATCACCATGTGATAAACACCCATAGTTCACATCGTCATGTGACCAACACCCAAAGGGTTTAATAGATTCAATAATCTAGTTCACATCGCTATGTGATTAACGCCCAAAGAGTACTAAGGTGTGATCATGTTTTGCTTGTGAGAGAAGTTTAGTCAGCGGGTCTGCCACATTCAGAACCGTAAGTATTTTGCAAATTTCTATGTCAGCAATGCTCTGCACTAAGCTACTCTAGCTAATTGCTCCCACTTTCAATATGTATCCAGATTGAGACTTTGAGTCATCTGGATCAGTGTCAAAACTTGCATCGATGTAACCTTTTACGATGAACCTTTTGTCACCTCCATAATCGAGAAACATATCCTTATTCCACTAAGGATAATTTTGACCAATGTCCAGTGATCTACTCCTAGATCACTATTGTACTCCCTTGCCAAACTCAGGGAAGGGTATACAATAGGTCTGGCACACAGCATGGCATACTTTATAGAACCTATGGCTGAGGCATAGGGAATGACTTCCATTCTCTCTCTATCTTCTGCCGTGGTCGGGCTTTGAGTCTTACTCAATTTCACACCTTGTAGCACAGGCAAGAACTGTTTCTTTGACTGTTCCATTTTGAACTACTTCAAAAACTTGTCAAGGTATGTACTCATTGAAAACTTATCAAGCGTCTTGATCTATCTATATAGATCTTGATGCTCAATATGTAAGCAGCTTCACCGAGGTCTTTCTTTGCAAAAACTCCTTTCAAACACTCCTTTATGCTTTGCAGAATAATTCTACATTATTTCCGATCAACAATATGTCATACACATATACTTATCAGAAATGCTGTAGTGCTCCCACTCACTTTCTTGTAAATACAGGCTTCACCGCAAGTCTATATAAAACTATATGCTTTGATCAACTTATCAAAGCGTATATTCCAACTCCGAGATACTGGCACCAGTCCATAGATGGATTGCTAGAGCTTGCATATTTTGTTAGTACCTTTAGGATTGACAAAACCTTCTAGTTGCATCATATACAACTCTTCTTTAATAAATCCATTGAAGAATGCAGTTTTGTTTATCCATTTGCCAGATTTCATAAAATGCGGCAATTGCTAACATGATTCGGACAGACTTAAGCATAGATACGAGTGACAAACTCTCATCGTAGTCAACACCTTGTACTTGCCGAAAACCTTTTTGCGACAATTCTAGCTTTGTAGATAGTAATACTACTATCAGCGTCCGTCTTCCTCTTGAAGATCCATTAAATCTCAATGGCTCGCCGATCATTGGGCAAGTCAATCAAAGTCCATACTTTGTTCTCATCTCAGATTTCATGGCCTCAAGCCATTTCGCGGAATCTGGGCCCATCATCGCTTCCTCATAGTTCATAGGCTCGTCATGGTCAAGTAACATGACCTCCAGAACCGGATTGTCGTACCGCTCTGGTGCGGATCTCACTCTGGTTTACCTACGAGGTTCGGTAGTAACTTGATCTGAAGTTACATGATCATCATCATTAGCTTCCTCACTAATTGGTGTAGTAGTCACAGGAACAGATTTCTGTGATGAACTACTTTCCAATAAGGGAGCAGGTACAGTTACCTCACCAAGTTCTACTTTTCTCCCACTCACTTCTTTAGAGAAAAACTTCTTCGCTAGAAAGGATTCATTCTTAGCAACGAATGTCTTGCCTTCGGATCTGTGATAGAAGGTGTACCCAACAGTCTCCTTTGGGTATCCTATGAAGAGACATTTCTCCGATTTGGGTTTGAGCTTATCAGGATGAAACTTTTTTCATATAAGCATCATAACCCCAAACTTTAAGAAACGACAACTTTGGTTTCTTGCCAAACCACAGTTCAGATTGTGTCGTCTCAACGGACTTAGATGGTGCCCTTTTTTAACGTGAATGTAGCTGTCTTTAATGCATAACCCCAAAACGATAGTGGTAAATTGGTAAGAAACATCATAGATTGCACTATATCCAATAAAGTATGGTTATGACGTTCGGAAACACCATTATGCTGTGGTGTTCCAGGTGGCATGAGTTTGTGAAACTATTCCACATTGTTTTAATTGAAGACCAAACTTGTAACTCAAATATTTTACTTCTGCGATCATATCATAGAAACCTTATTTTCTTGTCACGATGATTTTCCACTTCACTCTGAAATTCTTTGAATTTTTCAAATGTTTCATACTTATGTTTCATCAAGAAGATATACCATATCTGCTCAAATCATCTGTGAAGGTCAGAAAATAACGATACCCGCCGCGAGCCTCAACACTCATCGGATCGCATACATCAGTATGTATTATTTCCAATAAGTCAATTGCTCACTCCATTGTTCCGGAGAACGGAGTCTTAGTCATCTTGCCCAAGAGGCATGGTTCACAAGGATCAAGTGATTCATAATCAAGTGATTCCAAAATCCCATCAGCATGGAGTTTCTTCACGTGCTTTACACCAATATGACTTAAACGACAGTGCCACAAATAAGTTGCACTATCATTATTAACTTTTGCATCTTTTGGATTCAATATTATGAATATGTGTAACACTACAATCGAGATCCAACAAACCATTTTCGTTGGTGTGTATGACCATAGAAGGTTTTATTCATGTAAACAGAACAACAATTATTCTCTAATTTAAATGAATAACCGTATTGCAATAAACATGATCAAATCATATTCATGCTCAACGCAAACACCAAATAACACTTATTTAGGTTCAACACTAATCCCGAAAGTATAGGGAGTGTGCGATGATGATCATATCAATTTTGGAACCACTTCCAACACACATCGTCACCTCACCCTTAACTAGTCTCTGTTCATTCTGCAACTCCCGTTTCGAGTTACTACTCTTGGCAACTGAACCAGTATCAAATACCAAGGGGTTGCTACGAACACTAGTAAAATACACATCAATAATCTGTATATCAAATATACCTTTGTTCACTTTGCCATCCTTCTTATCCGCTAAATACTTGGGGCAGTTCCGCTTCCAGTGACCAGTCCCTTTGCAGTAGAAGCACTTAGTCTCAGGCTTAGGACCAGACTTGGGATTCTTCACTTGAGCAGCAACTTGCTTGCCGTTCTTCTTGAAGTTCCCCTTCTGCCCTTTGCCCTTTTCTTGAAACTAGTGGTCTTGTCTACCATCAACACTTGATATTTTTCTTGATTTCTACCTTCGTTGATTTTAGCATTACGAAGAGCTTGGGAATCGTTTCCGTTATCCCTTGCATATCATAGTTCATCACGAAGTTCTGCTAACTTGGTGATGGTGACTAGAGAATTCTATCAATCACTATCTTATCTGGAAGATTAACTCCCACTTGATTCAAGCGATTGTAGTACCCAAACAATCTGAGCACATGCTCACTGCTTGAGCTATTCTCCTCCATCTTTTTAGCTATAGAACTTGTTGGAGACTTCATATCTCTCAACTCGGGTATTTGCTTGAAATATTAACTTCAACTCCCGGAACATCTCATATGGTCCATGACATTCAAAACGTCTTTGAAGTCCTGATTCTAAGCCGTTAAGCATGGTGCACTAAACTATCAAGTAATCATCATATTGAGCTGGCCAAACGTTCATAACGTCTGCCTCTACTCCTGCAATAGGTCTGTTACCTAGCGGTGCATCAAAGACATAATTCTTCTGTGCAGCAATAAGGGTAATCCTCAGATCACGGATCCAATCCGCATCATTGCTACTAACATTTTTCAACATAATTTTTTTCTAGGAACACAATAAACTGGGAGCAACATCGCGAGCTATTGATCTACAACATAGATATGCTAATACTACCAGGACTAAGTTCATGATAAATTAAAGTTCAATTAATGATATTACTTAAGAACTCCCACTTAGACAGACATCCCTCGAATCTTCTAAGTGATCACGTGATCCATATCAACTAAACCATGTCTGATCATCACGTGAGATGGAGTAGTTTCAATGGTGAACATCACTATGTTGATCATATCTACTATATGATTAACACTCGACCTTTCGATCTCCGTGTTCCGAGGCCATATCTGTTATATGCTAGGCTCGTCAAGTTTAACCTGAGTATTCCGCGTGTGCAACTGTTTTGCACCCGTTGTATTTGAACGTAGAGCCTATCACACCCGATCATCACATGGTGTCTCAGCACGAAGAACTTTCGCAACGGTGCATACTCAGGGAGAACACTTATACCTTGATAATTCAGTGAGAGATCATCTTATAAAGCTACCGTCGATCTAAGCAAAATAAGATGTATAAAAGATAAACATCACATGCAATCAAAATATGTGACATGATATGGCCATCATCATCTTGTGCCTTTGATCTCCATCTCCAAAGCATCGTCATGATCTCCATCATCACCGGCATGACACCATGATCTCCATCATCTTGATCTATATCAATGTGTCGTCACATGGTTGTCTTGCCAACAATTGCTCTTGCAACTATTGCTATCGCATAGAGATAAAGTAAAGCAATTATTTGGCGCTTGCATCTTATGCAATAGAGAAATAACCATAAGGCTTTTGCCTGTTGCCGATAACTTCAAAAAAAATGATCATCTCATACAACAACTTATATCTCATCACGTCTTGACCATATCACATCACAACATGCCATGCAAAAACAAGTTAGACGTCCTCTACTTTGTTGTTGCAAGTTTTACGTGGCTGCTACGGGCTGAGCAAGAACCGTTCTTCCCTACGCATCAAAACCACAACGATAGTTTGTCAAGTTGGTGTTGTTCTAACCTTCGCAAGGACCGAGCGTAGCCACACTCGGTTCAACTAAAGTTGGAGAAAATGACACCCGCCAGCCACCTGTGTGCAAAGCACGTCGGTAGAACCAGTCTCGCGTAAGCGTACGCGTAATGTCGGTCCGGGCCGCTTCATCCAACAATACCGCCGAACCAAAGTATGACTTATATCGCCCACAACTCACCGGTGTTCTACTCGTTCACAACATCAACGCATAAAACCTGGCTCTGATACCATTGTTGGGGAACGTAGTAATTTCAAAAATTCTCCTACGCACACGCAAGATCATGGTGATGCATAGCAACGAGAGGGGAGAGTGTTGTCTACGTACCCTCGTAGACCGGAAGCGGAAGCGTTAGCACAACGCGGTTGATGTAGTCGTACGTCTTCACCGCCCGACCGATCAAGCACCGAAACTACGGCACCTCCGAGTTCTAGCACACGTTCAGCTCGATGACGATCCCCGGACTCCAATCCAACAAAGTGTCGGGGATGAGTTCCGTCAGCACGATGACGTGGTGACGATCTTGATGTTCTACCGTCGCAGGGCTTCGCCTAAGCACCGCTACAATATTATCGAGGATTATGGTGGAGGGGGGCACCGCACACGGCTAAGAGATCAATGATCAATTGTTTTGTCTATGGGGTGCCCCCGTGCCCCCGTATATAAAGGAGTGGAGGATGGGGCCGGTCAAGGTGGGTGGCGCGCCCTAAGGGGGGAGTCCAACTCCCACAGGGAGTAGGACTCCCCTTTTTCCTATTAGGAGTAAGAGAGGGAAGGAAGAGGAAGGAGGGAGGAAGGAAAGGGGGGCGGCTCCCCTCCCAATTCGGATTGGGCTTGGGGGGCGCGCCCCCTCCCTTCCTTCTTTCCCCTCCTTTCCGCTAAGGCCCCCATATACCTCCCGGGGGGTTCCGGTAACCTCCCGGCGATCCGGTATAGTCCCTATCTCATCCGGAACCTTTTCGGTGTCCAAATATAGTCGTCCAATATATCCATTTTTATGTCTCGACCATTTCAAGACTCCTCGTCAAGTCTGTGATCACATCCGGGACTCCGAACAACCTTCGGTACATCAAAATATATAAACTCATAATGAAACTGTCATCGTAACATTAAGCGTGCGGACCCTACGGGTTCGAGAACAATGTAGACATGACCGAGACACGTCTCCGGTCAATAACCAATAGCGGAACCTGGATGCTCATATTGGCTCCTACATATTCTACGAAGATATTTATCGGTCACACCGCATAACAACATACGGTTGTTCCCTTTGTCGTCGGTATGTTACTTGCCCGAGATTTGATCGTCGGTATCTCAATACCTAGTTCAATCTCGTTACCGGCAAGTCTCTTTACTCGTTCCGTAATACATCATCCCGCAACTAACTTATTAGTTGCAATGCTTGAAAGGCTTATGTGATGTGCATTACCGAGAGGGCCCAGAGATACCTCTCCGACAATCGGAGTGACAAATCCTAATCTCAAAATACGCCAACCCAACAAGTACCTTCGGAGACACCTGTAGAGCACCTTTATAATCACCCAGTTATTTTTTGACCTTTGGTAGCACACAAAGTGTTCCTCCGGTAAATGGGAGTTGCATAATCTCATAGTCATAGGAACATGTATAAGTCATGAAGAAAGCAATAGCAACAAACTAAACGATCAAGTGCTAAGCTAACGAAATGGGTCAAGTCAATCACATCATTCTCCTAATGATGTGATCCCGTTAATCAAATGACAACTCATATCTATGGCTAGGAAACTTAAGCATCTTTGATTCAACGAGCTAGTCAAGTAGAGGCATACTAGTGACACTCTGTTTGTCTATGTATTCACACATGTATTATGTTTCCGGTTAATACAATTCTAGCATGAATAATAAACATTTATCATGAAATAAGGAAATAAATAATAACTTTATTATTGCCTCTAGGGCATATTTCCTTCAGTCTCCCACTTGCACTAGAGTCAATAATCTAGTTCACATCGCCATGTGATTTAACATTAATAGTTCACATCACCATGTGATAAACACCCATAGTTCACATCGTCATGTGACCAACACCCAAAGGGTTTAATAGATTCAATAATCTAGTTCACATCGCTATGTGATTAACGCCCAAAGAGTACTAAAGTGTGATCATGTTTTGCTTGTGAGAGAAGTTTAGTCAGCGGGTCTGCCACATTCAGAACCGTAAGTATTTTGCAAATTTCTATGTCAATAATGCTCTGCACTAAGCTACTCTAGCTAATTGCTCCCACTTTCAATATGTATCCAGATTGAGACTTTGAGTCATCTGGATCAGTGTCAAAACTTGCATCGATGTAACCTTTTACGATGAACCTTTTGTCACCTCCATAATCGAGAAACATATCCTTATTCCACTAAGGATAATTTTGACCAATGTCCAGTGATCTACTCCTAGATCACTATTGTACTCCCTTGCCAAACTCAGGGAAGGGTATACAATAGGTCTGGCACACAGCATGGCATACTTTATAGAACCTATGGCTGAGGCATAGGGAATGACTTCCATTCTCTCTCTATCTTCTGCCGTGGTCGGGCTTTGAGTCTTACTCAATTTCACACCTTGTAGCACAGGCAAGAACTCTTTCTTTGACTGTTCCATTTTGAACTACTTCAAAAACTTGTCAAGGTATGTACTCATTGAAAACTTATCAAGCATCTTGATCTATCTATATAGATCTTGATGCTCAATATGTAAGCAGCTTCACCGAGGTCTTTCTTTGAAAAAACTCCTTTCAAACACTCCTTTATGCTTTGCAGAATAATTCTACATTATTTCCGATCAACAATATGTCATACACATATACTTATCGGAAATGCTGTAGTGCTCCCACTCACTTTCTTGTAAATACAGGCTTCACCGCAAGTCTGTATAAAACTATATGCTTTGATCAACTTATCAAAGCGTATATTTCAACTCCGAGATACTGGCACCAGTCCATAGATGGATTGCTAGAGCTTGCATATTTTGTTAGTACCTTTAGGATTGACAAAACCTTCTAGTTGCATCATATACAACTCTTCTTTAATAAATCCATTGAAGAATGCAGTTTTGTTTATCCATTTGCCAGATTTCATAAAATGCGGCAATTGCTAACATGATTCGGACAGACTTAAGCATAGATACGAGTGAGAAACTCTCATCGTAGTCAACACCTTGTACTTGCCGAAAACCTTTTTGCGACAATTCTAGCTTTGTAGATAGTAATACTACTATCAGCGTCCGTCTTCCTCTTGAAGATCCATTAAATCTCAATGGCTCGCCGATCATTGGGCAAGTCAATCAAAGTCCATACTTTGTTCTCATCTCAGATTTCATGGCCTCAAGCCATTTCGCGGAATCTGGGCCCATCATCGCTTCCTCATAGTTCATAGGCTCGTCATGGTCAAGTAACATGACCTCCAGAACTGGATTGTCGTACCGCTCTGGTGCGGATCTCACTCTGGTTTACCTACGAGGTTCGGTAGTAACTTGATCTGAAGTTACATGATCATCATCATTAGCTTCCTCACTAATTGGTGTAGTAGTCACAGGAACAGATTTATGTGATGAACTACTTTCCAATAAGGGAGCAGGTACAGTTACCTCATCAAGTTCTACTTTTCTCCCACTCACTTCTTTAGAGAAAAACTTCTTCGCTAGAAAGGATTCATTCTTAGCAACGAATGTCTTGCCTTCGGATCTGTGATAGAAGGTGTACCCAACAGTCTCCTTTGGGTATCCTATGAAGAGACATTTCTCCGATTTGGGTTTGAGCTTATCAGGATGAAACTTTTTTCATATAAGCATCATAACCCCAAACTTTAAGAAACGACAACTTTGGTTTCTTGCCAAACCACAGTTCAGATTGTGTCGTCTCAACGGACTTAGATGGCGCCCTTTTTTAACGTGAATGTAGCTGTCTTTAATGCATAACCCCAAAACGATAGTGGTAAATTGGTAAGAAACATCATAGATTGCACTATATCCAATAAAGTATGGTTATGACGTTCGGAAACACCATTATGCTGTGGTGTTCCAGGTGGCATGAGTTTGTGAAACTATTCCACATTGTTTTAATTGAAGACCAAACTTGTAACTCAAATATTTTACTTCTGCGATCATATCGTAGAAACCTTATTTTCTTGTCACGATGATTTTCCACTTCACTCTGAAATTCTTTGAATTTTTCAAATGTTTCATACTTATGTTTCATCAAGAAGATATACCATATCTGCTCAAATCATCTGTGAAGGTCAGAAAATAACGATACCCGCCGCGAGCCTCAACACTCATCGGATCGCATACATCAGTATGTATTATTTCCAATAAGTCAATTGCTCACTCCATTGTTCCGGAGAACGGAGTCTTAGTCATCTTGCCCAAGAGGCATGGTTCACAAGGATCAAGTGATTCATAATCAAGTGATTCCAAAATCCCATCAGCATGGAGTTTCTTCACGTGCTTTACACCAATATGACTTAAACGACAGTGCCACAAATAAGTTGCACTATCATTATTAACTTTTGCATCTTTTGGATTCAATATTATGAATATGTGTAACACTACAATCGAGATCCAACAAACCATTTTCGTTGGTGTGTATGACCATAGAAGGTTTTATTCATGTAAACAGAACAACAATTATTCTCTAATTTAAATGAATAACCGTATTGCAATAAACATGATCAAATCATATTCATGCTCAACGCAAACACCAAATAACACTTATTTAGGTTCAACACTAATCCCGAAAGTATAGGGAGTGTGCGATGATGATCATATCAATTTTGGAACCACTTCCAACACACATCGTCACCTCACCCTTAACTAGTCTCTGTTCATTCTGCAACTCCCGTTTCGAGTTACTACTCTTGGCAACTGAACCAGTATCAAATACCAAGGGGTTGCTACGAACACTAGTAAAATACACATCAATAATCTGTATATCAAATATACCTTTGTTCACTTTGCCATCCTTCTTATCCGCTAAATACTTGGGGCAGTTCCGCTTCCAGTGACCAGTCCCTTTGCAGTAGAAGCACTTAGTCTCAGGCTTAGGACCAGACTTGGGATTCTTCACTTGAGCAGCAACTTGCTTGCCGTTCTTCTTGAAGTTCCCCTTCTGCCCTTTGCCCTTTTCTTGAAACTAGTGGTCTTGTCTACCATCAACACTTGATATTTTTCTTGATTTCTACCTTCGTTGATTTTAGCATTACGAAGAGCTTGGGAATCGTTTCCGTTATCCCTTGCATATCATAGTTCATCACGAAGTTCTGCTAACTTGGTGATGGTGACTAGAGAATTCTATCAATCACTATCTTATCTGGAAGATTAACTCCCACTTGATTCAAGCGATTGTAGTACCCAAACAATCTGAGCACATGCTCACTGCTTGAGCTATTCTCCTCCATCTTTTTAGCTATAGAACTTGTTGGAGACTTCATATCTCTCAACTCGGGTATTTGCTTGAAATATTAACTTCAACTCCCGGAACATCTCATATGGTCCATGACATTCAAAACGTCTTTGAAGTCCTGATTCTAAGCCGTTAAGCATGGTGCACTAAACTATCAAGTAATCATCATATTGAGCTGGCCAAACGTTCATAACGTCTGCCTCTACTCCTGCAATAGGTCTGTTACCTAGCGGTGCATCAAAGACATAATTCTTCTGTGCAGCAATAAGGGTAATCCTCAGATCACGGATCCAATCCGCATCATTGCTACTAACATTTTTCAACATAATTTTTTTCTAGGAACACAATAAACTGGGAGCAACATCGCGAGCTATTGATCTACAACATAGATATGCTAATACTACCAGGACTAAGTTCATGATAAATTAAAGTTCAATTAATCATATTACTTAAGAACTCCCACTTAGACAGACATCCCTCGAATCCTCTAAGTGATCACGTGATCCATATCAACTAAACCATGTCCGATCATCACGTGAGATGGAGTAGTTTCAATGGTGAACATCACTATATTGATCATATCTAATATATGATTAATGCTCGACCTTTCGGTCTCCGTGTTCCGAGGCCATATCTGTTATATGCTAGGCTCGTCAAGTTTAACCTGAGTATTCCGCGTGTGCAACTGTTTTTGCCCGTTGTATTTGAACGTAGAGCCTATCACACCCTATCATCACGTGGTGTCTCAGCACGAAGAACTTCCGCAACGGTGCATACTCAGGGAGAACACTTATACCTTGATAATTTAGTGAGAGATCATCTTATAAAGCTACCGTCGATCTAAGCAAAATAAGATGTATAAAAGATAAACATCACATGCAATCAAAATATGTGACATGATATGGCCATCATCATCTTGTGCCTTTGATCTCCATCTCCAAAGCATCGTCATGATCTCCATCGTCACCGGCATGACACCATGATCTCCATCATCTTGATCTATATCAATGTGTCGTCACATGGTTGTCTTGCCAACAATTGCTCTTGCAACTATTGCTATCGCATAGCGATAAAGTAAAGCAATTATTTGGCGCTTGCATCTTATGCAATAGAGAGATAACCATAAGGCTTTTGCCTGTTGCCGATAACTTCAACAAAAAATGATCATCTCATACAACAACTTATATCTCGTCATGTCTTGACCATATCACATCACAACATGCCATGCAAAAACAAGTTAGACGTCCTCTACTTTGTTGTTGCAAGTTTTACGTGGCTGCTACGGGCTGAGCAAGAACCGTTCTTACCTACGCATCAAAACCACAACGATAGTTTGTCAAGTTGGTGTTGTTCTAGCCTTCGCAAGGACCGGGCGTAGCCACACTCGGTTCAACTAAAGTTGGAGAAAATGACACCCGCCAGCCACCTGTGTGCAAAGCACGTCGGTAGAACCAGTCTCGCGTAAGCGTACGCGTAATGTCGGTCCGGGCCGCTTCATCCAACAATACCGCCGAACCAAAGTATGACTTATATTGCCCACAACTCACTGGTGTTCTACTCGTTCACAACATCAACGCATAAAACCTGGCTCTGATACCACTGTTGGGGAACGTAGTAATTTCAAAAATTCTCCTACGCACACGCAAGATCATGGTGATGCATAGCAACAAGAGGGGAGAGTGTTGTCTACGTACCCTCGTAGACCGGAAGCGGAAGCGTTAGCACAACGCGGTTGATGTAGTCGTACGTCTTCACTGCCCGACCGATCAAGCACCGAAACTACGGCACCTCCGAGTTCTAGCACACGTTCAGCTCAATGACGATCCCCGGACTCCAATCCAACAAAGTGTCGGGGATGAGTTCCGTCAGCATGACGATGTGGTGACGATCTTGATGTTCTACCGTCGCAGGGTTTCGCCTAAGCACCGCTACAATATTATCGAGGATTATGGTGGAGCGGGGCACCGCGCACGGCTAAGAGATCAATGATCAATTGTTTTGTCTATGGGGTGCCCCCTGCCCCCGTATATAAAGGAGTGGAGGATGGGGCCAGCCAAGGAGGGTGGCGCGCCCTAAGGGGGGAGTCCAACTCCCACAGGGAGTAGGACTCCCCTTTTTCCTATTAGGAGTAAGAGAGGGAAGGAAGAGGAAGGAGGGAAGAAGGAAAGGGGGGCGGCCCCCCTCCCAATTCGGATTGGGCTTGGGGGCGCGCCCCCTCCCTTCCTCCTTTCCCCTCCGTTCCACTAAGGCCTGATAAGGCCCATATACCTCCCGGGGGGTTCCGATAACCTCCCGGCGATTCGGTATTGGTCCAATCTCATCCGAAACCTTTCCGGTGTCCAAATATAGTCGTCCAATATATCAATTTTTATGTCTCGACCATTTCGAGACTCCTCGTCAAGTCCGTGATCACATCCGGGACTCCGAACAACCTTCGGTACATCAAAATATATAAACTCATAATGAAATTGTCATCGTAACATTAAGCGTGTGGACCCTACGGGTTCGAGAACAATGTAGACATGACTGAGACACGTCTCCTGTCAATAACCAATAGCGGAACCTGGATGCTCATATTGGCTCCTACATATTCTACGAAGATCTTTATCGGTCAGACCGCATAACAACATACGTTTGTTCCCTTTGTCATTGCTATGTTACTTGCCCGAGATTTGATCGTCGGTATCTCAATACCTAGTTTAATCTCGTTACCGGCAAGTCTCTTTACTCGTTCCGTAATACATCATCCCGCAACTAACTTATTAGTTGCAATGCTTGCAAGGCTTATGTGATGTGCATTACCGAGAGGGCCCAGAGATACCTCTCCGACAATCGGAGTGACAAATCCTAATCTCGAAATACGCCAACCCAACAAGTACCTTCGGAGACACCTGTAGAGCACCTTTATAATCACCCAGTTACGTTGTGACGTTTGGTAGCACACAAAGTGTTCCTCCGGTAAACGGGAGTTGCATAATCTCATAGTCATAGGAACATGTATAAGTCATGAAGAAAGCAATAGCAACAAACTAAACGATCAAGTGCTAAGCTAACGAAATGGGTCAAGTCAATCACATCATTCTCCTAATGATGTGATCCCATTAATCAAATGACAACTCATGTCTATGGCTAGGAAACTTAACCATCTTTGATTCAACGAGCTAGTCAAGTAGAGGCATACTAGTGACACTCTGTTTGTCTATGTATTCACACATGTATTATGTTTCCGGTTAATACAATTCTAGCATGAATAATAAACATTTATCATGAAATAAGGAAATAAATAATAACTTTATTATTGCCTCTAGGGCATATTTCCTTCAGTCACGAGGTAGGGGGCGCGCCTGCCCCCCCTCCCCCCCGGCGCGCCCCCCACCCTCGTGGGCCCCCTGTTGCTCCACCGACGTACTTCTTCTCCTATATATATCCACGTACCCCCAAATGATCAGATACGGAGCCAATAACCTAATTCCACTGCCGCAACTTTCTGTATCCACGAGATACCATCTTGGGGCCTGTTCCGGAGCTCCGCCGAAGGGAGCATCGATCACGGAGGGCTTCTACATCATCATCCAAGCCCCTCCGATAAAGTGTGAGTAGTTTACATCAGACCTACGGGTCGATAGTGAGTAGCTAGATGGCTTCTTCTCTCTTTTTGGATCTCAATACAATGTTCTCCCCCTCTCTTTTGGAGATCTATTCGATGTAATCTTCTTTTTGCGGTGTGTTTGTTGAGACCGATGAATTGTGGTTTATGATCAAGTCTATCTATGAATAATATTTGAATCTTCTCTGAATTCTTTTATGTATGATTGGTTATATTTGCAAGTCTCTTCGAATTATCAGTTTGGTTTGGCCTACTAGATTGGTTGTTCTTGCCATGGGAGAAGTGCTTAGCTTTGGGTTCGATCTTGCGGTGTCCTTTCCCAATGACAGAAGGGGCAGCAAGGCACGTATTGTATTGTTGCCATCGATGTTAACAAGATGGGTTTTTTATCATATTGCATGAAACTATCCCTCTACATCATGTCATCTTG
Organism: Triticum urartu; assembly: GCF_056163025.1. Taxonomy (NCBI): domain Eukaryota; kingdom Viridiplantae; phylum Streptophyta; class Magnoliopsida; order Poales; family Poaceae; genus Triticum; species Triticum urartu. The sequence continues at coordinate 579,699,375 of NC_141875.1, read as the reverse complement.
CTTAAGGCGTTACTCTGTTTTAACTTAATAATCTAGATGCATGCTGGATAGCGGTCGATGAGTGGAGTAATAGTAGTAGATGCAAAATCGTTTCGGTCCACTTGTCTCGGTCGTGGTGCCTATTTACATGATCATACCTAGATATTCTCATAAGTATGCTCACTTCTGTCAATTGCTCAACAATAATTTGTTCACCCACCGTAGAATACTTATGCTCTTGAGAGAAGCCACTAGTGAAACCTATGGCCCCCCGGGTCTCTTTCTCATCATATTAATCTCCATCACTTTATTATTGCTCTGATTTTACTTTGCCTTTTACTTTTCACTTTGCATCTCTATACCAAAAATACCAAAAATATTATTTACCATCTCTATCAGATCTCACTTTCGTAAGTGACCGTGAAGGGATTGGCAACCCCTAAGCGCGTTGGTTGCGTTGAGCTATTGTTTTTGTGTAGGTACAAGGTACTTGAGCGTAGCCTCCTACTGGATTGATACCTTGGTTCTCAAAAACTGATGGAAATACTTACGCTACTTTGCTGCATCATCCTCTCCTCTTCGGGGAAATCCAACGCAGTGCTCAAGAGGTAGCAGCAGCTGAGTTGTCAATTCAACCTCACCTGGAAACTTAATATCTACAGCAAAGTGTCTAGTAGCAAGGTAATATGATAGTATTGATAACAGTAGCAAAAGGTAACAGTATTAAAAGTAATGTTTTTGGTATTTTGTACTGATGATAGCAACAGCAACGGAAAAGAAAATAAGCGAAGAACAATATATGGAAAGCTCGTAGGCAATGGATCGGTGATGGAGAATTATGCCGGATGCAGTTCATCATGTAACAGTCATAACCTAGGGTGACACAGAACTAGCTCCAGTTCATTGATATAATGTAGGCATGTATTCCGAATATAGTCATACGTGCTTATGGAAAAGAACTTGCATGACATCTTTTGTCCTACCCTCCCGTGGCAGCAGGGTCCTTACGGAAACTAAGGGATATTAAGGTCTCCTTTTAATAGAGAACCGGAACAAAGCATTAACACATAGTGAATACATGAACTCCTCAAACTACGGTCATCACCGGTAAGTATCCCGATTATTGCCACTTCAGGGTTAATGGATCATAACACATAATAGCTGACTATAGACTTGCAAGATAGGATCAAGAACACTCATATATTGATGAAAACATAATAGGTTCAGATCTGAAATCATGGCACTCGGGCCCTAGTGACAAACATTAAGCGTAGCAAAGTCATAGCAACATCAATCTCCGAACATAGTGAACACTAGGGATCAAACCCTAACAAAACTAACTCGATTACATGATAGATCCCATCCAACCCATCACCGTCCAGCAAGCCTACGATGGAATTACTCACGCACGGCGGTGAGCATCATGAAATTGGTGATGGAGGATGGTTGATGATGACGATGGCGACGGATTCCCCTCTCTGGAGCCCCGAACGGACTCCAGATCAGCCCTCCCGAGAGGTTTTAGGGCTTGGCGGCGGCTCCGTATCATAAAACACGATGATTTCTTCTCTCTGATTTTTTCTCCCCGAAACACAATATATGGAGTTGGAGTTGGAGTCAGAGAGGCAACAGGGGGCCCACGAGGTAGGGGCGCGCCCCCCACCCTCGTGGAGAGGTGGTGGGCCCCCTGGCCTTCATCTTTTGCAGGTATTTTTCATATTTTCTGAAAAGTGGCTCCGTTAACTTTCAGGTCATTCCGAGAACGTTTGTTTCTACACATAAATAACACCATGGTAATTCTGCTGAAAACAGCATCAGTCCGGGTTAGTTCCATTCAAATCATGCAAGTTAAAGTGCAAAACAAGGGCAAAAGTGTTTGGAAAAGTAGATACGATGGAGACGTACCAGCGGTGAGCGGCGGCGCCGAGCCGACAGGGAGGCGGGGGCAATGGGGCCGCGGTGGCGCCGGGTGGTGGGGGCGGCGGGGCGGCGGGGTGGTGGGGGCTGCGGGGCGGAGGGGTGGTCGGGCGGCGACGTGGTGGGGCAGTGGGGTGGTGGGGTGACGAGGCGTCGGCGTGTGGGGGCGGCGGGGTGGTGGGTCGACGGGGCAAGTGGCGGCGAGTGGCGGGGGCGGTGGCGGGTAGTGGGGGCGGCGGCGGCTGCTTTGGTCGTCGGGGAGGAGAGAGCGAGAGAAACAGAGAGAAGGGGCGGGGTGGGGCTCGGTCGTTAGTTAGGTCACTTTTTGCCGTCCGCACACCCTTTGCCGTCCTCTTCATTTCCTCTTTGTCGTCTGCTAGCAGACAGCAAAGAGGGGGGCCGTTAAGTTTTTTCCAATTAGATCGTTTAGTGGGGCCAGCTCTCTCTTTGCCGTCAGCCAGCGCACGGCAAAGAACAGGCTGATGGCAAAGACCTTCTTTGCCATCAGCCTATTATTTGCTGTCCGTTTTCTGTAAGCGGACGACAAAGACCTTCTTTGCCATCTGCCAGTGGACGGCAAAGAACTGGCAGACAACAAATAAGCTAATTCCAGTAGTGATAGTCCGATTGCCTGGTTCGTTGTGTTGAACACCTCCTTCGAAGGACCCAAAACTGGGATAAAGAGTGATCAGATTTATCCCGAACACCCCCATACTTCCTACGTGGGGGCCAGAAGCCGACGACTGGCCAACTCTCAGCATTAATATATATAACGGCCGCGCAGGAGGATAAACTTTCATATAACAGGCAATAAATAATAGAAATGACCTTGCTCAACATTACAAAGGACAACATGATTGAATTCATGGAAATATAATGTCCTTGGTGCATTGCTCCGCTGCAAGGCAGGATCCTTTCAGGACACTTTCATAATATAACTCAGGCTTGCGGTGCTCCTTTCCCTCCGGCGGCCCCTCGGTCACCAGCTTTTCAGCATCCATCTTCCCCTAGTGCACCTTTGCGCGGTCGAAGGCCATTCGCGCACCCTCTATACAGACTGACCGCTTAATGATGTCCAGTCGAGGGCAGGCACTCGCAAGCCGTTTCACGAGCCTGAAGTAGCTGCCTGGAATCGGCTCAGCGGGCCATAGCCGGATAATCAAATCCTTCATGGCTAGCTCGGCCACGTTCTGTAGTTCGATCAGCTATTTCAGTTGGTCGGCAAAAGGCACTGGATAATTCGGCGCCAGATACTATGATCAGAAGAGCTTATCCGCAGTGTTCCTTTCTTCGGCTCGGTAGAATTGTGTGGCATCAGATATGCTGCGTGGCAGCTCTGCAAACACCCCTGGAGAAATCCGAACTCAAGATTAGAAACATGATTTTCTTCCCAAATACTTGCCTTACGTGGAACAAGCCTTACCCACCGCGATCTTCCTCGCCTCTTGAATCTCCTGCAGGGCACCCTGGGTTTCCCCCTGGGCATCGCATGCGGCCTGATGAGCCTTGGTAAGTTTGGATTCTTTCTCTGTTAGACTCTGCTCCAAGGCCTCACTTCTTCTCATGACCTCTTGAAGCTCTTGCTCAGCTTCAATAACCCTGGCCTCGTGCTTCTCACGAAGAGCCCGCTCTGCGGCTGCCTTTCCCTCTCCCTCGGCAACAACCTTCTTCAGAGCCTCGACTTCGGTCATCGCCCCTGGCGCAAATCACAAAACATATTTTAAAATTCGTTCGCACTGAACGTGAGCAAGGTTTGCGCATACCTTGTTTATCCTCCAACTGCCTTTTCAACTGGCCCAATTCTTTTGTGGCCCACTCCAGACTTTGATTTAGTCCGGAGACCTCCGCAGTACGAGAGGTGGCAGTCGCTACAAACGCATGTTTATACCAAAAGAGAGGTAAATATCATCAAGTGAGTCTCATGCGAACATAGATTTGATCCTCTGCCCGGTTCTTTCTCCCACCGAACAGTGTATCAGGGGCTACTATCTATACTGTGACACTCTTCGAAACTTCATAAAACATACCTCAAATCCTCTTATAAGGCTAATACAGGCTTCATTCAGCCCACTCTTCGTAGATTGAATCTTCGCAATCACCGCACCCACAAGGGCACGGTGCTCATCGACGACGGAGGCGCTTTTCAGCGCCGCCAATAAAGTATCCAGCACCTCTGGTTGGACAGAGGTTGCCGGTGGAACAGGTACACCCCCTCTAGCCGAGGGAGACCGCCTGCCTGACTCTGGAACCATATTGGTCCCCGGAATAGCGTCCGGCTAGGGGCCAAATTCAAGATGGCTCCCGCCGACGACGCCCATGGGAGCCTTCTCTCCCGTGTGTCCAGCCCCTGAAGTTTGACCTCTTGGCGCCACTTTGGCAACCTCTGCCCCCCTCCTTGGCCTAGGTCCTCATAGGACAAAGCCTCGGTGTCATTCACATGTTTGGGGGAAGGTGCCTTCAGGGGTGTCCCGCTCTCCATAGCGTCCGAGCCTAGCAAATCCTCCGACGAGGATTGCTCCTCACGGGACCTCGTCGGACTGCAAAAAGTATGGCCCAGATCAAGATATTGTGCCAGGATAAGTATGGATGCATAAACGTGTTCGGATTTTATATACTCACGAGTTCACCAGGGGCTGAGCCCTGGGATCCCACTCCGGGCTGCTATCGGCAGCGGTGGACTCCTCTGGAAGAAGAGTTTTTCCCTTCTTAGGCGACTCAGCCTCCAACGACGCGGAGGTTGTCCTTTTCTTTCTTCCCCCCCCCCCTCCCCCCCCCCCCCCGCTGGGGAATTGTCCTCCTCCTCCTCTTCGAAGGAATAACAGGCATTGGAATCTTCGGATATCGTGTCCGAGGTGCCACGATGACGGAGGCCGCCCCTGGTCTTCTTGGCCTCTCTCTCGGCCTTCTTCTTCGACGCCTTGTAGGGCGCCGGGACCAGCATCTTCGTTAGAAGCGGACCGGCCGGTTCTTCAGGTAGCGGGGCCGGATAGTAGATCCGCCCCACCTTGTTCGTCCAGCCCTAGGAGAGTTGTGGAAAACACATTAAGCGTTTCCCTTGGGTTATGCGAATAAAACTTATAATGGCTTACCAAACTTGCGGGGCGGGACAAGTGGTACCCGCGGTCCTCGGCTGAGTCCGGCCATGATTTGCCGGACTTAAAAAGCACCCTCCAGATATCTTTGTGTGAGGAGCCAAAGAGCTCTCGCAGGGTCTGGTGCTTGGCCGGGTCGAATTCCCATAAATTGCAAGCCCGGTGTTGACAAGGAAGGATTCGGCGAGCTAACATCACCTGGACTACATTGACAAGTTTGATATCCTTGTCTTCCATATTCTTGACGCGCGTCTGAAGTACCGATAGCTTGTCGGACGAAGACCAATCCAGGCCCTTCTTTGTCCAGGACGTAAGCCGCAGGGGGGCTCTGGATCGGAATTCAGGAGCAGCGGCCATTTCGTGCCGCGCGGTTCAGTGATGTAAAACCACTGCTGCTGCCACTCTTTGACGGAATCATTGAAAGTACCTATTGGCCATGTGATGTTGGGCATCTTGCTCACCATGGCGCATCCGCACTCGGCGTGCTCTCCGCCCACTACCTTGGGCTTCACATTAAAGATCTTCAACCATAAGTCGGAGTGTGGCGAGATGCGGAGAAAGGCCTCGCACACGACGATGAACGTCGAGATGTTGAGGAAGGAATTGGGGATAGATCATGAAAATCGATCCCATAGTAATACATGATGCCGCGAATGAATGGGTGGAGGGGAAACCCCAGCCCACAGACAAAATGAGGAAGGAAAACAACCCTCTCGCGGGGTTCCGGAGTAGGGACGATCTGTCCTGCCATCGGGAGACGGTGGCTGATTTTCTGGGCCAGGTACCCGGCCTCCCGAAGCCTTTTGATATCCTTCTCCCGGACGGTGGAGGCCATTCATTTGCCTCCTACTCCGGATCCAAACATTTTCGGAGGACCTTTGTGGTCGGAAAGGACGAACGCTTGGGCGCTGGGGCTCGAGCAGAGGGGAATGGATAAGCAGAAGGAGAAGGTGTGGGTGAAAAAGGGGAGTCCTTATCTCCTTATAAAGGCGGCAGGGATCCAACGCCTCCCCACTTGCCTGGTAAACTCGCTTATTCCCCAAGCGTCGCGCTAAAGACGCGGTTGGATTACCATACCCGTATTGATGTGTAGCGACCCGACCTCAGACGGTCAAGTCTCTGTGCTTAAGTGTCATCCCTGGATCGGTATGCTGACACACACAGTACTCGAGGATTTATAACAGAGGTAAATCACATGTATAAAGTATCATAAATACTATTACCTCAATCAATATAGCGGAAGTAACAACGGTTGTGGATTCCCATCAACACCAACGGCAAAGTTGAGTGTAGAAATCGTAACCCTAACGTATCACTTACTCGTCGTAAGATAATCGTGCAACATGAGACGTTGCACCACAAAGGGTCAGTACATTGAATGTACTGGCAAATTCACACCATAGGATAATGATGAATAAAGGCTATCACTACATGCATATTTGGCTGGTGGAAAGCTCAATGGTTATAGTTTTTGCGAAAAGCCAATTTTTCTCTACTACAAAGGAATATATTTTATTTAACTACAAAGTTGGTTGAAAAATATTGAGAAGGTTCCTCCAACTCAATCCCAAATTAACATCAATAACCCAACAAATTATTTAAGTAACGTGATGAGATCAATATGATAATCCAAGTACTAGAGACTCAAGATGTCCATAACCGGGGACACGACTAATCATGATTAGTTTGTACACTCTGCAGAGGTTTGCGCACTTTTCCCCACAAGACTCGATCGCCTCCGTTGGATTTCTCGCACTACGTGATGTTTGAGAAATAGATGACCGAGACACAGTCTTTCAGAAACATTGACTCTCTACTCCGGGCAGACCATACCAAACCTACAACCCACTACCTGCTGATCCACCTCTTCAAGAGCTTCACGTAGCTTACTCAACTATGCTAGAGCCCATAATAGCTTGTGGCTGCACACGGAAGCTTCTAGCATGAATAATCTTATGATCCCTTTGAGCCTGGGTGGCGGTCCATAGGAAAATCACACGGAACCCCGGGATTTCCAAAAATACAGGCAACACTGGGTACTCCAGGTGCCTCAATCAACCCAGATGTGTATTCAAGTTGCCACCTTAATTTAAACCATTATTTAACAATCTCACATCTGTCATGGATTTCACTCACCCAAACCACGTCTACGAGCATAGCATAGCAGTATGAGCATAACGTAAAAGTAACTCCCAAGGTTTGAATGCAGGGCAATAGGTTCTACCTCATCAACTACTTCCCAACCCACATGTTAATGTCATCCTAACCATGCAATGTTTGAGGATTGGAACTAATACATAAAAACTGGGTGATAAAGGGATATGATCAAAGTGTGAACTTTCCTGCAATGTTGATGAAGATGATTCGCACTCAAAACTCTTGATAGTTCTACTCGTCACACTCCGGTCAATCTATCGTAGGCAAGCAATAGTAACCACACATAAGCAATCACTCAAAAGATCGGAAAGAACGAGGAATAATTCGGAAAGCATCAAAACCAAGCAAATAACTCTTGCAACATAAAACAATTTCTAACAGTACCAAAATTATGTGTATTTGGCCTTATCAGAAAGTTTAGGTCAAGAGCTTCGATTTGCAAAAAAAATCAACTCAAAAGGAGCTACGAAACTGAAGTTATGATCAAACGAAGTTTGAATTCAAATCTGGTCTAATTCAAATTTTAAAATTTCAAAAACATGTTTGAGTTGGATTACTGGATAGAGGGGATCATAACGAAGAAGTGGGCGTTGGATTCGTTGGATTTGGATAAACGGGTAAAAAGTAGTGATCGTTGGAAGCAGAGGGACTAATCTGTAAGAAATTTATCACGAATAGGTCCCTGGCTGAAAACTAAAAAGAAAAAGAAAAAAATCCTATCGAGCGAACGCTCGCTAACATAACCTAAAGAACGAAACCGTTCGCTGCTAAGACCTAACCTAGCAAACGTTCTCTAAATAACCTAACTAAAAAAAGAAAACCGACTAAAAGAAAACCGAAGAAAACCTAAAGAGAAAATAAACCGGATCTAGGGTTTTGGTGGTTTTACCAGTTCGGTCGGCTCGGCGGTTTAGGCGTAGAAAACCGCCGGCGAGACGGCGAACAGCGGGCGGCGGCTCCGGCGAATTCGGTGATGGGGTTGCGCGGCGCGGGCGGCGCTGCAGACAGTGGGGCAAGGCGACAGCAGCGGGAGCAGGCGAGGCGGCGCAGGGCAGCGGTGCGGGCGGAGCAGCGGCAGGAGCAGGCGAGGCAAAGGCTCCGGCGAGATGCAGCCGCGGCACGGCGAACGAGAAGTGCGGCGGCGGCGCGAAGAGAGAGCGGGCGGCGGCGGCGCTAGCTTATATTGAGGGGGGCGAGGGGTTGCGTGGAGAAGGGGCAGGAGGAGGCCGGGCGGCGCACGGTGTCCATGGCGGCGGCGGTGCTCCCGTGCTGGCTCAGGAGACCGAGCGGAGCTCGGGGACGAGCGGGGTTGGGCTGGCTGGGCCACGGCCTGGCTGGGTGCTGGGCCGGCCCAGTCGGCGAAGATTTTTTTAACATTTGTCCAGACAAACTAAAATAAATAAAACTAAATAAACTAAAATATTATATAGGCATACAATATATCGAAATTTTTAGAAAAAGATTTCCTACAAGCTGAACATTTTCCTAGCATTAAATAAAATTCACACAAATTCAGATAATTCAAAGAGTGCTACTGGTCTAATAAAATCCAATAAAAATCATTATAAAAAATACCAAAATTAATTCAAATTTGTTTCTCTCCAATTTTCTCATGTAGGGAATCATGTTACCCCATTTTCCATATATTTTATTTTTGGAGAAAAATAATTTGAATAAAATCCAAATAACTCCAAATTGAAAATAATTTCGAAGGGGACTTTGAATTTGATCCTTTTAACCTCCCAACTCATATTCCATATAATTTGAAGAAGTCATTTTATCTTCTCTCATGAAAATCATTGAGTTGCTTGAAGTTTCTGAATTAAAAATATTTCCGAATGAAATTCAAATCTTTTCAAAACCCTTTTCATTTATTTAAATGGAAGAAGTCATGTCATCTTCTCTCGAAGGTTTTGTATTTGAAAAGAATTTGAATTCACGGAGATCAAAATGCAAAAGGTGAAAGTTTGGAAAAGTCCTTTTATTCCCTCTCATTTAACTTTCAAAAAGTTTCGAATTTCACTCAATCAATCACACAACAATCAAACAATCAATCAATCTATCTATTTATTATAACATTCCAAAATTTAGAATTTTGGGATGTTACAAACCTACCACCCTTAAAATGAATCTCGTCCTCGAGATTCGGAGAGGCTAGAAAGAAATAGGTTAGGTTTGGGGTCTCCTCAAAATCCATCAATTGTCGCAGGAGGGTGTCTGGGATGCTACCACCCTTAGAAGCATGGTTACGGTTCCATCAAAACTCATATACTTCATCCATATTGTTAACAGTGTCGGTCTTCTCAGATCCTCGGGAAAATTCTTTCTCTGGGCACTTCCGGTAGTGGCATAACCTTTTCCTCAATACTTCTGTCCTTTCATCCTGGTAAGGTTATTCTGAGATTGGGTCTTCTTAGCTGACGGGTCTGGCGCCAATACTAAACAACTATCGATATCTCATGGTGGTCAACAGTTTATGGTTTTCTCCTGTAGGAAATGGGTCTGGGCTGAACCTCACCGTATAACCTACGGTTGGCAAAAGCTGCCTTGTACAAGGGAAAATGATTATACCATTCTAAGGTTTAAACAAGGCTTAATATCGTCGTCTCTCTACTATAGGTAAGTCACTCAGATTTACCATCCCATATAGCAAGGCGAATAATAAGAGTAAGTCGGTATGGTGATCAATCCATCCCGCACCCAAATCATTACCTTGTACATGGTTTAGCAAATCTCGCATTCTAACACTCGGTCATCCTCACAAGCATTACAGAATTTCTCTTGTCGACGAACCAAGTTCGGTTAAATCCATTAATTCTGCAAGCCAAACAAACATCTATCGTTCCTTCACAACCCTCAGGTTTTGTGTAACTCCTATAAGATCGTCTGTCGATAAAATCGTAACTTCTTCCAGGGTTTTTCCTTCAGCAAGAATGTGCTTGCTTCTTGGCAGGTCCTGGGGCCTATGTGTTATGGCCCATACCATCACTTGTAAACCTTGAACTTATCCTCTAGGCAACATATCATTATTCCAACATCCAACTTCCAGCTTCCTAGCATACTTAAAATCCATCCAATTGTACGGTCCTTCTTCCTTCTATTGGTTCCAAACTAAGACGTGATTACTAAGACTCATCATGGAGTTATGATCGTTCCATAATACCAACATCATACCTCCTTTATATCCAATAGTAATTCATCTCTTCATCCTCGTGGGTTATCCCACATACCGAGATAAAAACTTATACTTATGGAGTCCATACTCCACTTCGTGGAACATCATTATCCTTTCCAGGGTCAAGTGTCCTTACTGTGGAATATTGGCCATCTCTGCATGGCACTTTTTCAACTGGGAAACGTGAAACACATCATGAACTCCTGACAGTCCTTCGGGTGACTCCAACTTGTTGGCCACTTCTCCCATACGCTCCAAAACTCGGTATGGTCCTACAAATCTCAGGGCTAACTTTCCCTTAACTCCAAATCGTTTAACTCCTCGCAGAGGGGACACACGAAGACATGCTCTATCTCCAATTTCATAGATTACCTCCTTGCGTTTTTGAGTCTGCATAACTCTTCTGCTTGGACTGAGCTACCTTCAGTCTATCTCGAATCAACTTAACATTCTCTTCTGACTCCTTGATCACATTTGGTCCAACCAACTGACGGTCTCCAACTTCATCCCACATCAATGTGTCTGGCTCCTTCTCCCATACAAAACTTCAAAAGGGGCCATCTTCAAACTGGCTTGGTAGCTGTTGTTGTATGGGAACTCCGCGTAAGGTAGATTATCATCCATACTAGATCCATAATCTAGCGCACACGCTCTCAACATGTCCTCCAGAATCTGATTGACTCTCTCGGTCTATCCATCTATCTGTGGATGAAAGGCTGTACTGAACTCTAGCCCTGTACCCAAAGTCTGGTGCAGCTGATTCCAAAACTTTGAGGTAAACTGTGTTCCTTTATCTGATATGATGGTCCTCGGAACTCTATGGTGAAATATATCTTGGCCAACTTCGCACTTGTATAGGTGGTTTTTGCTGGGATAAAGTGAGCCACTTTGGTCAAGCGAATCAACTACTACCCAGATAGAATCATATCCCGATCGGGTTCTAGGAAATCCGGTGATGAAATCCATGCCAAGCTTATCCCACTTCCATTCAGGTATCGGCATAGGCTGTAGTAATCCTGCTGGCTTTTGATGCTTTGCTTTTACTCTCTTTGGCATACATCACCTACGACTACATACTCCGCAATATCCTTCTTCATACCAGTCCACCAGAAACGCTCCTTCAAATCCAAATACATCTTGGTGTTTCCAGGGCGAATCGAGTATGGTGAGTCATGAGCCTCCTGAAGTATTTTCTTCCTTATCTTTGCATTATTGGGCACATATACACGGTCCTTGAACCTTAAGGTGTCGTGGTCATCCTTACGAAAACCTTTGGCCTCTCCTTTGCTCATCCTCTCTTTTATCTCAGCAATCTCTTTGTCATCCTTCTGAGTCTTCACGGATCTTTCCCAACAATGTAGACTGAACTTCCATTGCTACAACAAAACCTTTGGGAACAATCTCCAAGCAAAGTTCCCTGAGATCCTTGGTTAACTCCTTTGGTAATTCCCCACTTATGAGGGTATTCGTCCTTGTTTTCTTTATGGTTGTGTCCTATTTCTCCACAAAGCTTGCATGCACAGGGTTTCTTCATATCCTTTCCAGAAGGCTTCAATTTCTGGGACACAAACCAAGACTTTAGCAAAGTCAACTTAAATTCCTTCCAAGTGGTTACTCTTTACCATCCATTGATGGTTTGGTACATCCTCCACCAAGTAGCAGCACTCTTACAAAGCACTAAAGAGCATGTTGGGCCATATCCTTTCCGGCTATCGTGTTATACTCCATATGACCTTCCATGTTCTGGATCCATCGGTCTGTCTCCAATTGACTCATCGGTCCAGATAATACAAGCTCATCTTCATTCATCCTCTATTGGGTCCATGGGTTTAGGGTGAGATAAGAGATATAGAGAGGGATACAGACAATGCAAACAACAGTTTTGAAAAGACAGAATTTATTGTGGCTGTCGAAAAACATCAAACAAATGACAGCTCACAATCGTCGCATCTAACGTAGGTATATAACAGGGGTTTGGTCTTCTAAAGGTCAATAAATCTTCAAGGTCGTCTAACTCTTCAAGTCTTGTTCATGACTTCGATGGCTTCTTCAGATCGTGCTTATCCTTCTCAAGTCCTTTTGCCAGATCATCTCTGTTAACGCGAAGTCTCTCGTGACGTCCTTTAAGAGTTGCGTTCCAAACTTCTGGATTTCAATCTCCTTGGCATGAACCATGGTCCTGCTGTCCTTCAGTTCCTGACAAATCTCCGGTATCTCGAGGTTGTAGCTCCTCCAGCTTGGCTACCTTCAGCTTTTGGTTCCTGAGTTCTTCACGAAATGCTTCCTTGTCTAATATGACTTCCTACAAGTCCATCTTAAACTTCTTGATGTACTACTCCAGATCCTAGTGATACATCGGCTAAGGTTAAAACTTCATCTTTTGCTGACAGATGCTCCATCAGCCTTCTACCATCCAATCCTTCCGAAGAGATGCATGCTTATCTCAGCTCGGTGACAATAGTATCAGCGGCGATGACATCACGAATAACCGTGTTTCTGCCCTTGTCATTGACAAGAGCCATCTTCCATAGTTGATATCTCCAGCCTTAGGGTTTTCTTGACAGAACTTCGAGTTTTTAACTCTCCATGCTCCGGTCTTTCTCCAATACACCTTGATCTCGGGTATTAACAACTTCCATAGTCTGCCAAGTTCCATAAGGGTAGCCTTACTAGGTCATACTAAATCTGGAAATTCTTCATAGCCTCCAAATTCTCCTATTCTTCGGAGTCTTCAACCATTGCAGTTTCCATTATTCCATTGCACGGTAAAATCCTCTTCATTCTGAAGGGGTCTTAGTTGTCCGATATCTTGTACTTCTTAAAGTGGTCTCATTAGCCGAATCTTTGTGTGGTCAAAAAGGGAAAGGGGTATAGTCTCACTAAAAGGAAATATTTGAATAAGCTCAAAAGAGAAGAGAGGTAAAAGATCCTTTTGAAAAGAAAGTTGTAGATAAAATATTTCCTATGGGCTTGCCAGTTTCTAGGGGTCACGTCCTACAGTCAACATGTGCTCTGATACCATCTTGTAGCGACCCGACCTCAGACGGTCAAGTCTCTATGCTTAAGTGACATCCCTGGATCGATATGCTGACACACAGTACTCAAGGATTTATAACAGAGGTAAATCACATGTATAAAGTATCGTAAATACTATTACCTCAATCCATATAGCGGAAGTAACAAAGGTTGTGTATTTCCATCAACACCAACGACAAAGTTGAGTGTAGAAATCGTAACACTAACGTATCACTTACTCGTCGTAAGATAATCCTGCAACATGAGACGTTGCAGCCACAAAGGGTCAGTACATTGAATGTACTGGCAAATTCACACCATAGGATAATGATGAATAAAGGCTATCACTACATGCATATTTGGCTGGTGGAAAGCTCTATGGTTATAGTTTTTGCGAAAAGCTAATTTTTCCCTACTACAAAGGAATATATTTTATTTAACTACAAAGTTGGTTGAAAAATATTGAGAAGGTTCCTCCAACTCAATCCCAAATTAACATCAATAACCCAACAAATTATTTAAGTAACGTGATGAGATCAATATGATAATCCAAGTACCAGAGACTCAAGATGTCCATAACCGGGGACACGACTAATCATGATTAGTTTGTACACTCTGCAGAGGTTTGCGCACTTTTCCCCACAAGACTCGATCAACTCCGTTGGATTTCTCGCACTACGTGATGTTTGAGAAACGGATGACCGAGACACAGTCTTTCAGAAACATTAACTCTCTACTCCGGGTAGACCATACCAAACCTACAACCCACTACCTGCTGATCCACCTCTTTAAGAGCTTCACGTAACTTACTCAACTACGCTAGAGCCCATAATAGCTTGTGGCTACACACGGAAGTTTCTAGCATGATTAATCTTATGATCCCTTTGAGCCTGGGTGGCGGTCCATAGGAAAATCACACGAAACCCCGGGATTTCCAAAAATACATGCAACACTGGGTACTCCAGGTGCCTCAATCCACCCAGATGTGTATTCAAGTTGCCACCTTAATTTAAACCATTATTTAACAATCTCACATCTGTCATGGATTTCACTCACCCAAACCACGTCTACGAGCATAGCATAGCAGTATGAGCATAACGTAAAAGTAACTCCCAAGGTTTGAATGCAGGGCAATAGGTTCTACCTCATCAACTACTTCCCAACCCACATGTTAATGTCATCCTAACCATGCAATGCTTGAGGATTGTAACTAATGCATAAAAACTGGGTGATAAAGAGATATGATCAAAGTGTGAACTTTCCTGCAATGTTGATGAAGATGATTCGCACTCAAAACTCTTGATAGTTCTACTCGTCACACTCTGGTCAATCTATCGTAGGCAAGCAATAGTAACCACACATAAGCAATCACTCAAAAGGTCAGAAAGAACGAGGAACAATTCGGAAAGCATCAAAACCAAGCAAATAACTCTTGCAACATAAAACAATTTCTAACGGTACCAAAATTATGTGTATTTGGCCTTATTAGAAAGTTTAGGTCAAGAGAGAATCAACTCAAACGGAGCTACGAAACTCAAGTTATGATCAAATGAAGTTTGAATTAAAATCTGGTCTAATTCAAATTTTAAACTTTCAAAAACATGTTTGAGTTGGATTACTGGATAGAGGGGATCGTAACGAAGAAGTGGGCGTTGGTTTCGTTGGATTTGGATAAACGGGTAAAAAGTAGTGATCATTTGAAGTAGAGGGACTAATTTGTAAGAAAATTTATCACGAATAGGTCCCTGGCCGAAAACTAAAAAGAAAAAGAAAAAAATCCTATCGAGCGAACGAATGCTCGCTAACATAACCTAATGAACGAAACCGTTCGCTGCTAAGACCTAACCTAGCGAACGTTCTCTAAATAACCTAGCTATAAAAAAATAAAACCGGCTAAAAGAAAACCTAAAGAGATAATAAACTGGATCTAGGGTTTTGGTGGTTTTACCGGTTCGGCTGGCTTGGCGGTTTAGGCGGAGAAAACCGCCGGCGGGACGGCGAACAGTGGGCGGCGGCGGCTCCGGCGAGATGCAGCCACGGCGCGGCGCACGAGAAGTGCGGCGGCGGCGCGAAGAGAGAGCGGGCGGCGGTGGTGCTAGCTTATATAGAGGGGGGGCGAGGGGTTGCGTGGAGAAGGGGGCAGGAGGAGGCCGGGCGGCGCACGGCGTCCATGACGGCGGCGGCGCTCCCGTGCTGGCTCGGGAGACCGAGCGGAGCTCGAGGACGAGCGGGGGTGGGCTGGCTGGGCCACGGCCTGGCTGGGTGCTGGGCCGGCCCAGTCGGTGAAGATTTTTTTTTAACATTTGTCCAGACAAACTAAAATAAATAAAACAAAATAAACGAAAATATTATATAGGCATATAATATATCAAAATTTTCAGACAAAGGTTTCCTACAAGCTGAATGCATTAAATAAAATTCACACAAATTCAGATAATTCAAAGAGTGCTACTGGTCTAATAAAATCCAATAAAAATCAGAAAAATAATTTGAATAAAATCCAAATAACTTCAAATTGAAATTAATTTCGAAGGGGACTTTGAATTTGATCCTTTTAAACTCCCAACTCATATTCCATATAATTTGAAGAAGTCATTTTATCTTCTCTCATGAAAATCATTAAGTTGCTTGAAGTTTTTGAATTAAAAATATTTCCAAATGAAATTCAAATCTTTTCAAAACCATTTTCATTTATTTAAATGGAAGAAGTCATTTCATCTTCTCTCGAGGGTTTTGTATTTGAAAAGAAGTTGAATTCACGGAGATCAAAATGCAAAAGGTGAAAGTTTGGAAAAGTCCTTTTATTCCCTCTCATTTAACTTTCAAAAAGTTTCGAATTTCACTCAATCAATCACACAACAATCAAACAATCAATCAATCTATCTATTTATTATAACATTCCAAAATTTAGAATTTTGGAATGTTACATGATGAGAATCCCGAGATAGGGGGACACGATCTCTGCTTCGATACGACATGCCCATAAAACCGCCTCGTGATAACCCACAAGTGTAGGGGATCGCAACAGTTTTCGAGGGTAGAGTATTTAACCCAAATTTATTGATTCGACACTAGGGGAGCCATAGAATATTCTCAAGTATTAGCAGCTGAGTTGTCAATTCAACCACACCTGGAAACTTAATATCTGTAGCAAAGTGTTTAGTAGCAAAGTAATATGATAGTAGTGGTAACGGTAGCAAAAGGTAACGGTAGCAAAAGTAATGTTTTTGGTATTTTGTAGTGATGATAGCAATAGCAACGGAAAGGTAAATAAGCGAAGAACAATATATGGAAAGCTCGTAGGCAATGGATCGGTGATGGAGAATTATGCCGGATGAGGTTCATCATGTAACAATCATAACATAGGGTGACACAGAACTAGCTCCAATTCATCAATGTAATGTAGGCATGTATTCCGAATATAGTCATACGTGCTTATGGAAAAGAACTTGCATGAAATCTTTTGTCCTACCCTCCCGTGGAAGCGGGGTCCTAGCGGAAACTAAGAGATATTAAGGCCTCCTTTTAATAGAGTACCGGAACAAAGCATTAGCACATAGTGAATACATGAAAACCTCAAACTATGGTCATCACCGGTAAGTATCCTGATTATTGTCACTTCGGGGTTAACGGATCATAACACATAATAGGTGACTATAGACTTGCAAGATAGGATCAAGAACTCTCATATATTGATGAAAACATAATAGGTTCAGATCTGAAATCATGGCACTCGGGCCCTAGTGACAAGCATTAAACATAGCAAAGTCATAGCAACATCAATCTCAGAACATAGTGGATACTAGGGATCAAACCCTAACAAAACTAACTTGATTACATGATAAATCTCATCCAACCCATCACAGTCCAGCAAGCCTGCGATGGAATTACTCACGCACAGCGGTGAGCATCATGAAATTGGTGATGGAGGATGGTTGATGATGACGACGGCGACGAATCCCCCTCTTCAGAGCCCCGAACGGACTCCAGATCAGCCGTCCCGAGAGGGTTTAGGGCTTGGCGGCGGCTCCGTATCGTAAAACACGATGAATCCTTCTCTCTGGTTTTTTTCTCCCCGAAAGAAAATATATAGAGTTGGAGTTGAGGTCGGAGGAGCTCCAGGGGGCCCACGAGGTAGGGGGCGCGCCCTCCACCCTCGTTGACAGGTGGTGGGTCCCCTGGTCTTCATCTTTTGCAAGGATTTTTTATTATTTCCGAAAAGACGTTCTGTGAAGTTTCAGGTCATTCCGAGAACTTTTGTTTCTGCACATAAATAACAACATGGTAATTCTGCTGAAAACAGCATCAGTCTGGGTTAGTTCTATTCAAATCATGCAAATTAGAGTCCAAAACAAGGGCAAAAGTATTTGGAAAAGTAGATACGACGGAGACGTATCAACTACCCCAAGCTTAAACATTTGCTTGTCCTCAAGCAATTCAATTGATCAACTGAAAGTGATAAAGAAAAACTTTTACAAACTCTGTTTGCTCTTGTTGTTGTAAATATGTAAAGCCAGCATTCAAGTTTTCAACAAAGATTATGACTAACCACATTCACAATAACGCTTAGGTCTCAAGTTTACTCATATCAATGGCATAATCAACTAGCGAGCAATAATAATAAATCTCGGATGACAACACTTTCTCAAAACAATCATAATATGATATAACAAGATTGTATCTCGCTAGCCCTTTCTGAGACCACAAAACATAAATCTAGAGCACCTTTAAAGATCCAGGACTGACTAGACATTGTAATTCATGGTAAAGGAGATCCAGTCAAGTCATACTCAATGTAAACTAACAATAATGAATGCAAATGACAGCGGTGCTCTCCAACTGGTGCTT
Organism: Triticum urartu; assembly: GCF_056163025.1. Lineage (NCBI taxonomy): Eukaryota > Viridiplantae > Streptophyta > Magnoliopsida > Poales > Poaceae > Triticum > Triticum urartu. The sequence continues at coordinate 579,681,192 of NC_141875.1, read as the reverse complement.
TTTAATAAGAAGATGATGACTCAACATAAAAGTAAATAGATAGGCCCTTCGCAGAGGGGAGCAGGGATTTGTAGAGGTGCCAGAGCTCGGTTTTGAAATAGAGGTGAATAATATTTTGAGCGGTATACTTTCATTGTCAACATAACAACCAAGAGATGGCGATATCTTCCATGCTACACACATTATAGGCGGTTCCCAAACAGAATGGTAAAGTTTATACTCCCCCTCCACCAACAAGCATCAATCCATGGCTTGCTCGAAACAACGAGTGCCTCCAACTAACAAGAGTCCCAGGGGGAGTTTTGTTTGCAATTATCTTGATTTAGTTTGCATAAAGCATGGGACTGGGCATCCCGGTGACCAGCCACTTTCTCCTGAGTGAGGAGCGGAGTCCACTCCTCTTGAGAATAACCCGCCTAACATGGAAGATATAGACAGCCCTAGTTGATACATGAGCTATTCGAGCATACAAAACAGGATATTTATTTGAAGGTTTAGAGTTTGGCACATACAAATTTACTTGGAATGGCAGGTAGATACCGTATATAGGTAGGTATGGTGGAGTCATATGGAATAACTTTGGGGTTTATGGAGTTGGATGCACAAGCAGTATTCCTGCTTAGTACAGGTGAAGGCTAGCAAAAGACTGGGAAGCGACCAGCTAGAGAGCGACAATATTCATGAACATGCATTAAAATTAATCAACACCGAATGCAAGCATGAGTAGGACATAATACACCATGAACATAAATATCGTGAAGGCTATGTTGATTTTGTTTCAACTACATGCATGAACATGCGCCAAGTCAAATCACTTAAATCATTCAGAGGAGGATACCATCCTATCATACCACATCACAACCATTTTAATAGCATGTTGGCACGCAAGGTAAACCATTATAAGCTCCTAACTAATCAAGCATGGCACAAGAAACTATGATCTCTAGTTGTCATTGCAAACATGTTTGTCCATAATAGGCTGAATCAGGAATGATGAACTAATCATATTTACAAAAACAAGAGAGGTCGAGTTCATACCAGCTTTTCTCATCTCAGTCAGTCCATCATATATCGTCATAATTCCCTTTCACTTGCACGACCGAATGATGTGAATAATATTAAGAGTGCACGTGCATTGGACTAAGCTGGAATCTGCAAGCATTCAATAAACTGGAGAAGACAAGGCAATATGGGCTCTTTTGTCAGATCAAAAATAATGCATATAAGAGCCACTTCAACAATTTAATTATGGTCTTCTCCTATCGACCCCCAAAGAAAAGAAAAGAAATAAAACTATTTAGACGGGAAAGCTCTCAACAAGCAAAAGAAGAACATGAAATATTTTTGGGTTTTCTTTTTAATTACTACTACAAGCATGGAAAGTAAACTAATTAAAAGCTACAACTATTTTTTTTGGTTTTATTAAGGTTTATTAAACACACAAGAAGAAGGCATAAAAAGGAAAATAAACTAGCATGGATGATACAATGAAAAAGTATAAGCACCGACATCTAGCAATAAGTGGGTGAACATGAATGTAATGTCGGCGGGAAATATGTACTCCCCCAAGCTTAGGCTTTTGGCCTAAGTTGGTCTATGGCCACGGTTGGCCTGGCGGATATCCATAATAATAGTTGGGGTCATACTGAGATGCAGCGGCTATCACCTCCTGAGCTGCAGCGTGGCGACGAGCGGCCTCCGCCCTCCTCTCGTACTCATCTGCCTCCTCTCTGGTAATAACATATCTTCCTTTTGCCTGATAATCAAAGAAGGCAGGAGCAGGGAGAGTAATACGGACAACACGACGTCTGTCAAAGATTAAACGATACTAGAGAGATGATTCATTCCTCTTGACGAACTGGTGGTGAACCATAGCATTGAAGTCTAGGTAAGCAGGAGGTAATTCAATATCATCATTACGTATAGTTACACCAAGAAAATAAACTAAGCAGGTTGCATAAATTCCACCAAAGAAATCTCCATTAAATCTATTCAGAACCTGCGTGCAACAATGGCTCCCAAATTATAAGATTTATCTCCCAACACAGCACTCCTAAGAATACTGAGGTCGGGGACACACATGTGACATGCTTCATCTTTACCGTTAATGCATCTACCTATGAAGAGATCAAAATAATGTATAGCAGGAAAATGAATGCTCCCTATGGTAGCTTGTGTTATATCTCTAGATTCCCCCACAGTTATACTAGCAAGAAAATCTCTAAATTCAGATTTGCGAGGTTCCCTGATACTACCCCATTGTGGAAGTTTGCAAGCAGTGGTAAAATCCTCTAAGTACATAGTGTAATTTTTTCATAAAGATCAAACAAGACAGTTGGAGAATTATGTGAAGATGAAAATTCAAACCTCCTCACAAAGGAACTAGTGAGATAGTGATACTGGCTGCACTTTTCTTCCTCGAAGCTCACAAGATCAGCGTTACGCAATATGCGTTAAATTCTTCCTTAATTCCCGCTCGATCCATAAAGTTTTCCGAAGGCCATTCACAAGGACGCACTGGAGCGTTTCTTGGTGGCTCATCATCAGCATAGCACATTGCAAGCCTGGGCTCTTGTTTCCTTGAAGAGCCCCTTGATACATTTTCCTAAACATATTTCTTCCTCCGAAAAATTTCTGAAATTTTTAGTAACTTCAAAATAAAAGTTAACCAAACTCAATAATATTGATAGCAACTACTCCTACAAGTGCCTAGAACCTATATCATGCATCAAAACTACTTTTGACCATATAAATTTGGCATGCAAGCTCAAGAACAGGGTCACCTAAGCAGCACAAATTTGCAATGAATAAAGCACTAGAACAAAAACTAATTGAACCGATGGAGGAGTCACATACCAAGGAACAATCTCCCCAAGCAGTTTTGTGAGAGGTGCTTTGAGCAAGGAGATCGAAAATGGCAGCAAAATGAGCTTGGACTCGGGTATGAACTGGATAATCGTGTTTGTGGGAGGAAGAAGGAGTGTGTGGGTGCAAGGATAAGTGGAGGAGGGCCACCATGGGCCCACGAGGCAAGGGGCGCGCCCCTGACACTCGTGGCCAGGTGCCAGCTCCTCCTGTTGTGTTCTCAGTGCCAAATATTCTCAAATATTCCAGAAAAAATCATATTTAAATTTCAGGGCATTTGGAGAACTTTTATTTTTGGGGTATTTTTATATTGCACGGATAAATCAGATAACAGACAAAAAAATTATTTTTATTTTATTTAATATAAATAACAGAAAGTAAGAGGAGGGTGCAAAAGGTTGTGCCTTCTAGTTTCATCCATCGCATGCTCATCAAAAGGAATCCACTAACAAGGTTGATCAAGTCTTGTTAACGAACTCATTCTGAATAACATGGAACCGGAGAAATTTCGAATAACACTATGTTACCTCAACGGGGATATGCACATCCCCAATAACAAGAATATCATATTTCTTCTTGACAGTAGGAAGAGGAAATTCAAAACCTCTAAATATAATCGATGGAATTTTTCCAATAGAGTTGATACTATGAACTTGAGGTTGTTTCCTCGGAAAGTGTACCGTATGCTCATTACCATTAACATGAAAAGTGACATTGCCTTTAGTGCAGTCAATAACAGCCCCTGCAGTATTCAAAAAGAGTCTTCCAAGAATAATAGACATACTATCGTCCTCAGGAATATCAAGAATAACAAAGTCCGTTAAAATAATAACGTTTGCAACTACAACAGGCACATCCTCACAAATACCGACAGGTATAGTAGTTGATTTATCAGCCATTTGCAAAGATATTTCAGTAGGTGTCAACTTATTCAAATCAAGTCTACGATATAAGAGAGAGGCATAACACTAACACCGGCTCCAAGATCACATAAAGCAGTCTTAACATAGTTTCTTTTAATGGAGCATGGTATAGTTGGTACACCGGGATCTCCAAGTTTCTTTGGTATTCCACCCTTAAAAGTATAATTAGCAAGCATGGTGGAAATTTCAGCTTCCGGTATCTTTCTTTTATTTGTAACAATATCTTTCATGTACTTAGCATAAGGATTCATTTTAAGCATATCAGTTAATCGCATACGCAAAAAGATAGGTCTAATCATTTCAGCAAAGCGCTCAAAATCCTCATCATCCTTTTTCTTGGATGGTTTGGGAGGAAAAGGCATGGGTTTCTGAACCCAAGGCTCTCTTTCCTTACCGTGTTTCCTAGCAACAAAGTATTTCTTATCATAACGTTGATTCTTTGATTGTGGGTTATCAAGATCAACAGCAGGTTCAATTTCTATATCATTATCATTACTAGGTTGGGCATCATCATGAACATTATCATTAACATTATCACTAGTTTTAGGTTCATTACCAGATTGTGTTTCGACATCAGAGATAGAAATATCATTTGGATTCTCAGGTGTTTAAGTAATAGGTTCACTAGAAGCATGCAAAGTCCTATCATTTTTCTTTTTCTTCCTATTAGAAGGACTAGGTGCATCTATATTATTTATTTGAGAATCTTGCTCAATTCTCTTAGGATGGCCTTCAGGATACAAAAGTTCTTGAGTCATTCTACCACCTCTAGTCATAACTCTAACAGCATTATCATTATTCTTACTATTCAATTCATTGAGCAAATCATTTTGAGCCTTAAGTACTTGTTCTACTTGAGTGGTAACCATGGAAGCATGTTTACTAATAAGTTTAAGTTCACCTTTTACATTAGCCATATAATCACCCAAGTGTTCAAGCATATTCGAATTGTATTTCAATTGTCTACCAAACTAAGCATTAAAATCTTCTTGCTTAGCCATAAATTTATCAAACTCATCTAAGCATGGGCTAGCAAACTTAGTAAATGGGATTTCAGCTTTATCATATCTATAAAGAGAATTTACCTTTACTACATGTGTCGGGTTATCAAGACCATGTACTTCTTCAATAGGTAATGGATTAAGATCATGTGTTTCTTCAACGGGCGGTAAATTAAGACCGTGTATTTCTTCAATAGGAGGTAAATTCTTAACATCTTCAACTTTAGTACCTTTTTCTTTCATAGATTTCTTTGCCTCTTGCATATCTTCAGGACTGAGAAATAGAATACCCCTCTTCTTCGGAGTTGGTTTAGAAATAGGCTCAGGAGCTGGCTCGGGAAGTGTCCAATTATTTTCATTTGTCAACATATTTTTCAATAGAATTTCAGCTTCATCCGGCGTTCTTTCCCTGAAAACAGAACCAGCACAACTATCCAGGTAATCTCTGGAGGCATCAGTTAGTCCATTATAAAAGATATCAAGTATTTTATTTTTCTTAAGAGGATGATCAGGCAAAGCATTAAGTAATTGGAGAAGCCTCCCCCAAGCTTGTGGGAGACTCTCTTCTTCAATTTGCACAAAATTATATATATCCCTTAAAGCGGCTTGTTTCTTATGAGCATGGAAATATTTAGCAGAGAAGTAACAAGAGAATTAAACCATATCTTAGCTTCATCCTTTAATGAGAACGGAAATATTTTAAGGATATAAAAGTAGCGAGTTCTCTCATCATTATTGAACATGGTGGCTATATCATTTAATTTAGTAAGATGTGCCACAACAGTTTTAGATTCATAGCCATGAAAAGGATCAGATTCAGCCAAAGTAAATATATCAGGATCAACAGAGAATTCATAATCCTTATCAGTTACAAAGATAGGTGAAGTAGCAAAAGCAGGGTCAGGTTTCATCCTAGCATTTAGAGATTGCTTTATTCCATTTAGCTAATAACCTCTTAAGTTTATAACTATCTTTGCAAGCTAAAATAGCTAAAGAAGCTTCTTTATCAAAAACATAACCCTTAGGAATAACGAGCAAGTCTTCATCATCACTTTCATCAATATTATCAGATTCAATATTTTCAATCTCTCTAGCCCTAGCAAGTTGTTCATTAAAAAATTCACTGAGTGGCACAGTAGTATCAAGCATAGAAGTAGTTTCATCATAAGTATCATGCATAGCAGAAGTGGCATCATCAATAACATGCGACATATCAGAACGAATAGCAGAAGCAGGTTTAGGTGTCGCAAGCTTACTCAAAACAGAAGGTGAATCAAGTGCAGAGCTAGATGGCAGTTCCTTACCTCCCCTCATAGTTCAGGGATAAATCTTGGTTTTTGGATCTCTCAAGTTCTTCATAATGATAAGCAGATATAAATCCCAAGTGACTCAAAGAACAGAGCTATGCTCCCTGGCAACGGTGCCAGAAAATAGTCTTGATAACCCACAAGTATAGGGGATCGCAACAGTTTTCGAGGGTAGAGTATTCAACCCAAATTTATTGATTCGACACAAGGGGAGACAAAGAATATTCTCAAGTATTAGCAGCTGAGTTGTCAATTCAACCACACCTGGAAACTTAATATCTGCAGCAAAGTGTTTAGTAGCAAAGTAATGTGATAGTAGTGGCAACGGTAGCAAAAGTAATATTTTTGGTATTTTGTAGTGATGATAGCAATAGCAACGGAAAAGTAAATAAGCGAAGAACAATATATGGAAAGCTCGTAGGCAATGGATCGGTGATGGAGAATTATGCCGGATGCGGTTCATCACGTAACAATCATAACATAGGGTGACACAGAACTAGCTCCAATTCATCAATGTAATGTAGGCATGTATTCCGAATATAGTCATACATGCTTATGGAAAAGAACTTGCATGAAATCTTTTGTCCTACCCTCCCATGGCAGCGGGGTCCTAGCGGAAACTAAGGGATATTAAGGCCTCCTTTTAATAGAGTACCGGAACAAAGCATTAGCACATAGTGAATACATGAACTCCTCAAACTATGGTCATCACCGGTAAGTATCCCGATTATTGTCACTCCGGGGTTAACGGATCATAACACATAATAGGTGACTATAGACTTGCTAGATAGGATCAAGAACTCTCATATATTGATGAAAACATAATAGGTTCAGATCAGAAATCATGGCACTTGGGCCCTAGTGACAAGCATTAAGCATAGCAAAGTCATAACAACATCAATCTTAGAACATAGTGGATACTAGGGATCAAACCCTAACAAAACTAACTCGATTACATGATAAATCTCATCCAATCCATCACCGTCCAGCAAGCCTACGATGGAATTACTCACGCACGGCGGTGAGCATCATGAAACTGGTGATGGAGGACAGTTGATGATGACGATGGCGACGGATTCCCCTCTCCGGAGCCCCGAACGAACTCCACATCAGCCCTCCCGAGAGGTTTTAGGGCTTGGCGGCGGCTCCGTATCGTAAAACGCGATGAATCCTTCTCTCTGATTTTTTTCTCCCCAAAAGCAAATATATAGAGTTGGAGCTGAGGTCAGAGGAGCTCCACGGGGCCCACGATGTAGGGGGGCGCGCCCTCCACCCTCGTGGATAGGTGGTGGCCCCCCTGGTCTTCATCTTTTGCAAGGATTTTTTATTATTTCCGAAAAGACGTTCCGTGAAGTTTCAGGTCATTCCGAGAACTTTTGTTTCTGCACATAAATAACACCATGGTAATTCTGCTAAAAACAGCGTCAGTCCGGGTTAGTTCTATTCAAATCATTCAAGTTAGAGTCCAAAACAAGGGCAAAAGTGTTTGAAAAAAGTAGATACGACGGAGACGTATCACCTCGCGACATCCGCGGTAGCTGGTTAGGGAGAACGGTTCGAATAAAGACCGGATCGTGGCGTGGTGTCACGTTGGGAAAAGTTGTCAGCGGATTGGATTTGTGGAATATTGTACTCTCTACGGTGGTATGTGGAATTTGTTTTGCAGAGCCGGACATGATCCTTGTGTTCAAAATCTTCTATGGAGTATTCGGGGAAGGAACCCGCCTTATAATGCCAAAGACAATCTGCGAGCCGGACTCATCGTCATTGAAGCCTGGTTCAGGATTAGGGGGTCCTAGGACAGCCGGACTATATACTTTGGCCGGACTGTTGGACTATGAAGATACAAGATTGAAGACTTAGTCCCGTGTCCGGGTGGGACTCTCCTTTGCGTGGAAGGGAAGCTTGGCAATTCGGATATGTAGATCTCCTCCCTTGTAACCGACTATGTGTAACCCTAGCCCCCTCCGGTGTCTATATAAACCAGAGGGTTTAGTCCGTAGGACGACAACAATCATAATCATAGGCTAGCTTCTAGGGTTTAGCCTCTACGATCTCGTGGTAGATCAACTCTTGTAATACTCATATTATCAAGATCAATCAAGCAGGAAGTAGGGTATTACCTCCATCGAGAGGGCCCGAACCTAGGTAAACATTGTGTCCTCCGCCTCCTGTTACCATCAGCCTTAGACGCACAGTTTGGGAGCCCCTACCCGAGATCCGCCGGTTTTGACACCGACAATGTGTGCTACATGGTTGTGCCGAAGTATGCTGGTTACCTCACCTACTAGCCAAAGAGATTACCACACACCAGGCATTGCATACAACCAAACACCATGCCTTGGGTTTGTCCACTAACATGCAGTCAACCAAACACCAGACAGTGTGGTTCTGCCCATGCAGGCAACCAAACAACATGTAGATGGTGCATTTGAGGCTGCATTTGCATAACAGGGTTGGATGGAGAAGTGTATGCAATGCGGGGACTGTAGCGCACGGCAACCAAACACGCCCTAGGAAAGCACCCATGTGATTTGTACGCAACGATCTGTCCGTGATTTGGATGGATGGAGAGATATGCAAACCGGTTCTCTCTCCTTTTTACTTACTATATATATATGCTGCCAGTTTTTCATGTTACAAGGGAGAGAGAAAATCAATGGGGCGAGGAGGTGGGACGCGGGGGCGATTTCCTTTCATCGATAGGTGGAAGCGAACGAACGAAATGAGGTACGAACTGCTTCATTAGGAGTAGAGATGTGCGGAACATGTCACTCATTTTGTTTGGATATGAGTCTATATTGCACGTCAAAAAGTGTAGAAAGTCGCTTGTTGTTAGCCCAATTAGGCAATTTGCTAGCGATGGTGTCTATGATTCGCAGCCGTGTCTTTCTCCGTTGAGGGTTCATATTTTGGCTTTTGTAGTGTCTTGCCTATTTCAAGCTCAAGCTGCTCCCATGTTCGTCGCATTGGTCACCTTTTGGTCCTGGATTGTTTTCCCTTGCTTGATCTTGCTCATGTTTTTCTTGCTTTTACCATATATTTGGCCTAGCAAATTTGCAAAGTATGAAAAACAACAAAAACAAAGGATAAAAAAGGCGATGGAAAGAAGGCGACGCGACAAAGCGCACATCCACATAGCTAAGATGGGTTGCCTTACATATACACATAGTTAATTTTTGTTATCACAGACCTCCCTCGCTCCTTACAAGCTACCCGTGCATGGAGGGCAGCGATGGACTTGGGGGATTTTTCATGGGAGGGAGAGAGACAAAGTTGATAGGAGAGGGAGCAGTTGTAGCGTGGCTCTGTGGTGGCTTTTGGTGGGACATGCAGACGTCCGCATAGTTGCGAAGCTCTCCTACATTGTATTTAGTTTGTGGGATTTTAGACAACCGGACTGGTTCGCACCCGTTTGATGTACCTTGTTGAATGGTAAAAAGTGTCCGGGCTAGGTGCTTCTATTTGGCACGGTACGTGCTAGATAGCTTGGAGTCGCATGTACCCAGTCTCCCCCGCTCGCGCAAACTGGGCCGACCCAGTAAGCATAGTGAAGCGACTACATGACATATCTGTCATTTTGCAGACGACCATCGAGCTTAAGTGTTACAACTCAAAGAACCAAATGTATCAAAACGAGAGTTGTAAACACTAGGCAAAATATAAAGCAACCGCCCATATGAACCCGCTTGAAGACTATCAAACTCATATGCTTCTCCCCCTTTTGTCAGTAACGACCAAAAAGGTTTAAAGACATAGAGCGTCTACTCGTTCCCATGAGGAGTAGGTGAAGCAGCAAGGTCGTCGGTGTTGTTCGGCGGTGCAGACGAACTCGGGGCAGTGTCGATGCGTGCAGAGGTAGGGGGCGGTGAAGTGGCATCGTCTTCGTCCTCGATCACTCTAGCATTCACAGTTGCCGCGGAGGAAGAGAACTCAGAGTCTTCAAGAGACGGAGTTCGTCGTAGCACAGTCCTTCTTGGAGGTGTGGAGTCAAACTTGAAACGTTCAGAGAAGCCATCCTCCTGAAGATCATCTTCAGAACACATAAGCGTCAGCCCTTTCCATGTACGCCGACAGGTTTCATGGGCAACAAAGGCATTCTTGGTGGCAAGATTGCGAATGCGGTTGACATCCACCAAGAGGCTTTGCATTTGGCGCTTCAGTCAGTCATGATGCATATCCTATTTCTGATGAAGGGAAACCAGAAGCTCTCGGTCATTGAGAACACGAGGTCGCTTCTTGGGCCGTTGGGCAATAGTGCTTTCAGTGGCTTCAGTGAGGGCACGATGAGGTGCACGTGTAGTACCAGCCAGAGGATAAACACGAGTGACTGCTTCAACTCCTTCAATGTTTTGAGAGAAACTTTGATGCTCAACATTCTGAAGACTAAGAGGCTCCTTGGCAGGCTCTTGATAGATGGCTTCAACGGACATATCAACGTCAGGCAGAAAGATCTGATGATTGCGAGCAAAGGGCTGATATGAGACAGCTGAGTGTAGTTTGATCAGCCGCATTATCCATGGAGCGTAAAACTTCAAACCAAAAAGATCAGATCCTGATGCAGCAAGTTGGCGGATGAAGAAGTCTTGGGTATTGAAGCATTTGCCGTGAAGAATATAAAAGACCAAAGTCTTCATTGCACCTTCCAGCTTTGCATGTGGAGAATGTCCTTTGATGGGCCAGAGAGTTCGCCTGATAATGTGATAGATAGTGCGTGGCAGATACTCAAGGTCTTCAACAAAGAACTCCTTAGGATATGCAGCATCTGGAGGCAAGGGCTTCATCATGCTAAGCATCTGACTCATGTTCGGTTTAGGCTTCTGAAGGATGCTCTTCATAGCTGCACTGTGAAGCTGACAACCAGGTTCATAAAGATCTCCAGGAGTGGGCAGACCAGTGAGCTCAATGATATCAAAGGCTTTGGCTTCGTGATGAACATTGCCGGTCATCCACTCAAGGACCCAAGTCTTCGGATCTCTGTTGTAGTCACAAATGTGAAGAGTGGCATAGAATTGGAGCAGCAACTCTTCGTTCCAGTGCTCTTTGTCGGTGACGAATGGCAATAATCCAGACTCTTTGAAGCAATCCAGAGCTTCTTCTAAGCAAGGCAGACTAGTTATGGCTTCAGTGTCAAGACGCATATGAGGAAAAATGCGACCTTGATTGTACAGAATGCATGAGTAATAACTTCGCTGCGGATAGCTCCAAAACCGATCAGAAGATATTCTTTCCCTTGAGTAGGGGTTCTTGGCGCTATTGAAGAAGGTGTTGTCTGCTTCGAAGCCATTGACATTAAAAGATCCGGGTGCCGATGCAGGACCTGGAAACCTGGGAAACCTTGGCATTGGCTTCTGTACCTGAGGCCTGTGCTCAACGTGATAGTCAAACTGAGGACCAGCAGCAGGCGCAGGAACAGGAGCAGTTGCATCATTGGCTTCATTGACTTCTGGCACATTTGTTGGTGCAGGCTCCACATTTGCTTCAGCCATGACTACGTCATTGGCTTCATTTGTGTTGGTGTTGGCAGCCTCAAGATTCTCAACCTCCACTTGATGAGCTGGAGGGTCGGGCACAGACACGTTCTCCTCGAGAACAGCTTCTTCAGTAATGGGGGGAGGAGGGACACGTTCTTCTTCTTGTGTGTCGTCGGCTGATGCAGCCGGAATGTCTTCAGCAGCTTTAGCCTCAGACTCGGAGACATTCACAGTAGGAGTGGCATCTTGAAACACTTGCCATGCAATAGATTGGTGGGGCACTTCTCCGTCTGGAACGCTCGGAAGAGGGACTTGAGACCTTGGTCCTTTGCGAAGCCTTCGTAACGCTGGCGACGCCTCTGGAGACGGAGTTGGCTGGGCCTCAAAGTCATCTTCCTCTTCTTGCCGGGGTGGTGTGACTTGTTGTTGTGGGTGATCAGCCCATGATGCATCCTGAGCAATTGGCGTTAGAGGACGACCATGCAGGGATAGAAGCCTTGTTCAATGGCTTCATCTCTGGACCTGGGTTGAAGATTTCTGTATAGGATGTCTCCCCATGGTCGCTTGATGGCATTTTTCTCAGCATATTCCTGGGTCACGAACCTGTACTTGAACCATTTCTCGGCCCAGTATCTTCGAATCCATTGGATTCGTGTCTTGCACTGACCATAGCTTTCTTCGGGGTCAGTTTTGTACAGTTCATTAAGATCTTCAGGCAGGTCCGTTGATGTACCCCCACGGTGCTCTCTGCCACCCTTCCTTACTGATTTCTCTACAGCCATGAACTTCAAACTGAATGGCTTCAACACGTTCAAAGGCTTCAAAGGTTTTCTCTTGCTGGACAAATAGGAACTGGCTTCGGGAGAGTTAATGTGATGCTGTAAGAATTCTGCAAATGAATGCAGACTATGAGAACCAAGGGATTCTCCCACGGACATGTACCTGTGACAGCATTAAGGTGCGAGGGAAGGGGAAGAGGTCATATGCATTCTCAGAAGATTTTGAAGATAAATCAGTTTAGAAGACATTGACCTCATAGTGCGAAGACATTCACTCATAGATAGAGAGTTGGTTCCAGATTTGTACAAATCCACGAATAAGTACAAGTGAGGAATCTAACTACTTTGTAAAGCATAAGTGAACATACTAGGCATATTATGAGATGCAGTATGAAATAGATCCAACTTGTGTGAACAGGAACTGCTTGTGGTAGAAAGTGATGAATCTATAGGATCAAAGGGGCCGTAAAAAGGAAGTTTTATTTACCACACGAAGAACTGCTAGACGGAGTGGGAGATGACGCCGAGCAGTTCGATCGTCCGTGCCTTAACTTGGCGACGGAGGACACCTACGGCGACGGCGGAGAAGACGATGTCCGCGGCCGGCGTGAAGACGGCGTCGGAGAGGTCGCGGCAGCTAAGCGCTTCATCGCCGGCGTCGTCGAGGGCTAGCGGTGGCGCTAGGGTTTGTGCGAGAGTGGAAGAAAGGATAATGACTGTGGTGAGGCGTGTATTTATAGGGACAGGGACGGCACAGTGTTATTACACAGGTGCCCCTGGCGATTCACATCTGAAGGACATGTGGCCATCATGCAACCTATCGGAGGTTGTTCCACGTTCCCACACATGCCTGGATTGTTGGGTGGTCGTTCCCACTTCTCCGGGTTTCAGGTGAAGGAATTAGCATTGAAAGTGGACTTAATGTTTATCTCTGTATCTTCTGCTGACAAGGACGCAGAGAAGACATTCGACAGTTTCAAGAGAATGCATATGACTTGGACAGATAAGGTTTGAGATAGAGAGCATAGAGAGGTTAGGGTCCGATCACATTCACTTAGTTCAAAAGATTCAACAAGAAGACATAGCTATAAGTGAATGCTGTAGAGGACAGAACACTCGTATATATATATATATATATATATATATATGTAAGAAAGACAATCAAACCAATATAGTGAAGATAATCATGAAGACAAGTTGAGAATGAAGACAAACAAAAATGTGAAGATATAGCAAATGTAACGCCATGGGTAAAACAATTCAAACAGAAGAATTTGGTGGTGGCGTTACCCACCGTATAGGAAGTATTAGACCCAGACACGGTGCACAATTATCGTGGCGCTCCGAAGTCAAATTCCACATTAATGTATTCACACTTAGAATGTATGTCTTCATTGATTGAAGATATACTTTACTTCGTGTGTTGCACATCTAAGTCATCAATATGCATAAGTGTTAGGATGTGTGCCTGATCACAGGACATTTGAGGATTCCAAGATATTTAGCTCACACTGTAACTTGCAAAATCTCTTCTCATCCAAGGGCTTGGTGAAGATATCTGCCAATTGCTCTTCAGTGTTGACATGTATGATATCAATATCTTCCTTCACAACATGATCTCTGAGAAAGTTTTCAATGTGCTTTGTCTTCGAGTGCTGAACTGGGTTGTTGGCAATCTTGATGGCGCTTTCGTTGTCGCAGTAGAGTGGCACTTGCTTCAGATGAATGCCATAGTCTTTGAGTGTTTGCTTCATCCACAGAAGCTAAGCGCAGCAAGATCCAGCAGCAATGTATTCAGATTCAGCAGTGGAGAGAGATACACAGTTCTGCTTCTTTGAAGACCAACATACAAGTGATCGTCCCAGAAAATGACATGTGCCTGATGTAGACTTGCGATCCACCTTGTCACCAGCATAATCAGCATCCGAGAATCCAACCAGATCAAACTCTGAGCCCTTCGGATACCATAATCCTAATGTTGGGGTGTGAGCCAAATATCGAAGAATTCGCTTCACAGCTAAGTGATGCGATTCCTTTGGTGCCGCTCGGAATTGAGCACACATGCAAACACTAAGCATAATATCTGGCCTAGATGCACATAGATAAAGTAAAGAACCAATCATGGAGCGGTATACCTTTTGATCGAACTCTTTACCATTGTCGTCGGGACCCAGATGATGTTTAGCTGGCATTGGCGTCGTGAAGCCTTTGCAGTCTTGCATCCCAAATTTCTTCAGGCAATCTTTGAGGTACTTCTCTTGAGATATAAAGATGCCGTTGCGTTGCTGACGTATTTGAAGACCAAGGAAGAACTTCAGCTCACCCATCATGGACATCTGATATTGCTCTTGCATCATATATCCAAACTCTTCACTGTATTTCTGATTGATGCAGCCGAAGATAATGTCATCCACATATATTTGGCACACAAACAGTTCACCATCATATGTCTTCGTGAAGAGAGTGGGGTCGAGGGAACCAGATTTGAAGCCTTTGCTCTTCAGGAAGTCTTTGAGTGTGTCCTACCAAGCCCGAGGGGCTTGTTTGAGGCCATACAGTGCCTTGTTGAGCTTGTACACCATGTCAGGATGTTTTGGATCTTCAAAGCCAGGAGGTTGTGCAACATACACTTCTTCTTCAATCTTGCCATTGAGAAAAGCGCTCTTCACATCCATTTGATATAGAAGTATGTTATGATGATTTGCATAGGCCAATAGTATGCGTATGGCTTCAAGTCTAGCCACATGAGCAAATGTTTCATCGAAGTCAATCCCTTCAACTTGAGTGTATCCTTGAGCAATGAGACGAGCTTTGTTTCTGACAACTTGACCATGCTCATCTTGCTTGTTGCGATATATCCATTTGGTGCCTATTATATTATGCTTGCGAGGATTAGGACGCTTAACCAGTTCCCATACATTATTCAGCTCAAACTGTTGAAGCTCTTCTTGCATAGCTTGAATCCATTCATGTTCCATGAAGGCTTGTTCAACTTTCTTGGGTTCAGATATAGAGACGAATGCAAAGTGCCCACAAAAAATTGCTAGCTGTGTTGCTCTTGAACGAGTGAGTGGACCTGGTGCATTGATGCTATCAATTATTCTCTCAATCTGTACTTCATTTGCAACACAAGGATGTACAGGACGAAGATTTTGCTCTTGCTGATCATTGTCATCGTTAGAGGGATTGGTCTTCAGGCTGAGCATTGTCTTCAGGTTGATCAGGTGCGGAGATGATAAGTTCCTCTTCAGGCTGAGCTTCAGACGGTATGATTTCTCCAGTTCCCATAAGCTTGATTGATTCACTGGATGGAACTTCATCTAGCACATTTGGCAGGTGCTCTCTTTGTGAGCCATTAGTCGCATCGAACCGCACATCCACTGTTTCAACCACTTTATAGTGAAAAAGGTTGAAGACTCTGTAGGAGTGTGAATCCTTTCCATATCCAAGCATAAAAGCCTCATGTGCTTTTGGTGCAAATTTTGAAGTGTGATGTGGATCCTTGATCCAGCACCTGGCGCCAAATACTCTGAAGTAACTGACATTTGGCTTTTTGCCAGTAAGGAGCTCATAGGATGTCTTGTTCAGAAGCTTGTGAATATAAACACAGTTGATGATATGGCATGCAGTATCAATGGCTTCCGGCCAGAATTTTCTTGGAGTCTTGTATTCATCAATCATCGTCCGGGCCATCTCAATAAGTGTTCTGTTCTTGCGTTCGACGACGCCATTCTGCTGTGGCGTGTACGGAGCTGAGAATTCATGTGTGATGCCAAAGGTATCAATATATGTATCTAGGCCAGTGTTCTTGAATTCAGTGCCATTGTCACTTCTGATGTGCTTTATCTTGGCGCCATAGTTGTTCATTGCTCGATTGGCGAAGCGTCTGAAGACATCCTGCACTTCAGTCTTGTAGAGGATTATATGCACCCAAGTATATCTTGAATAATCATCAACAATGACAAAGCCATAGAGACAAGTAGTAGTAGTAAGAGTTGAGTAATGAGTGGGACCGAAAAGATCCATGTGGAGCAGTTCGAAGGGTTGAGTCATTGTCATGATTGTCTTTGAGGGATGCTTGGCCCTCGTCATCTTTCCTGCTTCACAGGCACCGCACAAGTGATCCTTCTTGAACTTGACGCCCCCGATGCCTATGACATGCTTCTTCCTTGCAAGGGTGTGAAGGTTCCTCATGCCAGCATGCCCTAGCCTCCGATGCCAGAGCCAACATTCAGAAGCTTTTGCTAGAAGACATACTGCAAGCTGTGGTCCTGCTAAGAAATCTACCACGTACAAATCATCTTTCCGATACCCTTCAAACACTAGAGACTTGTCAGATTCCATTAGTACAAGGCAACGATATTTTCCAAACATCACAATCATGTTTAAATCACAAAGCATTAAAACAGACATTAAGTTGAAACCAAGGGATTCAACAAGCATGACTTTATCCATGTGTTGATCCGTTGAGATTGCAACTCTACCTAGACCCAATACCTTGCTTTTACCAGTGTCAGCAAATGTGATGTGACTTTTGTCAGATGGACGTAGTGTTGAGTCCATAAGAAGGCTTCGCTTGCCAGTCATGTGATTGGTACACCCACTATCAATAATCCATTCTGAAGCAGCTGGTGTCGTACCCTACCGTGCAGTTAGGGGGATAGGCTTCACGAAGAGAATTGTGAAGCAAAAACATTTGACGAACCAGTGGATTATGAAAGCTTAGATCGAGATTTGGACTGATAGGGCGAGTAGCAAGCGATTCAGGAACAAAGTACATAATAAGACCATTTGGGCATTTGATCTTGCGCCCTACAAGATGTCTAAGGTCCCCAGCAATAGCTTCAGACAATTTTGGTTTTCAGCTGGAGACGTTTCCCTGCAAAAGAGAGTTAAGCTTTCTTAGCCACCCACATCTTCAAGGGTGGCTTCGAAGCAATGAGTCTAAGTGCAGCATCTGAGAACTTTGGCTTTGGAGCCCTAGCAAAAAGTCTTGCAGGTGAACAATAGTACTCATAAGAATAAGCAGAGTAGTTCTTGGTCTTATGAACATGGCGGTTTGATGAAACACGCTCATATTCACAGGCCTGAGTATGGTTTCCCTGCAAAACATTTGCGTTAGTGCGACTCAGGTGAGTCCTCTGTCTGTATGAAGCCTTTGGACCATATGAAGCCTGTGGTCTGGGGTTTGTCTTCTTCACTTGTGGTGTCATGACGACATTCACAGGAAGATTCTCCAGACACCTCTTCGGCACCCAGACTTTCTTCATAGGTGGCCCATTCCTGCAGTTAGTACCAATATACCTGGCAAACACTTCACCATTCTGATTCTTAAACAGTTTATAGTTTGCATCAAAGGATTCATCAATAACAATGGGATTAGCACAAGTGAAGCCAGATATGGTGGATGGATCCGCTGAAGGTCCCTTTGCAGCAACCCATGTGGTTTTGGGGTACTGCTCAGGTTTCTAGTAAGAGCCATCAGCATTCATTTTCCTTTCGAACCCAACACCCTCTTTCCTAGGGTTTCAGTTCAGGATCTGCTTTTTGAGGACATCACATAGTGTCTGATGCCCTTTGAGACTTTTGTACATCCCTGTTTCAAGCAATGTCTTCAACCTAGCATTCTCATCAGCAATAGCAGTGGTATCCTCAGCAGAGGGGTTAGTTACCACATCAACAGTTGAAGATATTGCAATAGTAGCAGCAGTAGAACACCCAGCAACAGAAGTAGCATTGTCACGCTCGATGCATTTAAGACATGGTGGTTCAAATCCTTCCTGAGCGGAACTGATCTGTTCGGCGCGAAGTGACTCGTTTTCCTTTTGAAGATCTTCATGAGCCGCTCTCAATTTCTCAAGATCTTGCTTCCTTTGAAGATAATCATAGGAAAGCTTTTCATGAGTTGTTGAGAGCGTTTCATGACGACTTTCAAGTTCCTCATACTTAACATGAAGATTTTTTATTTCTTCAATTAAGGACTCAGATCGAGTCATTTCAGTGTCTAACAGATCATCGCTTTTGTCTAACAGTTTTTGAATATGTTCCATAGCTTTCTGTTGTTCAGTTGCAATTTTAGCAAGTGTTTTGTAGCTGGGTTTTGAACCACAATCAGAGTCATCTTCACTAGATGTTTGATAGTGAGTAGTGCGTGTGTTTACCTTGGCACCGCGTGCCATGAAGCAGTAGGTAGGAGCGGAGTAGTCCTTGTCATTTGCATCGCTGTCGGTGATGAAGTCATTGTCTTCAGTGTTGAAGATGGACTTGGCAACATATGCTGTAGCCAGACTTGCAACGCCAGAATCGGACTCCTCCTCAGACTCCACCTCCGCCTCCTTAGAAGCGGACTCCTCCTCTGAATCCATTTCCTTGCCAACAAACGCACGTGCCTTGCCAGATGAGCTCTTCTTGTGTGATGATGACTTTGAGGAAGACTTGGAAGAAGACTTTGAGTATTTCTTCTTCTTCTTGTCGTCAGAGTCATATTCCTTGCTCTTCTTCTTTTTGTTCTCATTGTCCCACTGCGGACACTCAGAGATGAAGTCGTCAGGTTTCTTGCACTTGTGGCATGTTTTCTTCTTGTAGTCATGAGCAGAAGCTTCATCATTCCTTGAGCTTGATCGTGAGGACTTTCTGAAGCCTTTCTTCTTGGTGAATTTTTGGAACTTCTTCACAAGCATAGCAAGCTCCTTTCCAATGTCTTCAGGATCACCAGAACTGCTGTCAGATTCTTCTTCAGATGAGGAGACAGCTTTTGCCTTCAAGGCACGAGTTCGCCCATAGTTGGGACCGTAGATATCTCTTTTCTCAGAAAGCTGAAACTCGTGTGTGTTGAGCCTCTCAAGTATGCCAGACGGATCGAGTGTCTTGAAGTCAGGACGTTCTTGAATCATCAGGGCTAGGGTGTCAAATGAGCTGTCAAGTGATCTCAGGAGTGTCTTGACGACTTCATGCTTGGTGATCTCAGTGGCGCCGAGGGCTTGAAGCTCATTTGTGATGTCAGTGAGTCGATCAAACGTGAGCTGGACATTCTCATTGTCATTTCTCTTGAAGCGGTTGAAGAGGTTGCGAAGGACACTGATTCTCTGATCTCTCTAGGTTGAGACGCCTTCGTTGACCTTGGAGAGCCAGTCCCAGACTAGCTTAGATGTTTTCAAAGCACTCACTCGGCCATACTGTCCTTTGGTCAGATGACCACAGATGATGTTCTTGGCAGTGGAGTCCAGTTGAACGAACTTCTTGACATCAGCAGCGGTGACACCTTCACCAGCCTTGGGAACGCCATTCTTCCCGACATACCATAGGTCGACATCAATGGCTTCAAGATGCATGCGCATCTTATTCTTCCAGTAGGGATATTCAGTTCCATCGAAGACGGGGCATGCAGCCGAGACTTTAATTATCCCTGCAGTCGACATAGCTAAAACTCCAAGTGGTTAAACCGAATCACACAGAACAAGGAAGTACCTTGCTCTGATACCAATTGAAAGTGCTAGTGATCGACTAGAGGGGGGGGGGGGGAATAGGCGATTTTTATAAAAGTCTTCAAAACATGGAAGTTTCGAAGACAAACGATAGAAACAAATCTATTACCATGCAGCGGAAGGTGGACTACACTAGGCAAACCATAGTCAAGTATTCAATGAAGTGAAAGCACAGTGACTAATAACAGCTAGGCAGTAAGGATCAGGTAGGAAGATATTTTGAAGCCAATCAGAACAAACAGTCACTCAATGAAGACAAAAGATAATGCAATCATACAATGACTTCACAAGGACCAACAGTAAGTAAAGGGAAGGGAAGGATGAAACCAGTGACTCGTTGAAGACAATGATTTGGTAGACCAGTTCCAACTGCTGTGAAAGTTGTATGTCTGGTTAGGGCGGCTAGGTATTTAAACCTGAGGACACACAGTCCCGGACACCCAGTCCTGAACACGCAGCTCAGGACACCCAGTCCTCACCGTATTCCCCTTGAGCTAAGGTCACACAGACCTCGCCCAATCACTCTGGTAAGTCTTCAAGGTAAACTTCCAAACCTTCACAGACTTCATTCACCGGCAATCCACAATGACTCTTGGATGCTCAGAACGCGACGCCTAACCGGCTGGAGGATTCACAGTCCTCAAGTGTAATAAGTCTTCAGATCACACAGACAGGAAGACTTAAGTGATGCCTAACACTCTTTGGCTCTGGGTGGTTAGGGCTTTATCCTCGCAAGGAATTCTCTCTCAAAGGCTTCGAGGTGGGTTGCTCTCAAACGACAAAAGCCGTACTCTAACTCTGAGCAACCAACCGTGTATGGTTGTAGGGGGTGGGCTATTTATAGCCACTAGGCAACCCGACCTGATTTGTCCGAAATGACCCTAGGTCACTAAGGAACTGACAAGTGTTCCAACGGTCAGATTTCAAACACACACGGCAACTTTACTTGGGCTACAAGCAAAGCTGACTTATCCAATTCTGGACAAGATTTGCTCTCATAGTCTTCACTCGAAGACATAGGATTTTTGGTTAAGCATCACTCCAGTCATTCCGACTGGTTCTTTTGGACCCCACTTAACAGTACGGTGGTTCCTATGACTCAACAAAGAAAAACACAGAACAACAAAATTGCTAGGTCTTCGCGCTCCATAGTCTTCACGCGATGTCTTCTCTTGTCATAGTCTTCAATGTGAATGTCTTCACATACCACCTTTGACTTCAATGTCTTCATACATTTTTAGGGGTCATCTCTGGTAGGAAAACCGAATCAATGAGGGACTTCTACCTGTGTTATCCTGCAATTATCACAAACACATTAGTCCCTCAACTAGGTTTGTCGTCAATACTCCAAAACCAACTAGGGGTGGCACTAGATGCACTTACACATATCTATTCTCTGCTTTCTTTATCGATTTTTCTCAGTTTTTTATTCGGTCGGTTTCCTATTAAAATACTTATGTTCAAAATGTTCAAATATTCATAAACAAAAAAATGTTCGTCATTCCAAAAATTATTCCCGCATTAAAAAATTGCTGCAAATTTGGAACATGGTCACCAATTCAAAATTTGTTCATGAATCCAAAAATTGCTCGTGATTTTGAAACAAATTCACAAGTTCAAAAAATTTATGTGGCTTCAAAAAATGATCGAGAATCCAAAAAATGCATGAATTGAAAAATGTTTGTGGTTTCAAAAATATTTGCGATTTTGAAAAGGTTCATGATTTCTAAAAAAGTTCATAGATTCCAAAAATGTTCGACATTTGAAAAAATATTCATGAATACAGAAAAATGTTTGAGAACTTAAAACATGTTAACGATTTCAAAATTGTTCAAAAGCATTTTTAAAAACCCCGAAAACCCAAAAAACTTAGAAAAAATAATCGATCTAGAAAGGGTCTAGAAGCTTCCCAAAACCGAAATAGGGAGTCTCTAAAAATGTCTACACGAGCCAACCCAATATGTGTGCATAGTGAATCACAAGGTATGTGTTTACTCACTATGTAGTGACTCACACAATAAATAGGACTGGCCGTCCTGACTACATGGTCTGAAAATTTAGTATCGTTTTGAGGTTTCACATTGAAGTTGGGCCCAACCCAATCTATGACCTACTAGCGCCAATCCCACCTAGACTTGCCGCCAGGGCCGACACGACCTAAGAATAAATGTGCCTTGCATGGTTGTGTCGTGGCAGCCCGCGTGCCTAGCCTCCCGGCTCAGGCACGCCACTATACATAAACGGGTCGGCCCACATATCATTCATCTTATTGGGATGTTTTTATGCCTATATTTAGCCTATTAGGCTATTTTGGGCCTAAATTCAGCCCATTGGGCTGCGAAAAACACTAAATGGGCCGTGCTGGGTTTTTTGGGCCTATATGTGTTTACTCGCTATCTAGCGACTCATGCAATAAATAGGACTGGCCATCCGGATTACATAGTCTGAAAATTTAATGTTGCTTCGAGGTTTCACATTGAAGTTGGCCCCAACCCAATCTACGACCTACTAGCGCCAATCCCACCCTATTGGGCTGTTTTTGGGCCTATATTCAACCTATTGGGACGTGAAAACACTAAACGGGCCGTACCGGGTTTTTGGGCCTACATGTGTTTACTTGCTATCTAGCAACTCACGCAACAAATAGGACTGATCGTCCGGACTACACACTTCAAGATTCCATATTGAAGTTGGGCCCAACCCAATCTACGACCTACCAGTACCAATCCCACCCAGACTTGGCCGCCAGGGCCAACATGACCTAAGGCTAAATGTGTCTGGCACGACTGTGCCGTGGCAGCCGTGTGCCTAGCCTCCCGGCTCAGACATGACACTATAAATAAATGGTCCGATCCACCGACATGTCTAGCTTGTCGGCCAACATATCGTTCATCTTATTGGCTGTTTTTATGCCTATATTTAGCCTATCGGGCTGTTTTCGGGCCTATATTCAGCATATTGGGCTGTAAAAAACACTAAACAGGCCGTGCCGTGCCGGCACGTGTGTCCAGCCTCGCGGCCTAGGCACGGCCACAGACAGGCCACGTACCGGGCAGACCCATCAAGCCGGGCATGCCTGTTAACGGGCCGGCCTGCCAGGCATGGCCCAGTTGACCAGGTTTGACCCCACCCCACCACCACCCCACCCAGCAGGCGCTTACGCCCTCTGGACGCGACTCACCCTCGCCGGTTCGCCTCTACCCGCGCCGTCGCGCACGCTCCCCCGCCGCCACTCAACCTCGCACCCTCGCCGGCTCGCCCGACGTCTCTACCCGAGCTGCCCCCCCCCCCCCCCCCCTGCCTCGCCGGCGCCCCGTTACCCGAGCTCGCCCCTGCCGCCGCTCAACCTAGCGGCCTCGCCGTCCTCCGCCCGCCGTGCTCTCCGCTCATAGGTCCCCCGCCCACCCGCCCGTATCTGACCCACCAGGGCACCACGCCTCCAGCCTCTTCTTCCAGCTTCCTGGTCTCCCGACGCCGACATCAGCTACCTGAACAAATTCGGCATCGACAGACAACCGAACCGAATTTCCGGTCCTGCGAATGGGTGGTGGGAGCTGCGATGTGTGCAAGGAGGCGCCGTCCAAGTACAAATGCCCCACCTGCCGCACGCCCTAGTAAGTTGAATCATCATCTTCTTTACAGCTTTGCGTATGCGAGTTCTTGCTGAAGATGGGCGTGGCACACCAGTATATGAGGAACTCCTTTTGCTGTATTCATTGGATTTCTTGGTCTATTCACTGTTTAGCCATACCACCAGGCAAGAGCTAAGTGGGAAATTGATAACCATCAGTGTGCATGTCAGAATGTGCTCTCAGTGCAATTTCTCGTTGACAATAGTGGATTAGCTTATTGTTTGGAAAAAAGAACTGAGTACCTAGGGTTCATGGAACAGATTCACGAGGCATGGTTGGTACTTGGAAACTATCCCATTGAGGCATGGTTGGAACTCCTTGTGTATTTATTAATATCATAGAGGTTAACTAATGCTATATTATATTTCAGAGGCATATGTCAACTACTCACCAAAGTTATATAATAGTTCATACCTTCTCTCATATGATTGTTCACTCATGGCCTAATCTTTGTGATTTCCGAATTCAAATATCGCAAAGTATTCATTTTCTTTAGCCTTAGATGAATGTGAAAGCACACAGAGGCAAAACCACTCGTAGCATAATAGAGATAACTTAGTACAGAGATGACCAGGTTTTCGTCTGCTGACGTATAACTCTTTATGGTATCACCTGATCTGAATCTCATATCCGAACATCCTACTACCGTAGTACCTTATGCCTACCAGTAGCATCACTTAAGAATGCTTGATCAGTTGAGGTCATAGCTTAAGGATGTGAAGCATGCCATGTACCTTTTATCCAAATTCACAGTCTGCAATAATAAATCTGCCTCCATGCATGCTTTATTATGGTTTCTTCAATTTCTTATCTAATTTTGTCTGGCAACTTAATCTGCCATTCATTAGTAATTCAGCATCCAGCCTGCCCTCGTTTTGAGCTGATTTTAAAATTTTGATAAACCCTACAAACTATAGCAGAGAAATACACAGGAGTGCTTCACACCTTGATTCCTGTTTAGTGATACATCAAGGTCGAATTTACTGAATGCACACTGTCATTTTTTTAAAGCATGAGCTATTAACTTCTTTTGCCTCCTTATCTCCTATATTGAATGTTGTTGGACGGACCTAATATATTGTCTCATTCTCCCTTGCAGTTGCTCTGTGATATGCTTTAAAAAACACAAAGGTACTTCAGACTTCAGTGCTGTCTTCGTTGTTCATTATCTTAAACTTTTGAAGGAAGTAGGGTGTTAGAGCCTTAGAGGACACACTTCATGAAAGTTTAATACTGATAGATGCCAGTAATAAGTGCACTCTGGTGTTTACTGAAATATACTTCGAACTAGTATTGTTTCTTTTGGTTTAACAACACAATGTGCATGAGTCGCAAGCAGGCATGTAGTCCGCGTAGTCACTAGGTGACACCCTCCTGCCTTGCCCACCGACTAGAAGCCCCCTCCTCCCCCACCCCCATAGCACCACTAACATGCAAGTTGTCACTACTATTTATATAATATCAAGCTATCTATATGAACATCCATCGCTGCATATCGCTACTTTTCTTGCTAGCCAGCATTTGATAGTAAATATTGCTTTGTGTGCAGTTGAATTCTGCCAAAAGATAGTGCCCCAGGAAGAAACTAACAAGCCGTCGCTGCAGGAGGAAGTTAGTAAGTGCTCTACCTTTCGAAGAGAACTCTTAAGACATGATTGCTTTTTGTAACATATTGTGGACTCAGACAGTTGTTACAAGCAGCTATAGAACTCACATACATGAGGAAAATGACGTGAATCATGATGTTGTGATTGAAGGTCCCACATACAAGTACATAATATATACTATTCAAGAAAGGAGCACTCATATCTACTTCATTGAATGTGGTCGTTCCTATTGATTACAATTCAATAGTTTCCCTTGAAGGTGGATACCAACTTCTGTTAGTTCATCACAAAAATTGGGGGAGCGGCAATTGTACTTTCAGATATATGTTGTATTGATAACCACTGTGTTTGGTCTCCCATTGTATGCAATCTGTTCCATAAAAAGAAGTTGACTAGCTGTGTACCCAAAAATATTCCAGATCATCTACTCTCCCAATAAAAGGGCTTAACCAGTTGTAATAAATCACAGTTCATGCATTAGGTTGCAAGACGTTTTGCTTAAGTTACTACATTAGTCTAATTTAATTTGGAGGGACTTATATATGAGCACTCTTTTGTTTTCAGCGACGAGCTCTGTGTTGCTGGAAAAAGGAACAGATTATTCTAATATCAAGGATCAGCTTCCCTCTTTAAGTAAAAACCCTGATGAGGACCAGCTTCCCTCTTTAGGTAAAATACAACACCCTGATGTCTTTTATAATTTCACTATTTTTTCCATTTGATTTTTTGCAGTGAAAACTGCTTAAGCTCAGACTAATAAATTATAGTTGTGTACTTAAGGATATTCCTTCAAGTCACCATTTCACCACTACCTCCAGTTGTAGCTATCAAAAGAATTTAAGATAATCTCTCTAAATATGCCGATGGATGCAATATATAGCTTCATTTTAAATTTATGAATGCATGGCAATAAATTGTTTGATTGTAAGCTATACTGTTGCTCTGCAGCAGCGGACACAACGTGCCCTGCACAATCTCCAAACACAGTGTGCCCTACAAAAGCTCTTGAAGTTGAGGATCCAAGCTGGCTTGTTGACCGGAATAGATTAAGGTCCTTAGGTATGGCGTACCTTACTACCAAATTTGACTTCCTATTTATATTGTTGCTCTCTCCAGGCTGTTGTCGTCATGTAGATTAGTTGGGAAAGGATATTACGATGGCATATCTAATTCTCTTACATTTGCCTCAACTCCTGTTAGAGGTTTATCCTTTTTTGAATAATTTGCTTGCCTTTTAACTGGATCACTTCCTCATTTGGGTAGCTTGAAACGTGTATGTTAATGTTGTGCCAACATTTCAATTCTTATTACTCAAGTACACGAAGCTGAACTTTAGAATTGGCCTTGAACTCAAGTATAGGACTATCTGAAATGGCATGGTAATACAGTCCTGAATAACACCCAACTTGATGGAAAATATTGTCATATGCTACATCATATGAATGATAATACTAAGCACTTCAGCTGAGCAGAATCACTCCAAGCTAGCTAACTGTTAGATATTCGTTGCATTTTTAGTTTTTTACTCTGTTTTTATCCTTGCCAGTTGAATTAAATGAAGTCAGAGATGCTCTCAGGGACTCTGAACTGCAGAAAATGATACTTCAAATTGATGGCTCTTCAGAACCAGAAAAGGTAATTTACTTGTTAAGTGCACGTGCATTCATGCAATGACTATTGTATTGCATCTGATCCAACTTAGCATCCACAAATCAGGAGAGCGTGAGTGAGAAATCCAAATTTCCTCATGAGAATAGTATGCACCTCTATTTCTCATCCTCCATTATGACTTTGATTTTCAATCAGATTGTAGGCCCTATGGGTAAAATGGTATTTTCACCTCACACTTAACACCGTTAGTGCCTAAGATGGATGGAAGTGTCATATAAGGAACAAAATTTACTTTAGGTATCAAATAGGGGAGAAAATTTATTTTGGGCCAAATAGGGAGGTAAATTTTAAGAAAGGGCCAACTAAGGAATTCTCTCCACTTGAATTGACATTGGTGCACATGGATGCAGCTAGCTCACTTAAAGTATCTGACCCCCTTTTTTTTGCCACATTTATTTATTTCCTCGTGTCTGCCCATTAATTTATTCATCTGTAGGAATTGGAGAAATTGATGGAAGGACAAGCTTTTCAACAGTTCGCCAATAAGGTTTCACTTTCTCCCATTAAGTTTGGTCCTCCTCTTCTATGTCCGTTTTTAGAGCCAAAAAGAAAAATCGATGTTCTTGCTCATTTATATGCTTTATCACCTCTATTGCATGCAGATTCTTGACATTATCAGTGCACAACAATGAGCAAGTATCCATCTGCTGAAGCTCTCCCACCGGAGAGAATGGAGACATCTGGGCAAAATGAGACCAGAGCAGCTATTTGTAGAAGTTAAATCATCCTATAAGATATTTCTCACAGCGGTGTTGGGGTGTGTTTCGTAAAATATTCTTTGCTGCATTATATGGTTGGAAAAAAACTTGAAATCTGACACATGTAGTAGGAATTTCGTCAAGCAAAAACATCTTAGAATGTTGAGTGTGAATGCATAATAACTACTCCCTCCACAAAGATATAAGAGTTTTTATAAAACACTAAAATAGTGATCTAAACGCTCTTATATTTCTTTACAGAGGGAGTACTTAACATTTCGCAAGTAGCAAGTTCAGGGAAACTGTATTTGACACACCATGTCGGCTAACATCAAATGTTATTCATCATTTACAGATTCAGGACTAGTTGATAATGATGATACCACAAAATCATGCGACACACGTCCCACTTTGCTTCATCTGAGAACAAGAGTGGCGACTTGGTGATTATTTCATTAGCCTCTGGTAGTTGTGAATCCGTTGCATCGGCTGCATAAAGTATCTTCCGAACCGCTTGTCATCTGCTAAAAAAACTTGGGAAACATTGCGTACCGGCGGACCGGCCGAAGCTTCGGCCAGTCACTCGCGCGCCGCTCGATCGCGAAGGGATCTAGCGCTAGGATGTCTCTCGATAGTTTCGGCCGGTCGCTCGCGCGCCGCTCGATCGCAAAGGGATTAGCGCTAGGATGTCTCTCGATTCACGTTTTCCGTTGTTTGTTTTTCCTTTCCTCGGCCCATCCATGTGCCCTAAGCCCACCACAGCTGTTTTTCTTTCTCTCATCCTATCTGGTGCATCGTACTCTGCCCTTCGTTATCTTCTTCCCCGCGTGGTCGTCTTCAAGCTCCTTCTCCACAAACCGCTCGTTGAAAAGCTCCGACATGGGGGGTGGGAAAAGGAGCTGCAACCGGAGCCCAGCGAAGATGCATTTGTGGGAGAATCACCACCGGCGAGCTACGACCATGACGGCCGCATGCTGGAACCAGCGTCGCGGCATGCTGGAACCATCACCATTTTTTGCTACATGCATTCATGGCGGAGCTACAATCCGCGATGGCAGAGACGAGTTCTTGCTGCAATCTTCATCAGTTTTTGCTACGACCGGCGAGAAATTTTGTTACATCCATTCATGCCAGAGATGCGACTGGGTTGGGACAGCGACGAAGATGTTTTTTTGGCTACCACCGGCATTTTTTTTTGCTACAACCACGTTGCCTTTGTGCTACAATCAGCATCTCATTTTGCTACAATCAGCTGCAACCGGCGCGGTCACCACGTTCACCGGTTGCAGCTTTTCGAGAACATGGATGAAGCTTTTTCAATGTACAAATACTTTCAAACTGAAAAAGCTGCAACCGTTACCAAAAAAGCTTCAACCTTAGATGAAAAAAGCTTCAACCAAAATATGTACAAAGTTTTCAATCGGGCATTGCTCCACGGAAAAAGTTGCAAACGTTCACAGATACTCCCTCCGTCCGGGTTTATTAGGCCTCTCGGCATCACAAGCATGTCCTTTTTTATAAGGTCTCGCTTTGGAAAGGTGCATGCATGCAACAATTTCATTGGTTGCATTGAAAGTCATTGTTGTTGGTGCCATGGCTGGAAAATTAATACACTTCATGCATGTTTTTTCATTGGTTGCATGCATGTGAGAGTGCATTGGGAGTGAAATGGAGGAATTAATGTGAGTAAATTACTATGTGTCTTGGTCAAAGAGAAGTTGTCTTTAGGCCTAATAAACCCGGACGGAGGGAGCTTCATTTGTAGTTGAAAAAAGCTTCAACCCACGAGTAGTCCAAGCAACATTCGGCGAGAATGGAAGTCGTGGGTTTCATGCTACATGCTACAAGCGGTCCTGGTTTTTGCTACGATCAAGCTACATCTGTAGTCATGGTTTGCTGCATCGAACAACGATGCATTTTTTTTGCCGGAAGCGAAGCTGGATTTTTTGCTGGAACGGGGGTGAGCAAGAGGTTGCAACCGCGAGGTATGTGACCGACGAGCTGCGACTGGACGGGCATGAGCATCGGCAAGCACGCCGGCGAGCTACGGCCGTCGCCACCGAAGCTACGAGCGTCGCCGCCAAGAGCTGCAACCACTGGTGCAGCTGCTGTTGGGGAACATAGTAATTTCAAAAAAAATCCTACGCACACGCAGGATCATGGTGATGCATAGCAACGAGAAGGGAGAGTGTCATCCACGTACCTTCGTAGACCGTTAAGCAGAAGCATTATGACAACGCGGTTGATGTAGTCGTACGTCTTCACGGTCGACCGATCCTTAGTACCGAGCGTACGGCACCTCCGTGTTCAGCACACGTTCAGCTCGGTGACGTCCCGCGAACTCACGATCCAGTAGAGCTCGGGAAAGAGTTTCGTCGGCACGACGGCGTGGTGACGATGTTGATGAAGCTACCGCAGCAGGGCTTCGCCTAAACACCGCTACAGTATGACCGAGGTGGATTATGGTGGAGGGGGGCACCGCACACGGCTGGGAAAAATCTTTGTGATCAACTTGTGTGTCTAGAGGTGCCCCCCTGCCCCTGTATATAAAGGAGCAAGGGGGAGGCCGACCGGCCCTTGTTGGCGTGCCTAGGAGGAGGAATCCTCCTCCTAGTAGGACTGTAGGAGTAGGATTCCTCCCTTTCCTACTCCTACTAGGAGGGGGAAAGGCAGGGAGAGAAAGAGAAGGAAAGGGGGGCGCCGCCCCCCTTCTCCTAGTCCAATTCGGACAGGGGGAAGGGGGCGCGCTGCCTTCCCTAGGACGGCCCCTCTCTCTTTCCCTTATGGCCCAACAAGACCCATTAGTCCCCCGGGGGTTCCGGTAACCCCTCCGGTGCTCCGGTAAAAATCCCGATTTCACCCGGAACTATTCCTATGTCCAAATGTAGGCTTCCAAATATATCAATATTTATGTCTCGACCATTTTGAGACTCCTCGTCATGTCCGTGATCACATCCGGGACTCTGAACTACCTTCGGTACATCAAAACATATAAACTCATAAAACCGATCGTCACAGAACTTTAAGCATGCGGACCCTACGGGTTCGAGAACTATGTAGACATGACCGAGACACGTCTCCGGTCAATAACCAATAGCGGAACCTGGATGCTCATATTGGTTCCTACATATTCTACGAAGATTTTTATCAGTCAACCGCACAACACTATACGTTGTTCTCTTTGTCATCGGTATGTTACTTGCCCGAGATTCGATCGTCGGTATCCAATACGGTTGGGAATTTAGCTACCAGGTATGATCCGCCCAGGAGGGGCCGGGTCAACCCCAATGGCGGGTTACAAAAGAAGCCCAGTAATATTCAAGGTGATAGTTTATTAAGACTTGTAGAAGGCCTAAGCCTAGAGGCGGCTTAAGGCCCAATATTGTAAACCGCCGTATGTAAAGAAAGACTTGTAAAGAAAGGCATATAAAAGAAGTCACCAAGCCGGACACGTTTTATGAGCCGGCCGGGACTCTGTAGGATGCCAGGCGGCAACCCATGTATATAAGGGGACGACCCGGCAGCGGCTTAGGACAAGAAACAAGAGATCGATGGCCAAGCTAGCGGATTCGCTCCTTGGTCATCGAAATCTGGTAATACAACATCAACTGGACTAGGCCTTACCTTCACCGAAAGGGGCCAAACTAGTATAAACCTCTCGTGTCCTTTGTCCCGATTAACCCCTTTAAGCTTCCTAGTTGCGATGGCCCTATGACTAAGTCCTTTCGCTAGGACATCTGTCGTGACAACTCCACGACAGTTGGCGCCCACCATGGGGCCAGCGCACGGTGGATTTGAGTTCTTGAAGGGCAACTTCGAAGGGCTCAAGGGATACGTTGTGGGCCGGATGACCAAGAGTCGTCGCGGCAAGCTCTACATCGATGACGAAGGCCGGGGCCCCGAGGCCGGCTCAATTGAGTACGGGTACCGGGTCCCCTTTGGAGGAATCCATGTCTTCATTGGCCGGATCGGCGAGTCAGGCCCTGAGCCGGACGTCTGCACCAACCTCATCGAGACGGCTCAGCGCGCGAGATCCGCCCGGGCCCAACCTGCCGTAAAGCATGCCTTTGTGGGTTGCATCCATGGAGGTGAGTTCTCTGAAGGATCAGTGGATGGCGGTGAGACGACCATCTGTTCCGACGATGAGTCGTCCTCAGGCGAGACAGATTCTTTGTATCAACTACAAGATGGCGTGCTTGGGGGCTGTTCCGATGGCAACAATATTCCGGACCTCTCTGAGCCGCCGAATTGAGCCGGAGTTTTCATGGCTGGCACTCAACCCGAGCAGAACTCTACGGCTGCGGCAGCAATAACCACCGGGTCAGCAGCAGCCGGGTCAGGAGACCCCGCGCGCCCCCCGGCTCTGATGCTAATGGACCTCATGGATAAGTTGACGGCTCTGTTGACTGTTGTAGTGGAGCTAGCAGATAAGGTTCAGCATGACGCGGAGGTGGCACAGCTACGCAAAGAGATGGCACAGGCCAAGGAAAATTTAGCAGCAGAAGAGGTCAGGATGGCCGCGGAGCGGGCGGCTCGTGCTCAGCAGCTTCAAGCGGAGACTTTTCGGCTCTCGGTAGATCTGAACGTGTCAAACGAGGTCATGAGGAGAGAGACTTGGCGGCGGCTCGATCAACAATTTATCAATAGGACCTGCGCCGTTATCACAGCCGCCGGGTTAAGTCCAGGACCTTTCAAGAAGGTGACATGGTGCTCCGGCTCATTCAGGATCTGTCGGATGCACACAAACTATCCCCGCCTTGGGAAGGACCTTTTGTGGTCAGCAAGAATTTAAACAACAGGTCATATTACCTCATTGACGTTCGAGAGCACAAAGACTCACATAAGTCGGAGGAGGAGACCCACCGGCCGTGGAACATTGCTTAGCTTCGGCCATACTACACCTGAGCTACCGGCTCTAGTCATGTACATACTTTGACGTTGTATATATTATGATAAGTAATAAAGCATGACCTCTGTCTGTTTTCTCTTCAAAGGTCATATATCTTTACTGTTTTCATTATTTAAATGACTATTAAGGAGCTGATCATATCTGAATCTAGTTTAACCTTTTTGGTCCGGCTTATGATCGTATTCGAATCTAGCTGTAAACCTCATGATCACTTGGGGGCTTCCTGTTCAAACATAGGTCGTATTCGAACCAAAGAGAACATAGCTGTCATAACCCTCTTGATCGGCTCAAAGCCAAACTCACTAGGGGGCTTCTTGATCGTATCCGAATCATAGCTTAACCCCTTTTTGGGTCCGACTTAGACCGTATTCGAATCAGGGTCATTAAAAACCTCTCAAGGTCATTTGGGGGCTTCCTGTTCAAACATAGGTCATATTCGAACCAAAGAGAACATAGCTGTCGGTACCCTCTTGATCGGTGCAACGCCAAAGCCACTGGGGGCTATATGATCGTATTCGAATCTTAGCTTAACCCCTTTGGTCCGGTTTACTGATCGTATTTGAATCAGAAACCCCCAAATTTATGTTGTTTGAAATCTGCTATTTTGTCTTCCTGGTTTTCATTATCTCAAATCTAAACTATCAGTATGGTTTTTATTTAAGCCGGCTTGACAATAAGCCGCCAAGGCATGATAGTTATCAGGTGTATGGAAGCATTGACTTCTCAAAAAGATTGGATCATGAAAACTGGCAGTCCAGAAACACAGGTATGTCAGTGTTGTTCACGAACAGGTTTTTTCAGCCTTGTTCATCTTTTCCAATATGAGAATTCATAAAGACATATACCGGGTGTTTTTTGACCCGTCCGGTGTTAAACCGCCAGGCCAGTTCTTTCACTTTTTGCAGGAGCAAAATTAAAACATTGCAGATGTAATCAAAGATGTGCTGGCAAAGAGTAGTATGCAACATTTTGTGTGTGATGGCTTAAGCAACACATACAGTTTCAAGCTAAATCTATTACAAGGCTTTAAGAGCCCATAAGATGGTTATGACTCTTCCCTCGCCGGTTCACCTCCTTCTACTGATTGGAAGCTAGGATTGGACTAGTAAAAGCCGTTCAGGGCAATGAACTCTGCTTCATCATCAATCAGGTCGGCCGGATCATCTTTCGGAGCAAAAGTATGTTGACGAACCGGCGGGATAAGATCTTTCACCTTATAAGAGGGAGTCGCCATCTTCTTATTCTCCATATCAAAACCTGGCTAATATTTATCAATGTTGGTCTCATCTCCAAGAATGGTAGCTTGAGGTCGAACCCCCCTCACGCAGGCAATGAAGTCATCTTGCTCAAATAGAGTCCCGTCTTCCTTCACGGTAGGGTACCCCTTAGATACATCCACCGGGTCTAGATCTGGCACCCAGGCTTTGGAGCGGCTCAGGGCAGTCAGGGCTCCGGCTCTGGCACATGATCGTTTGACCTCTTGAAACCTGGCGGGTAAGATTGACTACTTCTTCAAGACATCGCTCAACCGATTGGGTCCTTGGTTGGCAGGGGAGATGGTGGCAAGTGCTCGTTGAGTGCCAGTATACAATTGCTCCACCAAGGTATAAATCGCTTTCAATTTGGTCACACTATCTTGGCTCAGATTTTTGCTTCATGGACCTGCGAGTGTTTTTTAAACAAAGGCTTAGCAGGCGGCTTATATTCCGAGTCAAAAGAAAGTATATGTAATTAATATAGATGACTTACCAAAGATGGCGGAAACCATTTGAGATACCTGGTTTTTTAAGTTGGTGAGCTCCGTGGTAACCTCCTCAAGGGCCGCTTCAGCTGTTTTCAGCACGTTGTATTAGCAGCGTCTTTTCTTCGGCCCAGGATTTCTTCTTTGCAGTCAAGCTGGTCTTCAATTTTTCTGTCTTGGAAAGACTCAATTGGAGTTTAGAGTCAGCAGTCTTGATTTCTGCCTCTTGATCCGTCAGCCGGGTCTTTGCATCAGTTAATTGGGAGCTCAATTCAGATAGGGCGTTCTACAAAACATACACAGGTGTGTCAAGGCTTAAACTAAAAGATATAAGGGTTCAAGTCTCAAGTACTATGCACCGCAATACCACTTGACACTTGGGGGCTAATGTCTACCAAAGCTTTTTATGACTCTTATATGTTTTAAGTCCCAAGTGCTTTACAAAGTAACAACATTTGGCACTTGGGGGCTAATGCATGATATTTAGAAAGTTTCTCAAGATTAAGCCGGATTGCAATACTTATTGGGACTAGTAAAAGACAGTTATAAAGTTAAGTACCGGTTCATTTATGATAAATTGAGCCGGCCCTTGGGGACTACAGGTGAAGTTTACACTACTTTGTTGGACTTTTGAAAAACTTAGAGAGAAAGTATCAACCTATATCATAAAGTCTACAGATCATTTAGGTTCATCATCTAAAGACTTGGGGGCTGGCGGAGTATAAGTGAACCGGAGAACATACCTCATATTTTAGCTGCAATTGCTTGACCATCTCAATTTCTGACTCACGGATGGAATGAACATGACTGAGATAGCCGGACAGTATGTCACTAGAATTCAGATGAGTGTAGTGAGAGATATCAAAACACACTTTCTGCTTCTCCAAGGCTTCTTGTTTAGCAGTGTGCCGAGCTAACACAGTGGGGGTCCCCGGTTCAACAAATCGGCTACCAATAATCAACACGTCAGTATCAGAAGTTGTTGGCGGGTTAGCTGAACTAGATGGTTCAGTGATAGCCGGATTAAGGGTGATCTCATCGGCTGACAACCCAGGATGAGCTAATTGAGTATGAATAGCCGGGTCTTCAGGTGCTTCGGTTTCAAAGGGAGGAGTTGGCATGGCCGGCTCAGGTGCAGGAACCTTCGGGTCTTCTGACGGCTTAATCACCTTGGCCTTCTTGGATTTGGCTTGGCTGCTAAGAAAAGTTTTATGAGATAGTTAGTATAAGAATGCTGTTTTTAAAGATACAGAGGAAAGCTGATTGTTCCTTAACCAGGAGAAGTTTTGAAAGCCGGAAACTGAGTCTGAGATGAGTCGCCAAAAGAGCGAGAAACCTCCTGTAAAAGGTAAAATAAAGTCAGTGAGGCAAGGGAATAGATTCATTAATGAAAGCAACAGATGAAGATGAAAGAAACCTAATTCTGGTGTTTTCGAGGAGTTTGTTGTAAAACAGAAGGCGGTTCATCGTCGTCATTATTCTGGGCCTGACGGCGGCTCTCATGTTGCTGCTTTTTCAAAAGAAAATGAGGGTCCAAATAAGCCAAAGGGTGCGAAAACCTTACTTTCTGGGTTACCAGTCGAAGTTTCTGCCTTGGCAAATGGGTTGAGTCATAGGAAATAGTTACCTCTTCTTCTACGGCCTGACTGGCCCCCGTGTCGTCTTGGCAATAGTCAGTGTCAATAAGGTTATTAAAAAACTGGCCAAGGGAGTCAACGGCTACCTCTGACTCAGTATCATCGTCAAGCTTTAACAGGTCCGAAGCAGTGCTCCTTTTCTTCTTGGACCTCCGGGTCATCTTCCTGGCGGCTATGGCGGCGGCTCTAGCCTTCTTGGCAGCTTCATGATGATACTTGGCTTTCCAGAAGTCGGATTTGGCCTGTAAATAAATAAATAGGATAAAAGGTCATGCAAGTATTTAAAACTACAGAGGAAAACACAAAAAGAGAAAGAGGTCAGGGGTTTCTCACCTCTGGTGCCGGGTTAAGTTTACAGAAGGGGTCTAACCCAACCTTACTGCAATCCTCATACTTGCCGTTCACAAGGATGGTTGACATTGAAACAATGTCTTCTTCAGTTAGTTGTACAGAGTTGTAACATAGAGAATCATCTGGGCCTCCGCCATATTCATACATCAATTTGGATTGGCAGCTTAGAGGAATGACCCGCAACGAGATCCAGCAACGGATCAAATCAACTCTGGTTAAGCCATTCCCCAGTAAGGCATTGATCCTTTTAATAGATGGAATAAGCTTCTTGCGTTCAACAGCAGTAAACTTATCAGGGAGCACAAACTTGGAATCCAGACGCTCCACGTGATAACCCGGCAGTGGTTTTTCATTGGCTGGAGACGTATCTTGGTAATATAACCAGGTCTGATTCCAATCTTTGGGATGACTCGGTAAGACTATTAAGGGAAAGACGGTGCCCTGTCGGCGCTGAATTGAGATTCCACCAAGTTCCAAGCTAGGGACATTGGTACACTCATTCTGGCGGTTCAGATAAAAGTACTCTCTGAAGAGTTCCACAGTCGGCTCTTCCTGAAGATACACCTCACAGAGAACTTGGAAATTGCAGATTTGGATATGGAATTGGGTCCAAGATCTTGAGGGTGGAGTTTGAAAAAATGAAGAACGTCTCTGAAGAACTTTGAGCTGGGTGGTGAAAAACCCCGATTCATGTGGTCAGAGAAGACAATAACTTCACCGTCTTTGGGATTAGGCCGTTCCTCGTCCGGGTCAGGTGCATGATAAGACATAACATTTTTCCCTGGCAAAAATCCTATGGTGAAGAATTCCTTCAAGGTATCTTCAGTGACTGTGAAAGGGACCCAGTTGTAGACAGTCGGTGCTTTTGACGGCATGATGATCAAAGGACAAACTGAAAATAAAGTAATGTGCCGGTTCAATTTAGTGGTGAAGTTAAATGATGATGGTGCAAATGAATAATGGCGGCTTAAATAAGGGCTAATGTCATATAAGGGAAAAGTGAGCCGGCGTAATAAGCCGCCATGACTAAAGACATTTGAAGGAAACCAGAAATAGAATTGGCTAAGTGTTGAGACAAACAGATTTCCCAAAGCTATCACTAGTATTCTGGATCAAAATGGGTCAGAAAAGAAAAAATAAATCTAGACCTAAAGAATGAGCGTAGAGAAGTTCATCAGCTCTAAGAAGGTATCTGTGCAAAGGAAAAGGATCTACTAACATCTAAAATGGGTGTAAAACCACTACCGCACAAGTTCTACTTTCCTTCTGGATCAAGAGAGGGTACGGAGAAGAAACTACAAGGAGGTCTGTGATGAACGGCGAGGAACGTCGATGAACTCATAACCCTAAACAGATCTAAGGGCGCGGAAAGGTAAGGAACTTACAAATGCAGAGCTTCTGCGAAGGGTCGCCGCGGTTCTCGGGATGAGCACAGGGTGATGCAGCGGCTGACGTTGAGAGGCGACGGCGGGCACTGCGGGGACGGCGGAGCTCGAGAGGCAGAGAGGTAGCGAGAATGAGGAAGAAGAAGAAAAGGGAAAGACCGGCCAAGCCTATTTATAAGGGGATAGGTGAACAGGCAGGCGCGAAAATTGAGGAAGACCAAAACAATGATTATCCAGCTAAACAGACGCCTCGATTCTCGAAAGATATTAAAAGATAAAGATCCATTGAAGATGACGTCATAGCGGGTTTTCATGTTTTCAGAAGATGACGTCATGGCGGGTTATAGAATTTTTGCAGAGAAAAGAAGATGGATTTCGTCTAAGTATTGAAGTTTGACAAAGAACAAAGTTCAAGTCAACCTGGGGCCTAATGTTGGGAATATAGCTACCAGGTATGATCCTCCCAGGAGGGGCCTGATGTCTACTACACAACCTTCTTCTTGTAGACGTTGTTGGGGATCCAAGTGCAGAGGTTTGTAGGATAGTAGCAAATTTCCCTCAAGTGGATGACCTAAGGTTTATCAATCCGTAGGAGGCGTAGGATGAAGATGGTCTCTCTCAAGCAACCCTGCAACCAAATAACAAAGAGTCTCTTGTGTCCCCAACACACCCAATACAATGGTAAATTGTATAGGTGCACTAGTTCGGTGAAGAGATGATGATACAAGTGGTATATGGATGGTAGATAATAGTTTTTGTAATCTGAAAAATATAAAAACAGCAAAGTAACAAATGATAAAAGTGAGCGTAAACGGTATTGCAATGCGTTGAAACAAGGCCTAGGGTTCATACTTTCACTAGTGCAAGTTCTCTCAACAATAATAACATAATTGGATCATATAACTATCCCTCAACATGCAACAAAGAGTCACTCCAAAGTCACTAATAGCGGAGAACGAACGAAGAGATTATGGTAGGGTACGAAACCACCTCAAAGTTATTCTTTCCAATAAATCCGTTGGGCTATTCCTATAAGTGTCACAAACAGCCCTAGAGTTCGTACTAGAATAACACCTTAAGACACAAATCAACCAAAACCCTAATGTCACCTAGATACTCCAATGTCACCTCAAGTATCCGTGGGTATGATTATACGGTATGCGTCACACAATCTCAGATTCATCTATTCAAACCAACACAAAGGACCTCAAAGAGTGCCCCAAAGTTTCTACCGGAGAATCACGACGAAAACGTGTGCGAACCCCTATGCATAGGTTCATGGGTGGAACCTGCAAGTTGATCACCAAAACATACATCAAGTGAATCACGTGATATCCCATTGTCACCACAGATACGCACGGCAAGACATACATCAAGTGTTCTCAAATCTTTAAAGACTCAATCCGATAAGATTACTTCAAAGGGGAAACTCAATTCATTACAAGAGAGTAGAGGGGGAGGAGAAACATAAGATCCAACTATAATAGCAAAGCTCGCTATACATCAAGATCGTGCCAAATCAAGAACACGAGAGAGAGAGAGAGAGAGAGAGAGATCAAACACATAGCTACTGGTACATACCCTCAGCCCCGAGGGAGAACTACTCCCTCCTCGTCATGGAGAGCACTGGGATGATGGAGATGGCCATCGGAGAGGGATTCCCCCTCCGGCAGGGTGCTAGAACGGGTCTAGATTGGTTTTCGGTGGCTACGGAGGCTTCTGGCGACGGAACTCCCGATCTATTGTGCTCCCTGCAAGTTTTAGGGTATATGGAGATATATAGGTGGAAGAAGTACGTCAGGGGGGGCACGAGGGGCCCACGAGGGTGGAGGACGCGCCCCCCTACCTCGTGGCCTCCTCGAAGCTTCCCTTACATGCACTTCAAGTCTTCTGGGCTTCTTTCCTTCCAAAAATGAGTTCCGTGAAGTTTCAGGTCAATTGGACTCCGTTTGATTTTCCTTTTCTTCGAAACCCTAAAACAAGGTAAAAACAGAAACTGGCACTCGGCTCTGGGTTAATAGGTTAGTCCCAAAAATGATATAAAAGTGTATAATAAAGCCCATAAACATCCAAAACAGTAGATAATATAGCATGGAGCAATCAAAAATTATAGATACGTTGGAGATGTATCAGCATCCCCAAGCTTAATTCCTGCTCGTCCTCGAGTAGGTAAATGATAAAAACAGAATTTTTGATGCCAAGTGCTACTTGGCATAATTTCAATGTAATTCTTCTTAATTGTGGCATGAATATTCAGATCCGAAAGATTCAAGACAAAAGTTCATATTGACATAGAAAATAATAATACTTCAAGCATACTAACAAAGCAATTATGTCTTCTCAAAATAACATGGCTAAAGAAAGTTATCCCTACAAAATCATATAGTCTGGCTATGCTCCATCTTCACCACACAAAATATTTAAATCATGCACAACCCCGATGACAAGCCAAGCAATTGTTTCATACTTTTGACATTCTCAAAACTTTTTCAATCTTCACGCAATACATGAGCGTGAGCCATGGACATAGCACTATAGGTGGAATAGAATGGTGGTTGTGGATAAGACAAAAAGGAGAAGATAGTCTCACATCAACTAGGCGTATCAACGGGCTATGGAGATGCCCATCAATAGATATCAATGTGAGTGAGTAGGGATTCCATGCAACGGATGCACTAGAGCTATAAGTATATGAAAGCTCAAAAAGAAACTAAGTGGGTGTGCATCCAACTCGCTTGCTCACGAAGACCTAGGGCAATTTGAGGAAGCCCATCATTGGAATATACAAGCCAAGTTCTATAATGAAAGATTCCCACTAGTATATGAAAGTGACAACATAGGAGACTCTCTATCATGAAGATCATGGTGCTACTTTGAAGCACAAGTGTGGTAAAAGGATAGTAGCATTGCCCCTTCTCTCTTTTTCTCTCATTTTTTTCTTTTTTTTTCTTTTTTTATTTGGGCCTTTTATTTTTTATGGCCTTTCTCTTTTTTGGGCCTTCTCTTTTTTATGGCCTTTATCTTTTTTTTTCTTTTTTTATTCCTCACTTGGGACAATGCTCTAGAAAATGATGATCATCACACTTCTATTTATTTACGACTCAATGCTAGAATAGAAGATGACTCTATATGAATGCCTCCGGCGGTGTACCGGGATTGCGATGAATCAAGAGTGACATGTATGAAAAATTATGAATGGTGGCTTTGCCACAAATACAATGTCAACTACATGATCATGCAAAGCAATATGACAATGATGATGTGTGTCATAATAAACGGAACGGTGGAAAGTTGCATGGCAATATATCTCGGAATGGCTATGGAAATGCCATAATAGGTAGGTATGGTGGCTGTTTTGAGGAAGATATAAGGAGGTTTATGTGTGAAAGAGTGTATCATATCACGGGGTTTGGATGCACCGGCGAAGTTTGCACCAACTCTCAATGTGAGAAAGGGCAATGCACAGTACCGAAGAGGCTAGCAATGATGGAAGGGTGAGAGTGCGTATAATCCATGGACTCAACATTAGTCATAAAGAACTCACATACTTATTGCAAAAATCTACAAGTCATCCAAAACCTCAGCACTACGTGCATGCTCCTAGGGGGATAGATTGGTAGGAAAAGACCACCGCTCGTCCCCGACCGCCACTCATAAGGAGGACAATCAAATAACACCTCATGTTTCAAATTTGTTACACAACGTTTACCATACGTGCATGCTACGAGACTTGCAAACTTCAACACAAGCATTTCTCAAATTCACAACTACTCAACTAGCACGACTTTGATATTATTACCTCCATATCTCAAAACAATCATCAAGCATCAAACTTCTCTTAGTATTCAATACTCTATATGAAAGTTTTTACTATTCTTGGATGCCTAGCATATTAAGATTATTTAAGCAAATTACCATGCTATTTAAGACTCTCAAAATAATCTAAGTGAAGCATGAGAGTTCATCTATTTCTATAATACCACCACCGTGCTCTAAAAAGATATAAATGAAGCACTAGAGCAA
Organism: Triticum urartu; assembly: GCF_056163025.1. Classification (NCBI taxonomy): domain Eukaryota; kingdom Viridiplantae; phylum Streptophyta; class Magnoliopsida; order Poales; family Poaceae; genus Triticum; species Triticum urartu. Next base: position 579,639,705 of record NC_141875.1, on the reverse strand, counting down.
ACAACAAACTACTCCGAAAGATATAAGTGAAGATCAATGAGTAGTCGAATAATTATGCAACTATGTGAAGAATCTCTAACATTTAATAATTTCAGATCTTGGTATTTTATTCAAACAGCAGGAAAAACTAAATGAAATAACATCTAAGAATAGCAAACATCATGTGAAGAAGCAAAAACTTAGGATCAACTGATAATAACCGATAGTTGTTGAAGAAGAAAGGTGGGATGCCAACCGGGCATCCCCAAGCTTAGACGCTTGAGACTTCTTGAAATATTATCTTGGGGTGCCTTGGGCATACCCAAGCTTGAGCTTTTGTGTCTCCTTAATTCCTCTCATATCACGGTCTCCCTAAATCTCAAAAGCTTCATCCACACAAAACTCAACAAGGACTCGTGAGATAAGTTAGTATAAATCAACTGAAAAACCTTATCATCCTATACTGTAGAAAATCACAAAAATTATTATTCAACATTGCATACTAAATGACTCTGCATATTTAATAGTCCTATCCTCAAATAGAATTATTAAAGAAGCAAACATATGCAAACAATGCAAGCATAACAGCAATCTGCCTAAACAGGACAGTCTGTAAAGAATGCAGCTAGATCAATACTTACCTAACTACAAAAATTATGAAAGAAAATTCACACTGTAGTAAATTTATTATAGCTTAATATGCAAAATGTTTAAACATTTTATCACATTCTGAATTTTCTAGGGAATTATTGCAACAGCGGTAAACTTTCTGTTTTCAAACAGCAACATGTGGACTTCTAAAATAGGCATAGTAAAGGCTATCAATGCCACTTTTATTGAAATAAAAGATGAAAAACATTGTTCTAAATAACATAAATCAAATTCTAACAAAATAAATTGACGCTCCAAGCAAAACACATATCATGTGGCGAATAAAAATATAGCTTCAAGTAAAGTTACTGATGAACGAAGACGAAAGAGGGGATGCCTTCCGGGGCATCCCCAAGCTTAGGCTTTTTGTTGTCCTTGAATATTACCATGGGGTGCCTTGTGCATCCCCAAGATTAGGCTCTTGCCACTCCTTATTCCATAGTCCATCGAATCTTTACCCAAAACTTGAAAACTTCACAACACAAAACTTAAAGTAGAAAACTCGTGAGCTCCGTTAGTGAAAGAAAACAAAACACCACTTCAAGGTACTGTAATGAACTCATTCTTTATTTATATTGGTGTTAAACCTACTGTATTCCAACTTCACTATGGTTTATAAACTCTTTTACTAGCCATAGATTCATCAAAATAAGCAAACAACACGCGAAAAACAGAATCTGTCAAAAACAGAACAGTCTGTAGTAATCTGTAACTAACGCAAACTTCTGGAACCCCAAAAATTCTAAAATAAATTGCTGGACCTGAGGAATTTATCTATTAATCATCTGAAGAAATAATTAACTAAATAGCACTCTCCAAATAAAAATGGCAGCAATTCTCGTGAGCGCTAAAGTTTCTGTTTTTTACAACATGATCAACAAGACTTTCCCCAAGTCTTCCCAAAGGTTCTACTTGGTACAAACACTAATTAGAACATAAAAACTCAATCATAACAGAGGCTAGATGAATTATTTATTACTAAACAGGAGCAAAAAGCAAGGAATAAAACTAAAATTGGGTTGCCTCCCAACAAGTGCTATCGTTTAACGCCCCTAGCTAGGCATGATGATTTCAATGATGCTCACATATAAGATAAGAATTGAAACATAAAGAGAGCATCATGAAGAATATGACTAGCAAATTTAAGTCTAACCCACTTCCTATGCATAGGGATTTTTTGAGCAAACAACTTATGGGAACAAGAATCAACTTGCATAGGAAGGTAAAACAAGCATAACTTCAAAACTTTAAGCACATGGAGAGGAAACTTGATATTATTGCAATTCCTACAAGCATATATTCCTCCCTCATAATAATTTTCAGTAGCATCATGAATTAATTCAACAATATAACCATCACCTAAAGCATTCTTGTCATGATCTACAAGCATAGAAATTTTACTACTCTCCACACAAGCAAAATTCTTCTCATTCGGAATAGTGGGAGTATCATAAGAGACTCGAATACTATAAATTGTTTCCACATTAAAGAGTAATGTTCAGAAAATGGGTAACCATAATCATGACAAGTTTTATAAATATAATCACTACTTTTTATAGCATAATTATCATCACAACAATCATCATAGGTAGGAGGCATGCTATCATCATTATAAATTTGCATATCAAAACTTGGGAGACTAAAAATATCATCTTCATTAAACGTAGCATCCCCAAGCTTGGGACAAACATTAATTGCAGCAAATATATTCTCAAAAACATCATATTCATCAAACATGGCATCCTCAAGCTTGGGCCTTTTCATATCATAAGCATAATCACTCTCATCGTTAATAGTATGGATAGCACCAATAGTATAGCAATTATCATATTTTTCCAAGCAAGTGCCAAAAAGATTTTCAAGATCATAAGAAGTATTTCTTCCACAATTATATTTTCATGAGGCACAATAGTAATAGGAGCAGCATTATTTGGGGGATATATCTTTTTATCTCTCTTCCTTTTTCTTTTCTTCTTCTTCACCACATCATGTGTGGGTTCAATCCTATTTTTGGAGCTCCTTATTAATGAGATTGGTTTAATAGGAGGCTCCTCCTCGTTACCTGATTCATCATAAGAAATAATAGGAGGGTATTGGGAAGCCTCTTCCCTTTCATTGGTATTCTCTTCATCTTCTATTTGTTTTCTTTTCTTTATGTAGTTGGCAATATAAGGATTTTCAATACAATTCACCGCACAATACATATAAATTTTCTCTAGATCAAAATCAAGAAATCTATCAAGATTAAAATTTGGAATACCCTCAGTTATACGTTTCATTTCCACATACCCCAAAAGAAGACTAAGCTCTTTATGATGCTCAAGGGTAATCAAATTATCACAATTTTTGGATACGATTCGGTCATGAAACAATTTGCATGGGAGATTTAAATGACCATGTTAATTGCAGAGTTCACAAGGGGCGCGAAAAATATTGAATTTTTCAGCACAATCATCAAGACTTTCTTGCAACAATTCAGTTTCTAAGTACTTATGCCTCTTGCAATATCTATCTTCCCTATTTGGTGTGTACTTACAAACCCAATGTACTCCACAAAAATTGACATGTTTATAGGAGACATCATAACTAGTGCAATCATCATTAGTATCATGGATATTCAAATAATTCGTACTAACAACATTGCAATCATGCTCATCGTTCGAAGATTTAGTGCCAAACATTTTATATATTTCTTCTTCTATCACTTGAGCACAATTATCCTTTCCATCATACTCATGAAAGATATTAAAAAGGTGAAGCGTATGAGACAAACTCAATTCCATTTTTTTATAGTTTTCTTTTATAAACTAAACTAGTGATAAAACAAGAAACTAAAAGACTCGATTGCAAGATCTAAAGATATACCTTCAAGCGCTAACCTCCCTGGCAACGGCGCCAGAAAAGAGCTTGATATCTACTACACAACCTTCTTCTTGTAGACGTTGTTGGGCCTCCAAGTGCAGAGGTTTGTAGGACAGTAGCAAATTTCCCTCAAGTGGATGACCTAAGGTTTATCAATCCGTAGGAGGCGTAGGATGAAGATGGTCTCTCTCAAGCAACCCTGCAACCAAATAACAAAGAGTCTCTTGTGTCCCCAACACACCCAATACAATGGTAAATTGTATAGGTGCACTAGTTCGGCGAAGAGATGATGATACAAGTGGTATATGGATGGTAGATAATAGTTTTTGTAATCTGAAAATATAAAAACAGCAAAGTAACAAATGATAAAAGTGAGCGTAAACGGTATTGCAATGCGTTGAAACAAGGCCTAGGGTTCATACTTTCACTAGTGCAAGTTCTCTCAACAATAATAACATAATTGGATCATATAACTATCCCTCAACATGCAACAAAGAGTCACTCCAAAGTCACTAATAGCGGAGAACGAACGAAGAGATTATGGTAGGGTACGAAACCACCTCAAAGTTATTCTTTCCAATCAATCCGTTGGGCTATTCCTATAAGTGTCACAAACAGCCCTAGAGTTCGTACTAGAATAACACCTTAAGACACAAATCAACCAAAACCCTAATGTCACCTAGATACTCCAATGTCACCTCAAGTATCCGTGGGTATGATTATACGATATGCGTCACACAATCTCAGATTCATCTATTCAAACCAACACAAAGGACCTCAAAGAGTGCCCCAAAGTTTCTACTGGAGAATCACGACGAAAACATGTGCCAACCCCTATGCATAGGTTCATGGGCGGAACCCGCAAGTTGATCACCAAAACATACATCAAGTGAATCACGTGATATCCCATTGTCACCACAGATACGCACGACAAGACGTACATCAAGTGTTCTCAAATCTTTAAAGACTCAATCCGATAAGATTACTTCAAAGGGGGAACTCAATTCATTACAAGAGAGTAGAGGGGGAGGAGAAACATAAGATCCAACTATAATAGCAAAGCTTGTGATACATCAAGATCGTGCCAAATCAAGAACACGAGAGAGAGAGAGAGATCAAACACATAGCTACTGGTACATACCCTCAGCCCCGAGGGAGAACTACTCCCTCCTCGTCATGGAGAGCACCGGGATGATGAAGATGGCCACCGGAGAGGGATTCCCCCTCCGACAGGGTGCCGGAACGGGTCTAGATTGGTTTTCGGTGGCTACGGAGGCCATGGCGGCGGAACTCCCGATCTATTGTGCTCCCTGGAAGTTTTAGGGTATATGGAGATATATAGGCGGAAGAAGTACGTCAGGGGGGCCACGAGGGGCCCACGAGGGTGGAGGGCGCGCCCCCCTACCTCGTGGCCTCCTCGAAGCTTCCCTTACATGCACTTCAAGTCTTCTGGGCTTCTTTCCTTCCAAAAATGAGTTCCGTGAAGTTTTAGGTCAATTGGACTCCGTTTGATTTTCCTTTTCTTTGAAACCCTAAAACAAGGTAAAAACAGAAACTGGCACTGGGCTCTGGGTTAATAGGTTAGTCCCAAAAATGATATAAAAGTGTATAATAAAGCCCATAAACATCCAAAACAGTAGATAATATAGCATGGAGCAATCAAAAATTATAGATACGTTGGAGACGTATCAGGGCCGGGTCAACCCCAATGGCGGGTTACAAAAGAAGCCCAGTAATATTCAAGGTGATAGTTTATTAAGACATGTAGAAGGCCTAAGCCCAGAGGCGGCTTAAGGCCCAATATTGTAAACCGTCGTATGTAAAGAAAGACTTGTAAAGAAGGCATATAAAATAAGTGACCGAGACGGACACGTTTTATGAGCCGGCCGGGACTCTGTAGGCCGCCAGGCGTCAACCCATGTATATAAAGGGACGACCCAGCGGCGGCTTAGGACAAGAAACAAGAGATCGATAGCCAAGCTAGCGGATTCGCTCCTTGGTCATCGAAACCTGGTAATACAACATCAACTGGACTAGGCCTTACCTTCACCGAAAGGGTCCGAACCAGTATAAACCTATCGTGTCCTTTGTCCCGATTAACCCCTTTAAGCTTCCTAGTTGCGATGGCCCTACGACTAAGTCCATTCGCTAGGACATCTGCCATGACAACTCCACGACAAATACCTAGTTCAATCTCATTACCGGCAAGTCTCTTTACTCGTTCCGTAATACATCATCCCATAACTAACTCATTAGTTATCATGCTTGCAAGGCTTATAGTGATGTGTATTACCGAGAGGACCCAGAGATACCTCTCCGACAATCGGAGTGACAAATCCTAATCTTGATTTATGCCAATTCAACAAGTACCATCAGAGACACCTGTAGAGCACCTTTATAATCACCCAGTTACGTTGTGACGTTTGGTAGCACACAAAGTGTTCTTCCGGTATTCGGGAGTTGCATAATCTCATGGTCATAAGAACATGTATAAGTCATGAAGAAAGCAATAGCAGTAAACAAACGATCAAGTGCTAAGCTAACGGAATGGGTCAAGTCAATCACATAATTCTCCTAATGATGTGATCCCATTGATCAAATAACAACTCATGTCTATGGTTAGGAAACTTAACCATCTTTGATCAATGAGCTAGTCAAGTAGAGGCATACTAGTGACACTATGTTTGTCTATGTATTATGTTTCCGGTTAATACAATTCTAGCATGAATAATAAACATTTATCATGAAATAAGGAAATAAATAATAACTTTATTATTGCCTCTAGGGCATATTTCCTTCAGTCTCCACTTGCACAAGAGTCAATAATCTAGATTACATAGTAATGATTTTAACACCCATGGAGCCTTGGTGCTGACCATGTTTTGCTCATGGAAGAGGCTTAGTCAACGGGTCTGCAACATTCAGATCCGTATGTATCTTGCAAATCTCGATGTCTCCCACCTGGACTTGATCCCGAATGGAGTTGAAGCGTCTCTTGATGTGCTTGGTTCTTTTGTGAAATCTGGATTCCTTTGCCAAGGCAATTGCACCGGTATTGTCACAAAAGATTTCCATTGGACCCGATGCACTAGGTATGACACCTAGATCGGATATGAAATCCTTCATCCAGACTCCTTCATTCGCTGCTTCCGAAGGAGCAATGTACTCCGCTTCACATGTAGATCCCGCCACGACGCTTTGTTTAGAACTGCTCCAACTGACAGCTCCACCGTTTAATATAAACACGTATCCGTTTTGCGATTTAGAATTGTCTGGATCAGTGTCAAAGCATGCATCAACGTAACCATTTACGATGAGCTCTTTATCACCTCCATAAACGAGAAACATATCCTTGGGACTTTTCAGGTACTTCAGGATGTTCTTGACCGCTGTCCAGTGATCCACTCCTGGATTACTTTGGTACCTCCTTGCTAGGCTAATAGCAAGGCACACATCAGGTCTGGTACATAGCATTGCATACATGATAGAGCCTATGGCTGAAGCATAGGGAACACTTTCATTTTCTCTCTATCTTCTGTAGTGGTCGGGCATTGAGTCTTACTCAACTTCACACCTTGTAACACAGGCAAGAACCCTTTCTTAGCTTGATCCATTTTGAACTTCTTCAAAACTTTATCAAGGTATGTGCTTTGTGAAAGTCCAATTAAGCGTCTTGATCTATCTGTATAGATCTTGATGCCCAATATATAAGCAGCTTCATCGAGGTCTTTCATTGAAAAACTTTTATTCAAGTATCCTTTTATGTTGTCCAGAAATTCTATATCATTTCCAATCAGCAATATGTCATCCACATATAATATCAGAAATGCTACAGAGCTCCCACTCGCTTTCTTGTAAATACAGGCTTCTCCAAAAGTCTGTATAAAACCATATGCTTTGATCACACTTATCAAAATGTTTATTCCAACTCCGAGATGCTTGCACCATAAATGGATCGCTGGAGCTTGCACACTTTGTTAGCTCCCTTTGGATTGATAAAACCTTCAGGTTGCATCATATACAACTCTTCTTCTAAAAATCCATTCAGGAATGCAGTCTTTACATCCATTTGCCAAATTTCATAATCATAAAATGCGGCAATTGCTAACATGATTCAGACGGACTTAAGCATCGCTATGGGTGAGAAGGTCTCATCGTAGTCAACTCCTTGAACTTGTCGAAAACCTTTTTGCAACAAGTCGAGCTTTGTAGACAGTAACATTACCGTTAGCGTCTGTCTTCTTCTTAAAGATCCATTTGTTCTCGATGGCTTGTCGGTCATCCGGCAAGTCAACCAAAGTCCACACTTTGTTCTCATACATGAATACCATCTCAGACTTCATGGCCTCAAGCCATTTTGCGAAATCTGGGCTCATCATCGCTTCTTCATACTTCATAGGTTCGTCATGGTCAAGTAACAAGACCTCCAGAACTGGATTACCGTACCACTCTGGTGCGGATCTTGCTCTGGTTGACCTATGAGGTTCGGTAGCAACTTGATCGGAAGTTTCATGATCATCATCATTAGCTTCCTCACTAATTGGTGTAGATGTCACAAGAACCGGTTTCTGTGATGAACTACTTTCCAATAAGGGAGCAGGTACAGTTACCTCATCAAGTTCTACTTTCCTCCCACTCACTTCATTCGAGGGAAACTCCTTCTCTAGAAAGGATCCATTCTTAGCAACGAATATCTTGCCTTCGGATCTGTGATAGAAGGTGTACCCAATAGTTTCCTTTGGGTATCCTATGAAGACACATTTCTCCGATTTGGGTTTGAGCTTATCAGGTTGAAGCTTTTTCACATAAGCATCGCAGCCCCAAACTTTAAGAAACGACAACTTTGGTTTCTTGACAAACCATAGTTCATAAGGTGTCATCTCAACGGATTTTGATGGTGCCCTATTTAACGTGAATGTAGTCGTCTCTAAAGCATAACCCCAAAACGATAGCGGTAAATCAGTAAGAGACATCATAGATCGCACCATATCTAGTAAAGTACGATTACGACGTTCGGACACACCATTACGCTATGGTGTTTTGGGTGGCGTGAGTTGCGAAGCTATTCCGCATTGTTTCAAATGTAGGCCAAACTCGTAACTCAAATATTCTTCTCCACGATCATATCGCAGAAACTTTATTTTCTTGTTACGATGATTTTCCACTTCACTCTGAAATTCTTTGAACTTCTCAAATGTTTTAGACTTATGTTTCATTAAGTAGATATACCCATATCTGCTCAAATCATCTGTGAAGGTGAGAAAATAACGATACCCGCCACGAGCCTCAATATTCATCAGACCACATACATCAGTATGTATGATTTCCAACAAATCTGTTGCTCGTTCCATAGTTCCGGAGAACGATGTTTTAGTCATCTTGCCCATAAGGCCTGGTTCGCAAGTACCAAGTGATTCATAATCAAGTGATTCCAAAAGTCCATCAGTATGGAGTTTCTTCATGCGCTTTATACCAATATGACCCAAACGGCAGTGCCACAAATAAGTTGCACTATCATTATCAACTCTGCATCTTTTGGCTTCAACATTATGAATATGTGTATCACTACTATCGAGATTCAACAAGAATAGACCACTCTTTAAGGGTGCATGACGATAAAAGATATTACTCATATAAATAGAACAACCATTATTCTTAGATTTAAATGAATAACTGTCTCGCATCAAACAAGATCCAGATATAATGTTCATGCTTAACGCTGGCACCAAATAACAATTATGTAGGTCTAAAACTAACCCCGAAGGTAGATGTAGAGGTAGCGTGCTGACGGCGATCACATCGACTTTGGAACCATTTCCCACGTGCATCGTCACCTCATCCTTAGCCAGTCTTCGCTTAATCCGTAGTCCCTATTTCGAGTTGCAAATATTAGCAACAGAACCAGTATCAAATACCCAGGTGCTACTGCGAGCTCTGGCAAGGTACACATCAATAACATGTATATCACATATACCTTTGTTCACTTCGCTATCCTTCTTATCCGCCAAATACTGTTGGGGAACGTAGCAGAATTTAAAATTTTCTATGCATCACCAAGATTAATCTATGGAGTTACCTATCAACGAGGGAGAGGGGAGTGCATCTACATACCCTTGTAGATCGCGAGCGGAAGCGTTCAAGAGAACGGGGTTGATGGAGTCGTACTCGTCGTGATCCAAATCACCGATGACCTAGCGCCGAACGGATGGCACCTCCGCATTCAACACACGTACGGTTGGGAAGACGTCTCCTCCAACTTGATCCAGCAAGACGGCACCTCCGCAATCTCGGCAGGGCTTCGCCAAGCTTCACGAGAGGGAGAGGTGTCACGGGAGGGAGAGGGAGGCGCCAGGGGTTAGGGTGCGGCTGCCCTCCCTCCCCCCCACTATATATAGGACCCCCAGGGGGGCGCCGGCCCTAGGAGATGGGATATCCAAGGGGGGAGGCGGCCAAGGGGGGTGGAGTGCCCCACAAGCCAAGTGGGGCGCCCCCCACCCCTAGGGTTTCCAACCCTAGGCGTAGGAGGAGGCCGAAGGGGGGCGCACCAGCCCACTAGGGGCTGGTTCCCCTCCCACTTCAGCCCATGGGGCCCTCCGGGATAGGTGGACCCACCCGGTGGACCCCCGGGACCCTTCCGGTGGTCCCGGTACAATACCGATAACCCCCGAAACTTTCCAGATGGCCGAAATTTGACTTCCTATATATAAATCTTCACCTCCGGACCATTCCAGAACTCCTCGTGACGTTCGGGATCTCATCTGAGACTCCGAAACACTTTCGGTTTATCGTATACTAATATCTCAACAACCCTAGCATCACCAAACCTTAAGTGTGTAGACCCTACGGGTTCGGGAGATACGCAGACATGACCGAGACGACTCTCCAGTCAATAACCAATAGCGGGATCTGGATACCCATGTTGGCTCCCACATGTTCCATGATGATCTCATCGGATGAACCACGATGTCGAGGATTCGATCAATCCCATACAATTCCCTTTGTCAATCGATACGTTACTTGCCCGAGACTCGATCGTCGGTATCCCAATACCTCGTTCAATCTCGTTACCGGCAAGTCACTTTACTCGTACCGTAATGCATGATCCCGTGATCAACCACTTGGTCACATTGAGCTCATTATGATGATGCATTACCGAGTGGGCCCAAGAGATACCTCTCCGTCATACGGAGTGACAAATCCCAGTCTCGATTCGTGCCAACCCAACAGACACTTTTGGAGATACCCGTAGTGCACCTTTATAGTCACCCAGTTACGTTGTGACGTTTGGTACATCCAAAGCACTCCTACGGTATCCGGGAGTTGCACAATCTCATGGTCTAAGGAAATGATACTTGACATTCGGAAAATCTATAGCAAACGAACTACACGATCTTTGAGCTATGCTTAGGATTGGGTCTTGTCCATCACATCATTCTCCTAATGATGTGATCTCGTTATCAATGGCATCCAATGTCCATAGTCAGGAAACCATGACTATCTTTTGATCAACGAGCTAGTCAACTAGAGGCTCACTAGGGACGTGTTGTGGTCTATGTATTCACACATGTATTACGATTTCTGGATAACACAATTATAGCATGAACAATAGACAATTATCATGAACAATGAAATATAATAATAACCATTTTATTATTGCCTCTAGGGCATATTTCCAACAGTCTCCCACTTGCACTAGAGTTAATAATCTAGTTACATTGTGATGAATCGAACACCCATAGAGTTCTGGTGTTGATCATGTTTTCCTCTAGGGAGAGGTTTAGTCAACGGATCTGCCACATTCAGGTCCGTATGTACTTTACAAATATCTATGTCTCCATTTTGAACACTTTCACGAATGGAGTTGAAGCGACGCTTGATATGCCTGGTCTTCCTGTGAAACCTGGGCTCCTTGGCAAGGGTAATAGCTCCAGTGTTGTCACAGAAGAGAGTGATTGGCCCCGACGCATTGGGTATGACTCCTAGGTCGGTGATGAACTCCTTCATCCAGATTGCTTCTTGTGCTGCCTCCGAGGCTGCCATGTATTCCGCTTCACATGTAGATCCCGCCACAATGCCTTGCTTGCAACTGCACCAGCTTACTGCCCCACCATTCAAAACATACACGTATCCGGTTTGTGACTTAGAGTCATCCAGATCTGTGTCGAAGCTAGCATCGACGTAACCCTTTAGGACGAGCTCTTCGTCACCTCCATAAACGAGAAACATATCCTTAGTCCTCTTCAGGTACTTCAGGATATTCTTGACCGCTGTCCAGTGTTCCATGCCGGGATTACTTTGGTACCTTCCTACCAAACTTACGGCAAGGTTTACATCAGGTCTGGTACACAGCATAACATACATGATAGACCCTATGGCCGAGGCATAGGGGATGACACTCATCTTTTCTCTATCTTCTGCCGTGGTCGGGCATTGAGCCGTGCTCAATCTCGTACCTTGCAACACAGGCAAGAACTCCTTCTTTGACTGATCCATATTGAACTTCTTCAATATCTTGTCAAGGTACGTACTCTGTGAAAGACCAATGAGGCGTCTCCATCTATCTCTATAGATCTTGATGCCTAATATGTAAGAAGCTTCTCCAAGATCCTTCATTGAAAAACACTTGTTCAAGTAGGCCTTTATGCTTTCCAAGAATTCTATATCATTTCCCATCAACAGTATGTCATCCACATACAATATGAGAAATTCTACAGAGCTCCCACTCACTTTCTTGTAAATGCAGGCTTCTCCATAAGTCTGCGTAAACCCAAACGCTTTGATCATCTCATCAAAACGAATGTTCCAACTCCGAGATGCTTGCATCAGCCCATAGATCGAGCGTTGGAGCTTGCACACCTTGTCAGCATTCTTAGGATCGACAAAACCTTCCGGCTGCATAATATACAATTCTTCCTTAAGGAAACCATTAAGGAATGCCGTTTTGACATCCATTTGCCATATCTCATAATCATAGAATTCGGCAATTGCTAACATGATTCGGACAGACTTCAGCTTCGCTACGGGTGAGAAAGTCTCATCGTAGTCAACCCCTTGAACTTGTCGATAACCCTTAGCGACAAGCCGAGCTTTATAGATGGTTACATTACCATCCGCGTCTGTCTTCTTCTTAAAGATCCATTTATTTTCTATGGCTCGCCGATCATTGGGCAAGTCAGTCAAAGTCCATACTTCGTTTTCATACATGGATCCTATCTCGGATTTCATGGCTTCCAGCCATTTGTTGGAATCTGGGCCCACCATCGCTTCCTCATAGTTCGAAGGTTCACCGTTGTCTAACAACATGATTTCCAAGACAGGGTTGCCGTACCACTCTGGTGCGGAACGTGTCCTTGTGGACCTACGAAGTTCAGTAGCAACTTGATCTGAAGTTTCATGATTATCATCATTAACTTCCTCTCTAGTCGGTGCAGGCACCTCAAGAACATTTTCTTGAGCTGCGCCACTCTCCGGTTCAAGAGGCAATACTTCATCAAGTTCTACTTTCCTCCCACTTACTTCTTTCGAGAGAAACTCTTTCTCTAGAAAGGATCCATTCTTGGCAATAAAGATCTTGCCTTCGGATCTGAGGTAGAAGGTATACCCAATAGTTTCTTTAGGGTATCCTACGAAGACGCATTTTTCCGATTTGGGTTCGAGCTTTTCAGGTTGAAGTTTCTTGACATAAGCATCGCATCCCCAAACTTTTAGAAACGGCAACTTAGGTTTCTTCCCAAACCATAATTCATACGGTGTCGTCTCAACGGATTTCGACGGAGCCCTATTTAAAGTGAATGCGACAGTCTCTAAAGCATAGCCCCAAAATGACAGCGGTAAATCGGTAAGAGACATCATAGATCGCACCATATCCAATAGAGTGCGATTACAACGTTCGGACACACCATTACGCTGAGGTGTTCCAGGCGGCGTGAGTTGTGAAACTATTCCACATTTCCTTAAGTGCGTGCCAAATTCGTGACTCAAGTATTCTCCCCCACGATCTGATCGCAAGAACTTGATTTTCCTATCACGTTGATTCTCAACCTCACTCTGAAATTCCTTGAACTTTTCAAAGGTCTCAGACTTGTGTTTCATTAAGTAGACATACCCATATCTACTCAAGTCATCAGTGAGGGTGAGAACATAACGATAGCCTCCGCGAGCCTCAACACTCATTGGACCGCACACATCAGTATGTATGATTTCCAATAAGTTGGTTGCTCGCTCCATTGTTCCTGAGAACGGAGTCTTGGTCATTTTATCCATGAGGCATGGTTCGCACGTGTCAAATGATTTGTAATCAAGAGACTCCAAAAGTCCATCCGCATGGAGCTTCTTCATGCGTTTGACACCTATATGACCAAGGCGGCAGTGCCACAAGTATGTGGGACTATCATTATCAACCTTACATCTTTTGGTATTCACACTATGAATATGTGTAACATTACGCTCGAGATTCATTAAGAATAAACCATTCACCAGCGGGGCATGACCATAAAACATATCTCTCATATAAATAGAACAACCATTATTCTCGGATTTAAATGAGTAGCCATCTCGAATTAAACGAGATCCCGATACAATGTTCATGCTCAAAGCTGGTACTAAATAACAATTATTGAGGTTTAAAACTAATCGCGTAGGTAAATGTAGAGGCAGCGTGCCGACGGCGATCACATCGACCTTGGAACCATTCCCGACGCGCATCGTCACCTCATCCTTTGCCAGTCTCTGCTTATTCCGCAGCTCCTGCTTTGAGTTACAAATGTGAGCAACCGCACCGGTATCAAATACCCAGGAGCTACTACGAGTACTGGTAAGGTACACATCAATTACATGTATATCACATATACCTTTAGTGTTGCCGGCCTTCTTGTCCGCTAAGTATTTGGGGCAGTTCCGCTTCCAGTGACCACTTCCCTTGCAATAAAAACACTCAGTCTCGGGCTTGGGTCCATTCTTTGGCTTCTTCCCAGCAGCTTGCTTACCGGGCGCGGCAACTCCCTTGCCGTCCTTCTTGAAGTTCTTTTTACCCTTGCCTTTCTTGAACTTAGTGGTTTTATTCACCATCAACACTTGATGTTCCTTTTTGATTTCCACCTCCGCTGATTTCAGCATTGAATATACCTCAGGAATGGTCTTTTCCATCCCCTGCATATTGAAGTTCATCACAAAGCTCTTGTAGCTCGGTGGAAGCGACTGAAGGATTCTGTCAATGACCGCGTCATCCGGGAGATTAACTCCCATTTGAGTCAAGCAGTTATGCAACCCAGACATTTTGAGTATGTGCTCACTGACAGAACTATTTTCCTCCATCTTACAGCTAAAGAACTTGTCGGAGACTTCATATCTCTCGACCCGGGCGTGAGCCTGGAAAACCATTTTCAGCTCTTCGAACATCTCATATGCTCCATGTTGCTCAAAACGCTTTTGGAGCCCCGGTTCTAAGCTGTAAAGCATGCCGCACTGAACGAGGGAGTAATCATCAGAACATGACTGCCAAGCGTTCATAATGTCTTGGTTCTCTGGGATGGGTGTGTCACCTAGCGGTGCTTCTAGGACATAATATTTCTTGGCAGCTATGAGGATGATCCTCAGGTTCCGGACCCAGTCCGTATAGTTGCTGCCATCATCTTTCAGCTTGGTTTTCTCTAGGAACGCGTTGAAGTTGAGGGCAACATGGGCCATTTGATCTACAAGACATATTGTAAAGATTTTAGACTAAGTTCATGATAATTAAGTTCATCTAATCAAATTATTCAATGAACTCCCACTCAGATAGACATCCCTCTAGTCATCTAAGTGAAACATGATCCGAGTCAACTAGGCCGTGTCCGATCATCACGTGAGACGGACTAGTCAACATCGGTGAACATCTTCATGTTGATCGTATCTTCTATACGACTCATGCTCGACCTTTCGGTCTTCCGTGTTCCGAGGCCATGTCTGTACATGCTAGGCTCGTCAAGTCAACCTAAGTGTATTGCGTGTGTAAATCTGGCTTACACCCGTTGTATTCGAACGTTAGAATCTATCACACCCGATCATCACGTTGTGCTTCCAAAGAACGAACCTTCGCAACGGCGCACAGTTAGGGGGAACACTTTCTTGAAATTATTACGAGGCATCATCTTATTTAAGCTACCGTCGTTCTAAGCAAATAAGATGTAAAACATGATAAACATCACATGCAATCAAATAGTGACATGATATGGCCAATATCATTTGCTCCTTTTGATCTCCATCTTCAGGGCTCCATGATCATCGTTGTCACCGGCATGACACCATGATCTCCATCATCGTGTCTTCTTGAAGTTGTCTCGTCATCTATTACTTCTACTACTATGGCTAATGCTTTAGCAATAAAGTAAAGTAATTACATGACGTTTATGTTGACACGCATGTCATAAATAAATTAAGACAACTCCTATGGCTCCTGCCGGTTGTCATACTCATCGACATGCAAGTCGTGATTCCTATTACGAGAACATGATCAATCTCATACATCACATATATCATTCATCACATCCTTTTGGCCATATCACATCACACGGCACATGCTACAAAAACAAGTTAGACGTCCTCTAATTGTTGTTGCAAGTTTTTACGTGGCTGCTATAGGTTTCTAGCAAGAACGTTTCTTACCTACGCCAAAACCAGAACGTGATATGCCAATTTCTATTTACCCTTCATAAGGACCCTTTTCATCGAATCCGATCCAACTAAAGTGGGAGAGACAGACACCCGCTAGCCACCATATGCAACTAGTGCATGTCAGTCGGTGGAACCAGTCTCATGTAAGCGTACGTGTAAGGTCGGTCCGGGCCGCTTCATCCCACGATGCCACCGAATCAAGATAAGACTAGTAACGGCAAGTAAATTGACAACATCGATGCCCACAACTGCTTTGTGTTCTACTCGTGCATAGAAACTACGCATAAATCTAGCTCATGATGCCACTTTTGGGGAACGTAGCAGAATTTAAAATTTTATACGCATCACCAAGATCAATCGATGGAGTTACCTATCAACGAGGGAGAGGGGAGTGCATCTACATACCCTTGTAGATCGCGAGCGGAAGCGTTCAAGAGAACGGGGTTGATGGAGTCGTACTCGTCGTGATCCAAATCACCGATGACCTAGCACCGAATGGACGGCACCTCCGCGTTGAACACACGTACGGTTGGGAAGACGTCTCCTCCAACTTGATCCAGCAAGGGGGAAGGAGAGGTTGATGGAGATCCAGCAGCACGACGGCGTGGTGGTGGAAGCAACGGTGATCTCAGCAGGGCTTCGCCAAGCTTCACGAGAGGGAGAGGTGTCACGGGAGTGAGAGGGAGGCGCCAGGGGTTAGGGTGCGGCTGCCCTCCCTCCCCCCAACTATATATAGGACCCCCAGGGGGGCGCCGGCCCTAGGATATGGGGTCTCCAAGGGGGGAGGCGGCCAAGGGGGGTGGAGTGCCCCACAAGCCAAGTGGGGCGCCCCCACCCCTAGGGTTTCCAACCCTAGGCGTAGGGGGAGGCCCAAGGGGGGCGCACCAGCCCACTAGGGGCTGGTTCCCCTCCCACTATAGCCCATGGGGCCCTCCAGGATAGGTGGCCCCACCCGGTGGACCCCCGGGACCCTTTCGGTGGTCCCGGTACAATACCGATTACCCCCGAAACTTTCCCGATGGCCGACACTTGACTTCCTATATATAAATATTCACCTCCGGACCATTCCAGAACTCCTCGTGACGTCCGGGATCTCATCCGGGACTCCGAAGAACTTTTGGGTTACCGTATACTAATATCTCAACAACCCTAGCGTCACCGAACCTTAAGTGTGTAGACCCTACGGGTTCGGGAGACACGCAGACATGACCGAGATGACTCTCCGGTCAATAACCAACAGCGGGATCTGGATACCCATGTTGGCTCCCACATGTTCCATGATGATCTCATCGGATGAACCACGATGTCAAGGATTCGATCAGTCCCGTACAATTCCCTTTGTCAATCGGTACGTTACTTGCCGGAGACTCGATCATCGGTATCCCAATACCTCGTTTAATCTCGTTACCGGCAAGTCACTTTACTCGTACCGTAATGCATGATCCCATGATCAACCACTTGGTCACATTGAGCTCATTATGATGATGCATTACCGAGTGGGCCCAAGAGAAACCTCTCCGTCATACGGAGTGACAAATCCCAGTCTCGATTCGTGCCAACCCAACAGACACTTTCAGAGATACCCGTAGTGCACCTTTATAGTCACCCAGTTACATTGTGACGTTTGGTACACCCAAAGCACTCCTACGGTATCCGGGAGTTGCACAATCTCATGGTCTAAGGAAATTATACTTGACATTCAGAAAAGCTATAGCAAACGAACTACACGATCTTTGAGCTATGCTTAGGATTGGGTCTTGTCCATCACATCATTCTCCTAATGATGTGATCCCATTATCAATGACATCCAATGTCCATAGTCAGGAAGCCATGACTATCTTTTGATCAACGAGCTAGTCAACTAGAGGCTCACTAGGGACGTGTTGCGGTCTATGTATTCACACATGTATTACGATTTCCGGATAACACAATTATAGCATGAACAATAGACAATTATCATGAACAATGAAATATAATAATAACCATTTTATTATTGCCTCTAGGGCATATTTCCAACAAATACTTGGGGCAGTTCCGCTTCCAGTGACCAGTCTATTTGCAGTAGAAGCACTCAGTCTCAGGCTTAGGTCCAGACTTGGGTTTCTTCTCCTGAGCAGCAACTTGTTTGCCGTTCTTCTTGAAGTTCCCCTTCTTCTTCCCTTTGCCCTTTTTTCTTGAAACTGGTGGTCTTATTGACCATCAACACTTGATGCTCCTTGTTGATTTCTACCTTCGCAACCTTTAGCATCACAAAGAGCTCGGGAATAGTCTTATTCATCCCTTGCATATTATAGTTCATCACAAAGCTTTTGTAGCTTGGTGGCAGTGATTGAAGAACTCTGTCAATGACACTATCAACAGGAAGATTAACTCTCAGTTGAGTCAAGTGATTATGATACCCAGACATTTTGAGTATATGCTCACTGACAGAACTATTCTCCTCCATCTTGCAGCTATAGAACTTATTGGAGACTTCATATCTCTCATTACGGGAATTTGCTTGAAATATTAACTTCAACTCCTCGAACATCTCATATGATCCATGACGTTCAAAACATCGTTGAAGTCCCGGTTCTAAGCAGTAAAGCATGGCACACTGAACTATCAAGTAGTCATCAGCTTTTACTCTGCCAAACGTTCTTAACGTTGTCAGCAGCATCTGCAGCAGGCCTGGCACCCAGCGGTGCTTCCAGGACGTAATTCTTCTGTGCAGCAATGAGGATAATCCTCAAGTTACAGACCCAGTCCGTGTAATTGCTACCATCATCTTTCAACTTTGCTTTCTCAAGGAACACATTAAAATCAACGGAAAAACAGCACGGGCCATCTATCTACAACAACATAGATAAGCAAAAATACTATCAGGTACTAAGTTCATGATAAATTTAAGTTCAATTAATCATATTACTTAAGAACTCCCACTTAGATAGACATCCCTCTTATCATCTAAGTGATCACGTGATCCATATCAACTAAACCATGACCGATCATCATGTGAAATGGAGTAGTTTTCAATGGTGAACATCACTATGTTGATCATATCTACTATATGATTCACGCTCGACCTTTCGGTCTTAGTGTTCCGAGGCCATATCTGCATATGCCAGGCTTGTCAAGTTTAACCCGAGTATTCTGCGTGTGCAAAACTGGATTGCACCCGTTGTAGATGGACGTAGAGCTTATCACACCCGATCATCACGTGGTGTCTCGGCACGACGAACTTTGGCAACGGTGAATACTCAGGGAGAACACTTTTATCTTGAAATTTAGTGAGAGATCATCTTATAATGCTACCATCAAACAAAGCAGAATAAGATGCATAAAGGATAAACATCACATGAAATCAATATAAGTGATATGATATGGCCATCATCATCTTGTGCTTTTGATCTCCATCTCCGAAGCACCGTCATGATCACCATCGTCACCGGCGCAACACCTTGATCTCCATCGTAGCATCATTGTCGTCTCGCCAACTATTGCTTCTACGACTATCGCTACTGCTTAGTGATAAAGTAAAGCAATTACAGGGCGATTGCATTACATACAATAAAGCGACAACCATATGGCTCCTGCCAGTTGCCGATAACTCCATTACAAAACATGATCATCTCATACAATAAATATAGCATCATGTCTTGACCATATCACATCACAACATGCCCTGCAAAAACAAGTTAGACGTCCTCTATTTGTTCTTGCACGTTTTACGTGGCTGCTATGGGCTGAGCAAGAACCATTCTTACCTACGCATGAAAACCACAACGATAGTTCGTCAAGTTGGTGCTGTTTTAACCTTCTCAAGGACCGGGCGTAGCCATACTCGGTTCAACTAAAGTTGGAGAAACTGACACCCGCCAGCCACCTGTGTGCAAAGCACGTCGGTAGAACCAGTCTCGTGTAATGACATGCTGGTAAGCAGTATGACTTGTATTGCCCACAACTCACTTGTGTTCTACTCGTGCATATAACATCTACGCATAAAACCAGGCTCGGATGCCACTGTTGGGGAATGTAGTAATTTCAAAAAAATCCTACGCACACGCAGGATCATGGTGATGCATAGCAATGAGGGGGGAGAGTGTCGTCCACGTACCCTCGTAGACTGTTAAGCGGAAGCGTTATGACAACGCGGTTGATATAGTCGTACGTCTTCACGATCGGCCGATCCTTAGTACCGAACGTACGACACCTCCGCGTTTAGCACACGTTCAGCTCGGTGACGTCCCGCGAACTCACGATCCAGTAGAGCTCGGGGAAGAGTTTTGTCAGCACGACGGCGTGGTGATGATGTTGATGAAGCTACCGCAGCAGGGCTTCGCCTAAACACCGCTACAGTATGACCGAGGTGGATTATGGTGGAGGGGGGCACCGCACACGGCTGGGAGAGATCTTTGTGATCAACTTGTGTGTCTAGAGGTGCCCCCTGCCCCTGTATATAAAGGAGCAAGGGGGAGGTCGGCCGACCCTTGTTGGCGCGCCTAGGAGGAGGAGCCCTCCTCCTAGTAGGAGTAGGATTCCTCCCTTTCCTACTCCTACTAGGAGGGGGGAAGGCAGGGAGAGAAAGAGAAGGAAAGGGGGGAGCCACCCCCTTCTCCTAGTCCAATTAGGACAGGGGAAGGGGGCGCGCTGCCTACCCTAGGCCGGCCCCTCTCTCTTTCCCTTATGGCCCAACAAGGCCCATTAGTCCCCGGGGGGTTTCGGTAACCCCTCCGGTACTCCGGTAAAATCCCGACTTCACCCGGAACTATTCCGATGTCCAAATGTAGGCTTCTAATATATCAACCTTTATGTCTCGACCATTTCGAGACTCCTCTTCATGTCCATGATCACATCCAGGACTCCAAACTACCTTCGGTACATCAAAACATATAAACTCATAAAACCGATCGTCATAGAACTTTAAGCGTGCGGACCCTACGGATTCGAGAACTATGTAGACATGACCGAGACACGTCTCCGGTCAATAACCAATAGCGGAACCTGGATGCTCATATTGGTTCCTACATATTCTATGAAGATCTTTATCGGTCAAACCACACAACAATATACATTGTTCTCTTTGGGTATGTTACTTGCCCGAGATTCGATCGTCGGTATCCAATACCTAGTTCAATCTCGTTACCGGCAAGTCTCTTTACTTGTTCCATAATACTTCATCCCATAACTAACTCATTAGTTATCATGCTTGCAAGGCTTATAGTGATGTGTATTACCGAGAGGGCCCAGAGATACCTCTCCGACAATCGGAGTGACAAATCCTAATCTTGATTTATGCCAATTCAACAAGTATCATCGGAGACACCTGTAGAGCACCTTTATAATCACCCAGTTATGTTGTGACATTTGGTAGCACACAAAGTGTTCCTCCGGTATTCGGGAGTTGCATAATCTCACAGTCATAAGAACATGTATAAGTCATGAAGAAAGCAATAGCAGTAAACAAATGATCAAGTGCTAAGCTAACGGAATGGGTCAAGTCAATCACATCATTCTCCTAATGATGTGATCCCATTGATCAAATAACAACTCATGTCTATGGTTAGGAAACTTAACCATCTTTGATCAATGAGCTAGTCAAGTAGAGGCATACTAGTGACACTATGTTTGTCTATGTATTCACACATGTATTATGTTTCCAGTTAATACAATTCTAGCATGAATAATAAACATTTATCATGAAATAAGGAAATAAATAATAACTTTATTATTGCCTCTAGGGCATATTTCCTTCAGCTTCTACATGGGTTGAGGCGGCGACGAGGACGGACGGCAAGGGTGGGGACCAGTGACGAGGGCGGTCGGCGAGGGCGGGGACCGGCGACAGGGACGGCCGGCGAGGGTGGGGACCGGCGATGCGGACGGCCACTAGAGAGCGCATGGCTGATGAGATGCGGAGGGTCCTTTTCTCGCAAGCCTGAGGGAAGAAGATAGCCTGGATGGATATGGATCTAGCGGCTTGGGAGGGGCCGATCGGGCGGCTAGGGTAGGACCGGCCGAAACTTTCGGCCGGTGCGCCGGCGCCTAGCGGTGCCCAAAAAACTTCATGCCAATGTGAGACCACCTAGGAAAAGGAAAAGAAATGTACTCCTTCCATAAAGAAATATAATCTAAACACTCTTATATTTCTTTACTGAGGGTTAGATTATGTAACACTGAAATCATTCCACAGCAAAAAAATGAAAGGATTATCCACTCTCAGTTTATTCACGTTGAACCATATGTGAGCTACAAAATCAGATTGTATATTTTACTCATGCGATCATGTGGCACAGCTTGGAATTTCACAAATCCCTAGTAGAAGCATATTACATGTGAGTAAAAGCAAGTCACCGATGTACTTGGCCACTTTGCCCATTGGATTAGCTTAAGATGCACTGGTAGTAAGTTAGGAGTGAAAATAGAGTATAGATGTACTAGTAGATGTTTGGTCAAATAGATAAGAACCTTAGTCTTTAAGTTTTCAAAGCAGATAACAATCTCTTTGTACAAAAAAGACTAGGAATTCAGAACCTATGACCCTAGAATGCAGACCAGAAATTCTAGTTAGTAAATATACGCAAAAAAATCATTTTTACCGGTAGATGCTCCAGCTCAGGTCGCTGACACAGTATCTCAATGTCACACAATTTTGAGAAGTAAAAATCTCTTTCTGTCGGGGGTTTGGTGCGACATATGCCAAAGGATGGCTTATCATGGTGGGGGCGAGTAGAACGTCGCCGGTGCCTGGAAACGGGATGAGGCGAAGACATGCACGCCGGCGAATCTTACCCAGCTTCGGGGCTCTCCGAGGAGATAATACCCCTACTGTTGCTCTGCGGGGTCTCCGCATGTTCACTATGGCCAAGTGTTTACATGGTTGCTCCTTGAGCTGTTTCTTGGAGGTAGGAGAGGGCAAGGCTAGCTCTCTCCCTTCTATATGATCTGGTCTAGAGCTAATGGGTTCCAACCCTTTGCATGGGTGCCCTGGGGGGTTTATATAGGCCAACCCCCCAGGGGTACAATGGTAATCCGGCTGGACGCGGGCCCAGCCGTCAGTGCCTCTGGCCTCCGTCTTCTCTGCCGACCGCTGGGGGCCGCCGACTGGCCTGGTACGGAGCCGACAGGCCGCGTCCGCCGCGAGCGGGTCTTGCCAGCTGCTGATTACTGTAGCCGTGCTTCTGATGACGCGGGCTTGATAATGAGGTCGTGGCAACAGCCCCGCCGCCTGGCGGGCGATCACTGTTGCCAATCCCCATCACATCTTGATTAATGGCGTGTGGGCTCCGGGGGATGGCTCGGCCGTCTCCCCTGGGCCGACTCCCGACGGGCCTGACTGGTGGCTCTCCTGCCGTCTCCCGAGGTCTCACTGACTGGTGGGGCCTGCTGCCCCTAGGCCGTACAGACAAGCCGTCATGGGTGCAGGATTCGGTCCTGCGGTGCTGATGTCAGGGCCGGCATGGCAACAGTGCCACGCCGCACGAAGATCCTCCGGGGTACGGCGTGCTGTGGCCATGCCTGCCCTTGGTGAGGGGCGGGGGTGGGCTTCGCCGTAGCCACGCCCCTGCCTCGTCCCCTTTGATGAGGTCATGGGGTTTGTTGGAGTCGCAAGCCGACTCCCCAGAGCCGGCTTCTCTGGAAGTCATCTCTGGGACTCGGCCGTGAGCGGGCAGTCGGCCGTCTTGCCATCGACTCCTCAGGAGGCAGCTCTTCGTCCTGGGGTCTTGAGGTTTGTTGGAGTCGCAGGCCGACTCCCCAAAGCCGGCTTCTCTAGAAGTCGTCTCTGGGACTCGGCCGTGAGCGGGCAGTAGTCCGTCTTGCCGTCGACTCCTCAGGAGGCGGCTCTTCGTCCTGGGGTCTTGAGGGGCGCAGCCTGCCCCGATGTCTTGGAAGGTTCTAGGGCTCGGGTTGGCCTACCCGTGGCCCATTTCTCCGACAGTAGCCCCGAAGCTGGTGAGGCGCCACGGACGATCGGCCGAGAAGCCTCAACAGTTTCTCCTTCCGGGTGCTCAACACATGGTCTTTGATTGACTTCTGCCGGGCCGACTAGAAGGAGTCGGACTTGCTCAACTCGGACTCACTCAATTCTGACTCGCTCAGTATTTCGAACGTCGCAGCGGGATTTAAGTGGCGTGCTAGCTAAGCCTCCAGGCCACCGCCCGTTTTAGGCCTGACACGCGATGGCACGTGGCTAGGCCGTCCTGTCAGCCTACGCGCGCGACGGGACAGACCCATAGGTGGGGCCCGCCACTACCATGCCTCGGTGCCCGAGCGGATCCGCTGCGGCCCTGGTGGAAGGTTGGGATTCCCGTGGAGTTACTGCGCGCAGTAGCTTTATCGTGGATCGTGGGGGTCGTGGGGTCGTGGGCGCAGTAAATCCCCACGTCCGCCCCCTCGGCTTCGCAGCCCACGAGGCTATAAGTAGGGGGAAGAGGGGGGGCTCGCGCGCCCCTCCTTCCCACTACTCCTCGTTCTCTTTCTTCTTGCTGCTCCTTGCTCTCCTCCTTCCTCTTCTTCTTTGCTCCGCCGCGTGCCCAAGCTCCGGCTAACGCTGCGGCGGCAGCTCGCGATGAGTTCTTCCTCCGCCGCCGTGCATCCCCCAGTGCGCTCCGGCACCTGGGACGGCTCCGAAGTTCATGAAGACCACATCGAGTTCCTCCGCCGAACTCGTCGGCTCCCCGGCGAAGATCACGTGCAGGTGCATCTTGCGCCGATGGGGGAGATTTCCCCTGCACCGCAGGAGGGCGAGCGGGTTATCTTCTGCTCGCACTGCCTGCGTGGGTTGGGGCTGCCGGCGAGCAGTTTCTTCCCGTCCTTCCTGGAGTTCCACGGCCTCCAGCCGCACCACCTCACCCCCAACGCAGTGGTGCTGCTGTCCGCCTTCGTGTCCATGTGCGAAGGCTTCCTCGGAGTCCTCCCCGCCCTTGAGCTCTGGGGGGAGTTCTTCTTCTCCAAGCTCGGCACCCAGGCTGCGGGCGTGCCGGCTCAGTGCGGCGCCTTCATCATCGTGCGAAGGTCGGGGGCCGACAATCCCTTCCCCTCCATCTCGCTGATCAAGTCGGTGAAGATGTGGGAGAGATCCTACTTCTACGTCAAGAACGCCTCCGAGTGGGGGGACTGGGTCAACCTGCCGGCTTTTGAAGCCGGCCCGCCGGCTGGGCGACTGCCCAACTGGTCGTACCAGGCCAAGTCGCTGTCGCCTGCGGGAGCCGGCGCCATCACGCGACTTCGAGTGCTGACACAGTCGGAGGGTCTGACTGGTCCGGACCTACTGGCCGCCTTCGTTTCGCGCCGAGTTCTCCCACTCCAAGGCCACCCCCATATGATATGCCAGATGAGCGGGCACCGCGACCCGAGCCGGATGTGCACCAAGGACATGCCTCAGGAAGAGGTGGCCTTCATGGTGAACTACCTCTCGGACAGCAGGCTCCTGGAGGATTGGCGGTTCGACAAGGAGCCGTACTCCTGCGCCAACCCCCCCCCCCACCCCGCCCGCGGTGAGTCGCCTTTTCTTTCTTTCTTTGGTTTGTCTTCTTTCTTGCCGAGTTTTGTTTTGACTAGTTGGCTTTGGTTAGAAACCCCTTCTCCACCCACCAGCCGGCACCTCGGGGCCGGCCCGCGAGTTCCTCGCCGACCGGGCAGAAAGCGACATCGATGACCCCGATCTGGGGGCGGCGGCTTTGGAGGATGGCGCCGAGGGAGGAGGAACAGTAGGTGGATTCAGGCCTTCGGCCACTTTCGCCGACTGGCCTGACGACGACGCCGAGGGAGAAGTCGCCCCTCGTCATCGGCCAGGAGCCAGCCAGCCAGGCGCGGGCTCTTCTGCCACGCCAGGCGCTCCAGGTGGCGGGAAGAAGTGCAGGGCCGTGCCGACTTTGTTCGGCAGTCGGCCGAAGAAGCCCAAGGGTTCGGCTGCGGCGACCCGGCGGGACGAGGCGGTCGCGAAGGCCATCCGCTTCCGTAAGGAAGTGAAGAAGCCGCCATTGGTCTCCGCGTAAGTATTCTGTCTTCAAAGTTTTATTCTTTCTTTGTGACTTTGTCTGAGTCTCTGCCTGCCCCCCTTGCTTCAGGGCTCCCCTCTCTCTTGAGAGGGTCGCCGCCGCCTCCGTCATGGGGTTAGCGGAGACGTCCGCCACCACTCGGCGGATTGACCCCGCTGCTGACCTCCGGGAGGTGACAGAGTGGCATGCGCGGGAGAAGCGCAACGAAGAAGAGGCCCTCCGCCTGGAGAAGGCGGAGGCTGATAGGGCAGAGGCCAATAGGGCGGAGGCCGACAGGGCGGAGGCCTCCGCCAAGAAAAAACTGGCGGAGGCCGAAGCCGCCGCCGCGACGAAGCAGGAGGCTGAGGAAACCGCGCGCCGCCAATCGGCGGTGTTCGTCACCCCACTGAACTCTGTGCCGCTGCCTCCGGAGTTCACGGGGCAGACTAGGGAAACCGGTGGGGAGAACTCCATCGTGGAGAGGGAAGGCGGCGACCCCTCTACGCCGGACGTGAATGTTCTGCCGCCGCCTCCGCCGCCGTCTGAAGGTGCGCGAGGCAAGCAGCCGGCGGACCCTCCGGGGCCGCCGACCGAAGACGAGGCCGTGGCGAGGCTGCTCCTCCAAGTCGGCTCGCCAACGTGCCGCCGTCCGGAAATGGCGACTTCGGCGCCCCGCCCCCCTGGAAGCCGGCACCGCCAGCTCGGCGATCCCAAACGCTGAAACAACGAGCGCCGTGCCCATTGGGTGGGTGCGAGGAGGCAGCACAGGGCCGCTGAACCAGGCGCTTCTGGACGTCTAGGCGAAGCTTCGTGCCGAGGGCGACGCTCTCCAGAATTGCACCAAGGCGTACCTAGCGTCACGGGCATCCGTCTGGGTATGTTTTTCCTTTGGCCTTTGTTTTTCTTGTTCCTCTCTGTGGGAGCGCGTCAGTGCACCCACTGGGTGTAGTCCTCGAGTTTCGGGTTGGCTGCTGAGCAGGCAACCCGGAACTCCAATTGATGAACTCCGGGTATTAACTTTTTGTCTGAAACGTTCGTCGCAGGATTACCACAACCTCGGCGTCACTGCCTTCAACCATAACGTTGAAGAGCTGGGCAAGCGGACCGCCGATCTATCGGAGAGCCGAAGTAAGTTCTTTTCCTTCTTCGCGGGGGCGCACTGGCGCACCCGCGGGCTGTAGTCCCCGAGATTCGGGCCGACTGCTGAGCAGTCGGGCCGGATATCCCTGGCGACCTTCTTTTCCTGATGACTCAACGCCTTCTTTCTTTCTTCTTCTCAGGGGCCAACGCTGCTCTTCAACAGCAGCTGAGCAACGCCAACTCCGCTTTTCGCGCCAAAGAGAAGGAGTGCAGCAAGCTTGCCACGGAGCGCGATCTGCTGGCCACTCAATTGGTGGAGCAAAAGGAGCTGCTTGTGAAGGCGCAGAGGGAGGCGGAGGAGACGGAAACCACCCTCCTAGACGAGTTCGCGAGCGAGCGCTCCTCCTGGTCTCACAAGGAGGCGCTGCTGTCCTCCGGCTTCCACAAGATTGAAGACATCATTGATGGTGAGTTTCTTTATTTTCTTTCTTCGAGCTGCCGACTTAAGTCGTGCCGACTCCTGGTTTTTGACTTGCTTCTTCATTTCTTCCTGTCTTTGCAGACTTCTTCCCTGGGCAGTCATAGGCCGCCATCCAAGCCATCGAGGCTGACCGTGAAGGTCGGAGGGCGGAGGGCGCAGAGATTGCCGCCGATGCCCCCCAAACTCTTGACGAGCACGTCCTGAGCACCGAGGCTCGCCTTCGGCCGGCTCACCGGATGCTGCGCCGGCTTCAGCGTGTCGGCGCTCAGGTGATTGCCGTCCTGTGGCCGGATATGCAGGCTCCGCGCACCCCCAGCCTGATGGCCGACTGGCTGGAGGTCGCGGCTGGTCGTCTTAAGGCCTGGAAGGGCTCTTCGGCCTGAGCTGGAGCGCGCCGAGCCTTGGAGTTCGTCAAGGCGTGGTATCCAAGGCTGGACCTAGACCGGCTGGCCACGCTTCGGTCGGAGGCCCAGCCGGAGCTGGCAGCCGCGGAAGACGCCCTCGTCAAGCGTGCTGCGGTGATCGCCGAGTACACCGACACCAGCATCTTCGTCCCCGAGCGGTCTGAAGACGGCGAGGAGGTACCGCCGGAGTGTTTAGGGATGAACCCAGACTATGGCGAGGACTCGGCGGAGGTGATTGGCTCCCGCGTCGAGGAAGAGGGCGAGGCTGAGGACGGAGGCGAAGCGGAGGCACCAGAAGACAGAGCAGACGGCCAGCCTCAGCTCGACCGTGCCTCCAGCAACGAGCCACGTGCGACCGACCCGACTGCCGCCGGAGGCGATCAAGCCGAGACTAGCCAGCCGGCCGCCCCGATGCCTGGCGCTGGCGCCTCCTCCGACCCTTCGAATCCGTTTGCTGCTTCCTAAGTTGCCGTTGTATCTTTGTTTTGTCTGCTTCAGTAGTCTTTGAAGAACTTGTTAATTCGCACAATTCCACCCGCGGGGTGTATTTTGAACCTCTGCTCGAAAATTCGGCCAAGGGCCTATGTTATGTAAATATATTTATCCGAGTTCTATCTTTTCTTGCTCATTGCTCTTTTGGCTTTTTCCTTTGCCGCTTTCTCTTAGTTGCCTGCCTTGCCAATCGGACAGCCGCTCTGCGGACTGTTGCTGGATCAAGTGCTTGGCTACTTTGGGAAAGCGAGTACTTAGCCGTTTTTAAGAGTTTTTGAGCAAGTTGGATAGAAGACGGCAATCCGACTATCCGAGAGTCGGTTTGCAAGAAAGGCTGGAAGCCGTCTTGAGCTATGTTTTATGCTTTGAGTCCTTAACCATTTTTCATGCGAACACCCATTCTACCTTACCTCTGCCCACCGTACAGTCGCTCTGCGAGCTGCAGCTTCTGACAGAAGACGGTTTAGGTGTTACACACTACTTGTCCGGCTGTAGGAAGCATTTCATAGTGCAAGGCGGCAAGTCCCCGGGCCGACTTGTCGAGCCCGGTGCCAAGCGGTATGACAAAGAGTAACATACTTGTAAGCATAATTTTTATCATACAGACAAAAGAGGGCAGTCCCTGAGCTCGTCTCGGGGGGCCCGAAGTCTTGGTAATTTAATACAAAAGGTAGCGTGGTACATACTGCATCAACTGTAAAATCTTCGGAGGAGATTTGCATTCCATGGGCGCTCTGTCTCCTTGTCGGAGTCGTCCCTCTTGCGTGCTCGGGGCTTCTGAGCGTCGATCGGGTAGTAGGAATCGTTGCCCAGTACTTTGCTGATGATGAAAGGGCCTTCCCAAGGCGCCGACAGCTTGTGCTGGCCGGCTGTTCGCTGGATCAGCTAGAGCACAAGGTCGCCTTCTTGGAAAGATCTTGGCCTGACCTTCCTGTTGTGGTATCAGCGCAGGCTCTGCTGGTAGATGCTGGACCGGCTGAGTGCCAACAGCCGGCCCTCTTCCAGTAGATCGACGCCGTCTTGTCGTGCTTCTTCTGCTTCCTCCTCGGTGTACATGGTGACTCGTGGGGAGTCGAACTCTATGTCCGTTGGGATGACGGCTTCGTCACCGTAGACGAGGAAGAAGGGCATGAAGCTGGTTGACTTGTTTGGAGTCATGCGCAGACTCTAGAGGACGGATGGTAGCTCGTCGAGCCAGCAGCCAGCCGAGCGCTCTAGAGGCTCGATCCGCCGAGGTTTGATGCCGGACAGGATGAGGCCGTTTGCTCGCTCCACTTGGCCGTTTGACTGGGGATGGGCGACGGACGCTAGGTCCAGTCGGATGCCCCGTGTTGCGCAGAAACGGGCCAAGGCGCCTTTGGCGAAATTTGTGACGTTGTCGGTGATGATGCTGTGTGGTATGCCGTACCGAATTGTGATATCGAAGATGAAAGTTACGGCAGTCGGACCGTTCAGCTTCTTGATTGGCTTTGCTTCTACCCACTTGGTGAACTTGTTCACTGCGACAAGTAAGTGAGTTAAACCACCTCGTGCTGTTTTGAATGGTCCCACCATGTCTAGACCCCAAACTGCGAAAGGCCAGGCAATGGGGATGGTCTTGAGTGCAGAAGCTAGTTGGTGCGTGAGGGAGTCCTGGATTAGGGGGTGTTCGGGTAGCCGGACTATACCTTCAGCCGGACTCCTGGACTATGAAGATACAAGATTGAAGACTTCGTCCCGTGTCCGGATGGGACTTTCCTTGGCGATGCGGATATTCAAGATCTCCTACCATTGTAACCGACTCTATGTAACCCTAACCCTATCCGGTATCTATATAAACCAGAGGGTTGTAGTCTGTAGGCAATCAACTCCATATACACTAGTCATACCATAGGCTAGCCTCTAGGGTTTAGCCTCCTTGATCTCGTGGTAGATCTACTCTTGTACTACCCATATCATCAATATTAATCAAGCAGGACGTAGGGTTTTACCTCCATCAAGAGGGCCCGAACCTGGGTAAAACATCGTGTTCCCTGCCTCCTGTTACCATCCGGCCTAGATGCACAGTTTGGGACCCCCTACCCGAGATCCGCCAGTTTTGACACCGACATTGGTGCTTTCATTGAGAGTTCCTCTGTGTCGTCGCCTTTAGGCCCGATGGCTCCTTTGATCATCAACAACGATGCGGTCCAGGGTGAGATTTTTCTCCCCGGATAGATCTTCGTCTTCGGCGGCTTCGCTCTGCGGGCCAATTCGCTCGGCCACCTGGACCAGATCGAAAGATACGCCCTTGGCCATCAAGTCAGGTTTGGAAGCTTAAACTACACGGCTGACATCCGCGGAGACTTGATCTTCGATGGGCTCGAGCCACGGCCAAGCGCGCCGCACTATCTCGAGGGGCATGATCTAGCTCTGCCCCCGGACAGTGTCCTGGAGGCTGCACACGCATCGGTTCCGACCCCTAACTCGGAGCCTATTGCGCCAATCGAGGATGATCGGTTGGACGTCACCTCGGGGGCTGTGATCCAAAAGTGATCGAGCCGAACGCTAGCCCCGCACTCTGCACGACCCGTCACTCCGAGGATCCGGACTCCTTCCCGGACTCCGAACCCCCCGCGTCCCTACCAATCGAATCCGATTGGGCGCCGATAATGGAGTTCACCGCCGCAGACATCTTTCAGCATTCGCCTTTTGGCGACATCCTGAATTCTCTTAAGTCTCTCTCTTTATCAGGAGAGCCCTGGCCGGACTACGGTCAGCGAGGGTGGGATACGAACGATGAGGAAATTCAAAGCCCACCCACCACCCACTTTGTAGCCACTGTCGACGATCTAACCGACATGCTTGACTTCAGCTCCGAAGACATCGACGGCATGGACGACGATGTAGGAGACGAACAGGAACCAGCAGCTGTAGGGCGCTGGAAGGCCACCTCGTCATATGACATATATATGGTGGATACTCCAAAAGATGGAGATGGCGATGGAACAGTGGGGGATGACGCCCCCAAGAAACAGCCAAAGCGCCGGCGTCAGCGGCGCCGCTCTAAATCCCGCCAAAGCAAAAACGGTGATTCCGGCACGGGAGATAATACTACCTCGGATAGCGCCGA
Source organism: Triticum urartu (assembly GCF_056163025.1). Taxonomy (NCBI): domain Eukaryota; kingdom Viridiplantae; phylum Streptophyta; class Magnoliopsida; order Poales; family Poaceae; genus Triticum; species Triticum urartu. Next base: position 579,608,055 of record NC_141875.1, on the reverse strand, counting down.
AGAACACCCACCTCAGCAAGATTCGGCATAGAAGATGGAGAAGCCGGCCCTCATGAGAGAGCGGCAGACCGAGAGGTCGAGGATGATAACTATACGCCTCCCTCCGAAGACGAGGCAAGCCTCGATGACGACGAATTCGTCATACCATCAGACCCCGCCGAACAAGAGCGTTTTAAACGCAGGCTTTTAGCCACGGCAAGCAGCCTCAAGAAAAAGCAGCAACAGCTTAGAGCTGCCCAAGATTTGCTAGCTGACAGATGGACTAAAGTCCTTACGGCCGAAGAGTATGAACTCGAACGCCCCTCCAAGAGTTACCCGAAGCACAGGCCGCTACCCCGATCAGAGGAGGAAGCACCTACATCACCAGCGCATGACATGGCAGACCGGCCACCTCGCGGCCGCGACAGAGAGGCCTCTCGGCCCTCCACCCAAGCCATGCCCCGACGCCGCTCAACTAAGGCACGGGAAAATGCGCCCGACCTGCGAGACATACTGGAGGATAAGGCAAGACAAACAAGATCGATCTACGGATCGCGCAGGCGCCCTACGGCATGTGACAATGATCTTCACTCCGGATACAACAAATCCGGCTGGGACGAACACAACAGACATAGCTCTTCCGAGCTGCGTCATGATATAGCCCAGTACAGAGGCGCCGCACACCCGCTATGCTTCACGAATGAAGTAATGGATCATAAAATCCTAGAGGGTTTCAAACCCATAAACATCGAATCATATGATGGCACAACAGATCCGGCGGTATGGATCGAGGATTATCTCCTTCACATCCACATGGCACGCGGCGACGATCTACACGCCATCAAATACCTCCCGCTCAAACTTAAAGGACCAGACCGGCATTGGCTTAACAGCTTGCCAGCAGATTCAATCGGTTCTTGGGAGGACCTGGAAGCCACATTCCTCGACAACTTCCAGGGCACTTACGTGCGACCACCGGATGCCGACGACTTAAGCCACATAATTCAGCAGCCAGAGGAATCGGCCAGACAATTCTGGACACAGTTCCTAACAAAGAAAAACCAGATAGTCGACTGTCCAGACGCAGAGGCCCTAGCAGCCTTCAAGCATAACATCCGCGACGAGTGGCTTGCCCGGCACCTGGGACAGGAAAAGCCGAAATCCATGGCAGCCCTCACGACACTCATGACCCGCTTTTGCGCGGGAGAAGACAGCTAGCTAGCTCGCAGTAACAACTTATCAAAGAACCTTGGTAATTCGGATACCAAGGACAAAAGTGGCAGGACACGTCGGAATAAGCAAAAACACCGCGTTAGCAGCAATAGCAATGAAGACACGGCAGTCAATGCCGGATTCAAAGGCTATAAATCCGGTCAGCGGAAAAAGCCATTCAAAAAGAATACTCAGGGCCCGTCCAGTTTGGACCGAATACTCGATCGCTTGTTCCAGATACATGGCACCCCCGAAAGGCCAGCCAATCACACTAACAGGGATTGTTGGGTGTTCAAGCAGGCAGGCAAGTTAAGGGCCAAAAGCAGAGACAAGGGGCTGCACAGCGACGACGAGGAGCCCAAGCCACCGAACAACAATGGATAGAAGGACTTTCCCCCACAAGTGTAGACGGTGAACATGATACACGCAACCCACATTCCCAAGCGGGAACGAAAGCATGCGCTACGGGACGTATACGCGATGGAGCCAGTCGCCCCAAAGTTCAACCCATGGTCCTCCTGCCCGATCACTTTTGATCGAAGGGACCACCCCACTAGCATCCGTCATGGCGGCTTCGCCGCATTGGTTCTCGACCCAATCATCGACGGATTTCATCTCACAAGAGTCCTCATGGACGGTGGCAGTAGCCTGAACCTGCTTTATCAGGATACAGTGTGGAAAATGGGCATAGATCCCTCAAGGATTAAGCCCACAAGAACGACCTTTAAAGGCATTATACCAGGTGTAGAAGCCAACTGTACAGGCTCAGTAACACTTGACGTGGTCTTCGGATCCCCAGACAATTTCCGAAGCAAAGAGTTAATCTTTGATATAGTCCCGTTTCACAGTGGCTATCACGCCCTGCTCGGACGAACCGCATTCGCAAAGTTCAATGCGGTGCCGCCTTACGCATATCTCAAGCTCAAGATGCCAGGCCCTCAAGGAGTAATTACGGTCAACGGAAACACCGAACGCTCCCTCCGTACGGAGGAGCATACGGCGGCTCTCACAGCGGAGGTACAAAGTAGCCTTCTCAGGCAATTCTCCAGTCCGGCCATTAAAAAGCCAGACATTGCCAAGCGCGCCCGGAGCAACCCACAGCAGGACCGCCTGGCACACTCTGAGCAAGCGTAGCAATGCGGCCCCAACCCCAGCTCTCGCGACATAGCGAAACCGATACCTTGCGTACATAACTACGCCCTCGAAATACCATGGGCACAGGGGAAGGGGCACAATAACGGCACGCCGAAAATACGTCTTAAAACGTACTAGGGGCTGCCGGATTCTTTTTTTAATTTTTTCTTACTTTCAGGACTCCATACTTCGGACGACCTGTTCGGCAATTCGACTGCCGCACAAACGATGCAAGATCCAGGGAGGCAGACAAGCCATGCCGCATTATGGAACTCCTAGGTGGTCTCTGTTACGAGCGGTATACCTGTTTTAAATACAATTCCGCGGCCTGCCCCTGGTCAGGACATACTGAATAGTCCAATATCTTTTGCTTACCGCACTATTTGTATCGTTCGGCTTTGATAAATAGCCTCTCTATAAACAATGCTTAGCTTCTTGTCTATTTTTTGCATTATCTTCTTTTCACATTTATGTTTATTAAATGACATGATTGCACCCGTACACCATGGTACGGCAAACACGCCAGGGGCTTCAGTACCCCTCATAATGGTGTGAGAAGTCCGTACACTTTCACAAGTGCGGCACCCCGAACTTATAGCACTATATGCATCGGCTCTGAATCATGATTTGGGTCAATAGTTGGGTTTGCCCGGCTCCTATGTTTTGGTGCCTTACGTTCCGCTCTATCGGGTAAGGTAGCACTAGGAGAACCACTGCGATTGTGCCCCGGTTCAGCTGGGTTAAGCACCTCAGTGGAGAAAGCTAAAACTGACTGTCATGATGTGGCGAGAGACCGGTCGCTGTTCGAGAGGTTTTTCGAGTCCCTAAAGGCTTATGCCGCTTCGAGCGAGGAGCTGGCTTTGTCCGGCCAAGGCGTGGATAGCGCCCCGAACTCGGTCTTCCGAACTAGGGGCTTCGCCGAAATTTAAAATTATAGAGTTCTATGGCTAAGTGAGAGTGTTCAAGGATTATAGTCTGATTGCCTGGTTCGTTGTGCTGAGCGCCTCACTCGAAGGACCCAACTATGGGAAAAAGAGCGCTCAGGTTTATCCCGAACACCCCAGCACTAGTGGCACGGGGGCAGAAGCCGACGACTGGCCATCTCTCAATTTTTTGATAAACGGCCGCACAGAAAGTAATATTTTAAATTCAATAAGCATTGCTTAGCGCATATGAACAAGTTTTTAGCGCACAGGATAAACACGAGCGAGTTCATTCAAATATAACATCCTTGGTACATTCATCCGCCACAAGGCGGGCACTTGCAAGAACATCCTTGTAGTAGTTCTCGGGCTTGCGATGCTCCTTCCCCGGCGGCGGCCCGTCCTTCACAAGCTTCTCACCGTCCAGCTTACCCCAGTGCACCTTTGCACGGGCAAGGGCCCGACGGGCACCTTCGATGCAGACGGAGCACTTGATGACCTCGAGCCTCGGACAGGCCTCCACCAGCCGCCGCACCAGCCCGAAATAGCTCCCAGGAAGGGCCTCTCCAGGCCACAGCCGAACTATGAAGCCCTTCATGGCCTGCTCGGCCGCCTTGTGGAGCTCGACCAGCTATTTCAGCTGGTCGCTCAAGGGCACAGGGTGTCCGGCCTCAGAATACTGAGACCAGAACACCTTCTCCGTCGAGCTACCCTCTTCAGCTCGGTAGAATGCGGCAGCGTCGGATACGCTGCGGGGAAGATCTGCGAAGGCCCCTGGAGAGCTCCGGATTCGGGTAAGTAACAAGTAGTTCACTTTTATATTTCTGCTTTGCATAAAGAATGCCTTACCCGCTGCTATCTTCCACATCTCCTCCAACTCTTGGAGGGCCTTTTGGGCTTCGGCCTTGGCAGACTTGGCAGCCTCTAGGGCCGTTGCGAGCTCGGATGCTTGCGCCTTCGACTCCAGCTCCAAACTCTCATGCTTTTTCATGAGAGCCTGCAGCTCTTGCTGCACCTCGCCGACCTGAGCCCCAAGTCTGTCTCGCTCGGTGCGCTCCGCGGCCATTTTCTTTTCGGCCTCAAACAGTGCCTGCTTAAGGGTCGCCACCTCAGTCGTGGCCTCTACAATAAGCAGTACAATCCTGTTACTCTTTTTTCAATCAGGCCTTTTTATAGGCACTTTTTCTGTAAGGTATTTCTTACCTTCTTCTTCCTCGAGCCGCCGCTTGGCAAGGCCGAGCTCTTGCTCGGTCCGCTCGAGGTCCTGCTTCAGGACACCCACCTCCGCAATCAGTGCGGCGGTGGATAGCAGCGAAGCCTGCATACGCATATTGACTCTTTTTTGTTAGACTCCTGCGATATTTAATAGATCCTCTATTCGGCTTTTCTTTCCGAACGCCAAACAGAGCATCAGGGGCTACTGTCTATGCGGTAATATTTTTACATATTTTTACTTACCTCGAAGCCTGTTAGAAGGCTAGCGCAAGCTTCAGTCAGTCCGCTCTTGGCGGACTGAACCTTCTGGATCACTGTACTCATAATAGTATGGTGCCCCTCCTCGATGGAGGCGTCGTCAAGCACCTCCAGCAGATTGTCCGGCACCTCCGGTTGGACGGAGGCCGCCGGCTCAGAAGGCTTGCTCCTCTTGGAAGGAGTTCGCCTACCGCGGTCCGGAACTGTGGAAGATTCTGGCGCGGTGTCCGGCACAAAGCCGGACCGAGAGCCCTGGGGAGCCTTATCCCCTTCACTCCTGGAGTCCGGGAGGTTGCCTTGCGGCTCCTCCGGGACCACCTCCTCCTGCCCCGGAGCTTGTCGCGACGCCACTTCGGCGTCGTCTACAGTGCGGGGGGAGACAGCGGGCGGAACTGAGTTCACGTCCAATGAGTCCAGGGAGCCGCCCGACGATTCATCGAATTCGGCCCGGGGCGGACTGCATAATTACATTCGACATTAGGGAAAGCTGTGCAACAAAGGAACATCATGAGTTACTCTGATATCCGAACTTACGATTTCGCCGGATGCTTGGCCCTGTTTGGCCACTCCTCTTCGCCCTCTTCGGCGTTGGGGGCGTAGTCCGACGGAGGTGTCTTCCTTTTCCTAGACCCCTCGGCCTCCCCCATTGGGGCGGCCTTCCTCTTTTCTCCTCCCTCCGCTGGGGGGGAGAGTTTTCTTTTTCCTCCTCCTCGTTTTCGCGGGAGGAGGGCATCTCGGACTCATCAGATGACGAGTCCGACACCACCACGTTGCGGGCACTCCTTCGAGTCCCCGTGGTCTTCTTCTTCTTGGCCTTCTTCTCCGGCACCACATAAGGCGCCGGAACCAGCAGCTTCATTAGTAGAGCTGGGGCTGGGTCTTCGGGCAGCGGAGCCGGACAGTTAATCGGTCCGAATATCGCCCGCCAAGCCTGTCAAAGGTAAGGGAGTTTAGATCCCGCATAGAGTCAAACTATGAAAAAAGCTTAACATCCTGTGAAAGGTGTAGATGGCTTACCTCGCTAGCATTGCGCTGCGAGCTGTATCCGCGGTCCTCGGAAGCGGATGCAGGGGCCTCGGCGCCCTTGAATAGCATCTTCCAGGCGTTTTCGTACGTCGTGTCGAAGAGCCTGCTGAGGGTTTGATGCTGCGCCGGGTCGAACTCCCACAGATTAAAATCCCGTTGTTGGCACGGGAGGATCCGGCGGACGAGCATAACCTGGATTACATTAACAAGCCGGACTGGCTTGTTCACCAGGGACTGGATGCATGTTTGCAATCCGATCACCTCTTTTTCTTCACCCCACGACAGGCCCGTCTCTTTCCAGGACATAAGCCGCGTGGGGGGTCCGGATCGGAACTCGGGGGCTGCGGTCCATTCCGGATCGCGTGGCTCAGTGATATAAAACCACCCGGATTGCCATCCCTTTAGGGTCTCCACGAAAGAGCCCTCGAACCATAGGACGTTGGCCATCTTGCCCGCCATGGCGCCTCCGCACTCTGCCTGGCTGCCGCGCACCACCTTGGGCTTGACGTTGAAGGTCTTGAGCCAGAGGCCGAAATGGGGGCGGACGCGGAGAAAAGCCTCGCACACGACGATAAACGCCGAGATGTTGAGGATGAAGTTCGGAGCCAGATCGTGGAAATCCATGCCGTAGTAGAACATGAGCCCCCGGACAAATGGGTGGAGTGGAAAACCCAGTCCGCAGAGGAAGTGGGGGAGAAATACCACCCTCTCATGGGGCCTTGGGGTGGGGAGAAGCTGCCCCTCTTCGGGAAGCCGGTGCGCGATGTCCTTGGACAGGTATCCGACCTTCCTTAGCTTCTTGACTTTACCCTGCGTGACGGAGGAGACCATCCACTTGCCTCCCGCTCCGGACATTGCTAGAGAAGGTTGAGGTGGGAAGTGCGGGCTTGGGCGCTGGAGCTCGGGTGCGCAGGAGATGGATAGGCAAAGGAGGAAGAAGGCGTAGGTAAAAAGGTGGATCCTTGTCCCCTTATATGGGCGGATGCAGTTGTGCGTCCCCACCTGCCTAGTAAAACCCGCTTGCCTCCCAAGCGCCGTGATAAGTGGCGCGGTTGGGTTACCCACGTCCGTATTGATGAGAATCCCGTAAAAGGGGGGGTACACGATCTCTGCTTTGACAAGACGTGCCAAGGAAACCGCCTCGCAAAACACGCTGAGGTGGAAAAGTGAAGACGATTCGAGTAAAGGACTTGGCTGTAGTGTGTTGACGCACTGCGGAATACGTCAGCAGATTTGATTTGTGTTAATATTATTCTCTCTATGGCAATATGTGGAAGCTTATTTTGCAGAGCCGGACACTACTCTTGGTGTTTACAATCTTCTATGAAGGACTTGGAGGAGGAACCCGCCTTGCAATGCCGAAGACAATTTGCGCACCGGACTCATCGTCATTGAAGCCTGGTTCAGGGGCTACTGAGGGAGTCCTGGATTAGGGGGTGTTCAGGTAGCCAGACTATACCTTTAGCTGGACTCCTGGACTATGAAGATACAAGATTGAAGACTTCGTCCCGTGTCCGGATGGGACTTTCCTTGGCGTGGAAGGCAAGCTTGGCGATGCGGATATTCAAGATCTCCTACCATTGTAACCGACTCTATGTAACCCTAACCCTATCCGGTGTCTATATAAACCGAAGGGTTGTAGTCCGTAGGCAATCAACTCCATATACAACAATCATACCATAGGCTAGCTTCTAGGGTTTAGCCTCCTTGATCTCGTGGTAGATCTACTCTTGTACTACCCATATCATCAATATTAATCAAGCAGGACGTAGGGTTTTACCTCCATCAAGAGGGCCCGAACCTGGGTAAAACATCGTGTTCCCTGCCTCCTATTACCATCCGGCCTAGACGCACAGTTCGGGACCCCCTACCCGAGATTCGCCGGTTTTGACACCGACAGTGCGGCTTGGAGCTGAACTTCTGGCACCCTTTGCATTTTTGGACCAACTCCTTGGCCTCTTCCAAGGCAGTTGGCCAGAAGAAACCGTGATGAAAGGCTTTGGCGACGAGTGCTCTTGAAGCCGCATGGTGGCCGCACTCGCCTTGATGGATGTCTTTGAGAATCGCCTGGCCTTGCTCTGGCTCTACGCAGCGTTGGTAGACACTAGTGACGCTGCGCCTGACCAGCTCTCTGTTGATTATGGTGTAGGCTGCCGCCCGATGTTGTATTTGCCGAGCTGAAGTTTCATCAGTCGGCAGCTCTTTGTTCACTAGGAATTTGAGGATGGGATGGGCCCATGAGGGTGCTGCTATTTCTTCGAATGCCAGAACTGTGACTTGGATGAGGGCGGTTGGGCTGGGAGGCGGCGGGTTGGAGTCAACAGCCGCTTGCTAGGTTGATGAAGTCCCCAGGCTGACTGGCACGATCCTTGGGCCAAGTTCTGGAGTCTTCGAGTCCGCCACCGCAGTCCCCGGGCCGGGTTTGACTGTGGCGGCTTTGGGGCCTTCCGCCAGAATCCTCGAGGAGGCGGCTGCCCAGCAGGCGGGGGAGGCAGGAGGCCGTCTCCCTTGGCGATCCTGGTGATCCAGTGGCACTTCCGGGTGGTGTGATTCGACGGCTTTGCGCCGCTGTGGAACTTGCAAGGTCCATCCAAGATCTGCTCATAGGAGAAGGCCGGCAACCAGTTTGGCTTGCCACCTTTCTGTCGCTTGGGCGGGGGCTGCTCATCTGGCTGCTGGGCTTCAACGGTCGCGACTTGCCAGCTGCTGGAAGCCGGCTGCGGGGCCTTGCGCTTGCGGTCGCCCTGCTGTTGTCACCGGCCGGCGTCTGCCGCCGGAGTACTTGGAGCTTGAGGGGCCATTTTGCCAGTTGTGCTGATTTGAATCTCCGCCTTCATGGAGGAGTCGGCCGTGGCGTACTTGTCCGCTATGATCAGCAGCTCGTCGAGGGTTTCTGGCTCATCGCAAAGGAGCTTATGCTTGAGGAGGGTGCCTTCTCTACACCCGGCTGTGAAGTACTTGATGGCCTGCACCTCGTGCACGCCCTCGCAGGAGTTCCGGAGCTCGGCCCAACACGTGAGGTAATCGCGAGTCGACTCGTCGGGGCCTTGCACGCACAAGGAGAGCTGACGAGGCTTGGGAGGACGCTTGTACGTGCTGGTGAAGTTGCGGATGAACGCTTCGGTGAAGTCGACGCAGCTGTTGATGTTGCGGGGCTTTAGGCTGTTCAGCCATGTCCAGGCCGTGCCCTGGAGCATGAGCGGAACGTACTTTACGGCGACACGCTTGTTGCCGTTTGCTATGCTGACAGCCGTGGAGTAGTCGACTAGCCAGTCTTCCGGCTTCACGGAGCCAGTATACTTGGGTGTGTCTCTTGGGTGCGTGAACCCTCTGGGAAAGGGCTCGTCCCGAATGCGGGGCCCAAAACAAGGTGGACCCAACTCGTCTTCTTCTTCCAGCGCCAAGGATCGGTGAAGTCGGTCGATCCGGTGGCGGGCGTCATTCTCTCCAACTCCCTCTCGGCGGCCAAGGCGATCACCGAGAGTCGGATGGTCAACAGGCGGCGAGGAGACTCGCCTCTCCATGCGGGGAGGGGGAGGTGGACAGTCGTCCCATCGTTCCACTGTTCTTGGGCGGCCGTTTCGGTCGCGCTCTATGGTAATACGAGTCCGACTGTGGCTGACAGCCGGCTCCTTGTCTTTTCTTCCTCAGGCGCCGCCAGTCGGCGTCCGAGATGTCGCGCCTTGATCTCGGTGAAGGTCGTCGTTGGGCCGTCGAGGCGCCTCCGTGCGGCAGCCGGCCTCATTCTGCGTGGCGGCCGCGTCAAGGAGCCGCTGGACTCGCTCCACCATGAGGCGGCGTTCTTCGCCCTCGAAATTATCTAGCTCGTCCGCCGCTGCCTGGGCGGCTCGGATGTTCTCCACTGGGGTAGCGTACACAGGGCGGCTTGCCCCAAACAGGTCGACGATGGCTACGCCGCACTGCCGGACCGCACCAAGGCGGCTGGGCCCCGCCGGGGCCAGCGAGCCGCCGACGGCGCGATCCATCTCCTGCTGGTAGGCTTCTGACAAGCGCCTCATGCTAGCCAGCTTCTTCGCGCCTTCAACGAGCTGAAGGCGGCGCGCCTCCAACGTCTCTGCGTTAGCGTCTTCCGGAATGGGCGCAGTAAGGTCTTGCAGCGCCGCGCCGAGTGAGTCGGGCGCTCCTCCGCCGGGGAGCTCGTCATGACTGATGACTAGCACCTCAGTGACGGTGCTTCCGTTGCTCTCTGTGCGGGGGAGAGGTTCGTCGTAGACCACCATGTTGGTGGGTAACACGTCGAGCGATGCGGTGTCGGAGTTGACCAGCATCGGGTCGGTGGAGCCTACGGACTCCAAGTCTACGGCAGGCTCGCCGAAAACGTAGAGTTGATCGAGGAGGCCCGCGAGGAGGTTCTCGGGGCCGCCCGTTCCTGCGTTGGATGCAGGCTCGTCGGAGAGGCGGACCTCGCCGACAAGTTCGGCCAGGGAGCTGACCGCGCAGGCGATCTCAACGCCGCTTAGCGCGTCGGTGCAAACTCCGTCTGGCGTGCCTGGCTGGCTGCGCTCGCCAGGGAGAAAAAGGGTTCCCGTCCAGAACAGATCTCCGGACGGCGGTGCACCAGGCCCCAAGGTGGGCGCCAAATGTTGGGGGTTTGGTGCGACATATGCCAAAGGATGGCTTATCATGGTGGGGGCGAGTAGAACGTCGCCGGTGCCTGGAAACGGGATGAGGCAAAGACATGCACGCAGGTGAATCTTACCCAGCTTCGGGGCTCTCCGAGGAGATAATACCCCTACTGCTGCTCTGCGGGGTCTCCGCATGTTCACTATGGCCAAGTGTTTACACGGTTGCTCCTTGAGCTGTTTCTTGGAGGTAGGAGAGGGCAAGGCTAGCTCTCTCCCTTCTATATGATTTGGTCTAGAGCTAATGGGTTCCAACCCTTTGCATGGGTGCCCTGGGGGGTTTATATAGGCCAACCCCCCAGGGGTACAATGGTAATCCGGCTGGACGCGGGCCCAGCCGTCAGTGCCTCTGGCCTCCGTCTTCTCTGCCGACCGCTGGGGGCCGCCGACTGGCCTGGTACGGAGCCGACAGGCCGCGTCCGCCGCGAGCGGGTCTTGCCAGCTGCTGATTACTGTAGCCGTGCTTCTGATGACGCGGGCTTGATAATGAGGTCGTGGCAACAGCCCCGCCGCCTGGCGGGCGATCACTGTTGCCAATCCCCATCACATCTTGATTAATGGCGTGTGGGCTCCGGGGGATGGCTCGGCCGTCTCCCCTGGGCCGACTCCCGACGGGCCTGACTGGTGGCTCTCCTGCCGTCTCCCGAGGTCTCACTGACTGGTGGGGCCTGCTGCCCCTAGGCCGTACAGACAATCCGTCGTGGGTGCAGGATTCGGTCCTGCGGTGCTGATGTCAGGGCCGGCATGGCAACAGTGCCACGCTGCACGGAGATCCTCCGGGGTACGGCGTGCTGTGGCCATGCCTGCCCTTGGTGAGGGGCGGGGGTGGGCTTCACCGTAGCCATGCCCCTGCCTCGTCCCCTTTGATGAGGTCATGGGGTTTGTTGGAGTCGCAAGCCGACTCCCCAGAGCCGGCTTCTCTGGAAGTCGTCTCTGGGACTCGGCCGTGAGCGGGCAGTCGGTCGTCTTGCCATCGACTCCTCAGGAGGCGGCTCTTCGTCCTGGGGTCTTGAGGTTTGTTGGAGTTGCAGGCCGACTCCCCAGAGCCGGCTTCTCTGGAAGTCGTCTCTGGGACTCGGCCGTGAGCGGGCAGTCGGTCGTCTTGCCGTCGACTCCTCGGGAGGCGGCTCTTCGTCCTGGGGTCTTGAGGGGCGCAGCCTGCCCCGATGTCTTGAAAGGTTCTAGGGCTCGGGTTGGCCTACCCGTGGCCTATTTCTCCGACACTTTCCTTCTTTGTACTGACCATAGAAAGTTTCAGACCTGCAATCTGCAATTCAGGTAGTGTCTAAAACAGTCTTACATTTCGGACGGAGTACTAAATATCAGAGTCAATAATGAATTCAACATTAGTATTATGATGTATGGAACTTTTTCAACACTACTTGTAAACCATTAATTCATGGGATGACCAGAGCATAAATTAATGGTTACATCTATCAGCATAAACAACCACAAAAGAAAGTAACATTTGATATTAAAGTGGGTAGCCATGCTAGTCATCCAATACTTAGCTTTCTCTAAAATAGATGAAATGAACATAAAGCGAATCAGAAAGTTGAAGAATATGACACATACCTTTGCGGACAGCTGCTGAATCTCTTCTATGTAGTGTTCTTCGGCAAAAATATTACATGTTTATCGAAATCCGGGGCATGTGCAATCGAATCATCTTTGATTTAATTTTTAATGTACAACATAAAAGAAAAAGGGAAAAGGCATGAGAGTGTCAAAAAACCTAAGCAGACAAGGGACTGGCAACACTGGTCATCTACAATATTGTTTTCTTTAGAACAATTATGTAAAACAAGATAGTTGTGTAGTTGCAATCTCGTTATTTAGTTACAGACAACCACTTCATCAAAGATCAGATGAATTCATGTTACCTCCATCTGCTGAATCTAGACTAGAAAGTCTATTGGCTTGTAGTGATTTGGATGACTTGTTGCCTTTGAAGCTTCACTCTTTGCAACCCTTGGATCTCCGTTCTGCATGATTATAGTTCCTATAGCATGAAGACAATTTTCTTTAGTTAATAAACTTTTTGGGTACATCAATACGTTGAGCATAACCAAGGCACATACCCGTCCATTATTCCACCATTCACAGTATCACAATATTTCATCAACCACTCGAGAGACACAAGTTATCCAATGGGTGTCCTTTAACAAGCTTGCTGACCTCAATATTTTGCAAGGAGACACCAATCATTTATATGTACAAGAAACAACTGTTAAAATGTAACACGCAAAAAAACTGTTAAAATGTGCTTGATAGAAAAAGTACCACAAATCAGCCAACAACCCAACAACATAATTATGTTTTTTTGTGTGGAAGCTGACATTCAAAAGTATTCTCACATTGGCATATTAAAATTCCCAATATCATACCTATACACCTAAGGGAGTGATCCGCTAGCTACTTCTAATTATCTCAACATGCATGCTTTCACATCATCAAAATTATTATATCCATTAGATTTATTATCTAAATTTACTAGCATCCTTTCGATCGACACATGGGAATCCTCAACCATGCAACATGCATTAGTTGATTCTAAGTGGGTTTTAAATCACATCGGATTTAATTATTACATGAACCACTACCTATTTTTTAAGAAAAAGGGTTTCCCCCCGCTTTATATTATAAAGCAAACCACCAAACATCCAAAGTCACGAAGTCAAGTACAATAAGTCATAGAATCATGCTGGGGGGCATAGCAAGACAAGCCCCAAATAAAGCTAAAAGGAGACTCTAATCCGGGTCGGGAGGAGGAGGTGGTGGCGGAGGAGGAGGAGCAAAAGATGTTGGGGATCGTAGCAATAATTCAAAAAAAATCCTACGTGTCACCAAGATCAATCTAGGAGATGCTAGCAACGAGAGAGAGGGAGTGCATCTTCATACCCTTGAAGATCGCTAGGCGGAAGCGTTCAAGAGAACGGGGTTGATGGAGTCGTACTCGCGTCGTGATCCAAATCACCGATGATCCTAGCGCCGAAGGGACGGCACCTCCGCGTTCAACACACATACGGAGCGGAGACGTCTCATCCTTCTTGATCCAGCAAGGGGGGAGGAGAAGTTGATGGAGATCCAGCAGCACGATGGCGTGGTGGTGGAAGTAGCGGGATCCCGGCAGGGCTTCGCCAAGCGCAAGCGGGGAGGAAGAGGTGTCACGGGAGGGAGGGAGGCGCCAGGGCTTGGGGTGCTGTTGCCCTCCCTCTCCTCCACTATATATAGGGGCCCTGGGGGGGCGCCGGCCCCTAGAGATCCCATATAATGGGAGGGGCAGCGGCCTAGGGGGTGGCTTGGCCCCCAAGCCAGGTGGAGGCGCCCCCACCCCTTTAGGGTTTCCAACCCTAGGCGCAAGGGAGGCCCAAGGGGGGCGCACCAGCCCACCAGGGGCTGGTTCCCACGTCACTTCAGCCCATGGGGCCCTTCGGGACAGGTGGCCCCACCCGGTGGACCCCCGGGACCCTTCCGGTGGTCCCAGTACAATACCAGTGACCCCGAAACTCTCTCGGTGGCCGAAACTGGACTTCCTATATATATATATATATATCTTTACCTCCGGACCATTATGGAACTCCTCGTGATGTCCGAGATCTCATCCGGGACTCCGAACAACTTTCGGTTAACCGCATACTAATATCTCTACAACTCTAGCGTCACCAAACCTTAAGTGTGTAGACCCTGCGGGTTCGGGAGACATGTAGACATGACAGATACAACACTCCGGCCAATAACCAACAGCGGGATCTGGATACCCATGTTGGCTCCCACATGCTCCATGATGATCTCATCGGATGAACCACGACGTCGAGGATTCAATCAATCCCGTATACAATTCCCTTTGTCTACCGGTATAGTACTTGCCCGAGATTCGATCGTCGGTATCCCGATACCTTGTTCAATATCGTTACCGGCAAGTCTCTTTACTCGTTCCGTAACACATCATCCCGTGATCAACTCCTTGGTCACATTGTGCACATTATGATGATGTCCTACCGAGTGGTCCCAGAGATACCTCTCCGTTACACGAAGTGACAAATCCCAATCTTGATTCGTGCCAACCCAACACACTTTCAGAGATACCCGTAGTGCACCTTTATAGCCACCCAGTTACGTTGTGACGTTTGGTACACCCAAAGCATTCCTACGGTATCCGTGAGTTGCATAATCTCATGGTCTAAGGAAATGATACTTGACATTAGAAAAGCTTTAGCATATGAACTACACGATCTTGTGCTAGGCTTAGGATTGGGTCTTGTCCATCACATCATTCTCCTAATGATGTGATCCCATTATCAATGACATCCAATGTCCATGGTCAGGAAACCATGACCATCTATTGATCAACGAGCTAGTCAACTAGAGGCTTACTAGGGACATGTTGTGGTCTATGTATTCACACATGTATTACGGTTTCCGGTTAATACAATTATAGCATGAACAATAGACAATTATCATGAACAAGGAAATACAATAATAACCATTTTATTATTGCCTCTAGGGCATATTTCCAACAGTCTCCCACTTGCACTAGAGTCAATAATCTAGTTCACATCACTATATGATTGCAATGAATCCAACACCCATGGGGTTTGTTCATATCTTGCTTGTGAGAGAGGTTTATTAGTCAATGGGTCTGAACCTTTCAGATCCATATGTGCTTTACAAATCTCTATGTCATCTTGTAGATGTAGCTACCACGCGCTACTTGGAGCTATTCCAAATAACTGCTCTACTATACAAATCCGGTTTACTACTCAGAGTCATCCGGATTAGTGTCAAAGTTTGCATCGACGTAACCCTTTACGACGAACTCTTTTACCACCTCCATAATTGAGAAAATTCATTAGTCCACTAATTACTAAGGATAAGTTCGACCGCTGTCATGTGATCCATTCCTGGATCACTCCTGTACCCCTTCACTGACTCATGGTAAGGCACACTTCAGGTGTGGTACACAGCATAGCATACTGTAGAGCCTATGTCTAAAGCATAGGGGACGACCTTCTTCCTTTCTCTCTCTTCTGCCGTGGTCAGGTCTTGAGTCTTACTCAATACTCACACCTTGTAACACAGCTAAGAACTCCTTCTTTGCTGATCTATTTTGAACTCCTTCAAAATCTTGTCACAGTATGTATTCATTTGAATGTACTATTAAGCATTTTTGATCTATCCTTATAGATCTTGATGCTCAATGTTCAAGTAGCTTAATCCAGGTTTTCCATTGAAAAACACTTTTCAAATAACCCTGCATGCTTTCTAGAAATTCTACATCATTTTTGATCAACAATATGTTAACAACATATACTCATCAAAAATTCTATAGTGCTCCCACTCACTTCTTTGGAAATACAAGTTTCTCATAAACTTTGTATAAACCCAAAATCTTTGATCATCTCATCAAAGCGTACATTCCAACTCTGAGATGCTTACTTCAGTGCTTAGAAGGATTGCTGGAGCTTTGCATACTTGTCAGCATCTTTCAGGATTGACAAAACCTTCTGGTTGTATCACATACAACCTTTCCTCAAGAAAAAATGTCGAGGAAACAATGTTTTTTTTACATCCTATCTGCAAGATTTCATAAATAATGCAGTAACTGCTAACATAATTCCAACAGACTCTTAGCACCGCTACGAGTGAGAAAGTCTCATCGTAGTCAACTCCTTGAACTTGTCGGGAAACATCTTAATGACAAGTCGAGCTTTCTTAATGGTGACACTTACCATCATTGTTTGTCTTCCTTTTAAAATCCATCTGGACCCAACAGCCTTACGACCATCAAGTGGTTCTTTCAAAGTCTATACTTTCTTTTATACATGGATCCTCTCTCGGATTTTATGGCCTCGAGCCATTCTTCGGAATCTGGGCCCACCATCACTACTCCATAGCTCGTAGGTTCATTGTTGTCCAGCAACATGACTTCCAAGACAGGATTACCTACCACTCTGAAGCAGTATGCATCCTTGTCGACCTATGAGGTTGGTAGTGACTCCACCCGAAGTTTCATGATCACTATCATAAGCTTCCACTTCAATTGGTGTAGGTGCCATAGGAACAACTTCCTGTGTCCTACTACACACTAGTTGAAGTGACGGTTCAATAACCTCATCAAGTCTCCACCATCCTCCCACTCAATTCTTTCGAGAGAAACTTTTCCTCGAGAAAGGACCCGTTTCTAGAAACAATCACTTTTGCTTCCGATCTGAAATAAGAGGTATACCCAAATGTTTTGGGGTATTCTATGAAGATGCATTTATCCGCTTTGGGTTCGAGCTTATCATCCTGAAACTTTTACACATAAGCATCGCAGCCCCAAACTTTTAAGAAACGACAGCTTAGGTTTCTCTAAACCATAGTTCATACGGTGTCATCTCAACGAAATTGTGTGGTGCCCTATTTAAAGTGAGTGCGGTTGTCTCTAATGCCTAACCCATAAACGATAGTGGTAATTCGATAAGTGACATCATGGTATGCACCATATCCAATAGGGTGCAGTTGTGATGTTCGGACACACCATCACACTATGGTGGTCCAGGCGGTATTAGTTGTGAAACAATTTCCACAATGTCTTAATTGGGTGCCAAACTCGTAACTCAGATATTCATCTCTATGATCATATCATAGACATTTTATCATCTTGTCACGACGATCTTCAACTTCACTCTGAAATTACTTAAACCTTTCAATAATTCAGACTTGTGTTTCATCAAGTAAATATACTCAGCATCTACTCAAATCATCTGTGAAGTATGAACATAACGATATCCACTACGTGCCTCAGCACTCATTGGACTGCACACATCAAAATGTATTACTTCCAACAAGTTGCTTTCTTGTTCCATCTTACTGAAAACGAGGCCTTTCAGTCATCTTGCCCATGTGGTATGATTTACATTTCTCAAGTGATTCAAAATCAAGTGAGTCCAAACGGTCCATTTGCATGGAGTTTCTTCATGCATATCTACCAATAGACATGGTTCGCATGTCTCAATCTTTTCAAAAACGAGTGAGTCCAAAGATCCATCAACATGGAGATTCTTCATGCGTTTTATACCAACATGACTCAAATGGCAGTGCCACAAGTACGTGGTACTATCATTACTATCTTATATCTTTTGGCATGAACATGTGTATCACTATGATCGAGATTCAATAAACCATTCATTTTAGGTGCAAGACCATTGAAGGTATTATTCAAATAAACAGAGTAACCATTATTCTCCTTAAATGAATAACCGTGTGGCGATAAACATAATCCAATCATGTCTATGCTCAACGCAAACACCAAATAACAATTATTTCGGTTTAACACCAATCTCGATGGTAGAGGGAGCGTGCGATGTTTGATCACATCAACCTTGGAAACACTTCCAACATATCGTCATCTCACCTTTAGCTAGTCTCCGTAGCCTTTTATTTCGAGTTACTAACACTTAGCAACCGAACCGATATTTATTACCCCGGTGCTACTAGGAGTAATAGTAAAGTACACAATAACATATATTCAAAATACTTCTGTCGACCTTGCCAGCCTTCTCATCTACCAAGTATCTAGGGTAGTTCTGCTTCAGTGACCGTTCCCCTCATTACAGAAGCACTTAGTCTCGGGTTTGGGTTCGACCTTGGGTTTCTTCACTAGAGCAGCAACTGATTTGCCATTTCATGAAGTATCCCTTCTTTCCCTTGCCCTTCTTGAAACTAGTGGTTTTACTAACCATCAACAATTGATGCTCCTACTTGATTTCTACTTTCACGGTGTCAAACATCGCGAATTGCTCAAGGATCATCATGTCTGTCCCTGATATGTTATAGTTCATCACTAAGCTCTAATAGCTTGGTTGCAGTGACTATGGAGAACTATCACTATCTCATCCGGAAGATTAACTCCCACTCGATTCAAGCGATTGTAGTACTCAGACAATCTGAGCACATGCTCAATGATTGAGCTTTTCTCCCTTAGCTTGCAGGCTTAAGAAACTTGTCAGAGGTCTCATACCTCTTGACATGGGCACTAGTCTGAAATCCCAATTTCAGTCTTTGGAACATCTCATATGTTCTGCGACATTTCAAAAACATCTTTGGTGCCATAATTCTAAACCATTAGTATTACGCACTGAACTATCACGTAGTCATAAAAACGTGTATGTCAGATGTTTCCCAACATCTACAGACGATGCTCGAGGTTCAATACACTGAGCGGTGCATTAAGGACATAACCCTTCTATGCAGCAATGAGGACAATCGTCAGTTCACGAACCCAGCCCGCATAATTGCTACTTTCAACTCTCAACTAAATTTCTCTAGGAACATATCTAAAATAGTAGAACCAAAGCGTGAGCTACTACACAATTTGCAAAGACCTTTTGACTATGTTCATGATAATTAAGTTCATCTAATCAAATTATTCGATGAACTCCCACTCATATAGACATCCCTCTAGTCATCTAAGTGATACATGATCCGAGTCAACTAGGCCGTGTCCGATCATCACGTGAGACGGACTAGTCATCATCGGTGAACATCTTCATGTTGATCGTATCCACTATATGACTCATGTTCGACCTTTCGGTCTTCCGTGTTCCGAGGCCATGTCTGTACATGCTAGGCTCGTCAAGTCAACCTAAGTGTATTGCGTGTGTAAATCTGGCTTACACCCGTTGTATGCGAACGTTAGAACCTATTACACCCGATCATCACGTGGTGCTTTGGAACAACGGACCTTAGCAACGGTGCACAGTTAGGGGGAACACAATTCTTGATATTTTAATGAGGGATCATATTATTTATGCTACCATCGTTCTAAGCAAATAAGATGAAAACATGACAAACATCACATGCAAATCATAAAGTGACATGATATGGCCAATATCATCTTGCGTCTTTGATCTCCATCTTCGAGGCGCGGCATGAACACCATCGTCACCGTCATGACACCATGATCTCCATCATCATGATCTCCATCATCGTGTCTTCATGAAGTTGCCTCGCCAACTATTACTTCTACTACTATGGCTAACGGTTAGCAATAAAGTAAAGTAATTACACGGCATTTTCATTGACACGCAGGTCATAAATAAATTAAGACAACTCCTATGGCTCCTGCCGGTTGTCATACTCATCGACATGCAAGTCGTGATTCCTATTACAAGAACATGATCAATCTCATACATCACATATATCATTCATCACATCCTTTTGGCCATATCACATCACATAGCATACCCTGCAAAAACAAGTTAGACGTCCTCTAATTGTTGTTGCATGTTTTACGTGGCTGCTATGGGTTTCTAGCAAGAACGTTTCTTACCTACGCAAAACCACAACGGTGATATGCTAATTGCTATTTACCCTTCATAAGGACCCTTTTCATCGAATCCGATCCGACTAAAGTGGGAGAGACAGACACCCGCCAGCCACCTTATGCATCAAGTGCATGTCAGTCAGTGGAACCTGTCTCACATAAGTGTACGTGTAAGGTCGGTCCGGGCCGCTTCATCCCACAATGCCGCTGAATCAAGATAAGACTAGTAACGGCAAGCAAATTGAACAAATCATTGCTCACAACTACTTTGTGTTCTACTTGTGCATAGAATCTACGCATAGACCTAGCTCATGATGCCACTGTTGGGGATCGTAGCAATAATTCAAAAAATTTCCTATGTGTCACCAAGACCAATCTAGGAGATGCTAGCAACGAGAGAGAGGGAGTGCATCTTCATACCCTTGAAGATCGCTAAGCGGAAGCGTTCAAGAGAACGGGGTTGATGGAGTCGTACTCGCGTCGTGCTCCAAATCACCGATGATCCTAGCGCCGAATGGACGGCACCTCCGCGTTCAACACACGTACGGAGCGGAGACGTCTCCTCCTTCTTGATCCAGCAAGGGGGAGGAGAAGATGTAGATCCAGCAACACGACGGCGTGGTGGTGGAAGTAGCGGGATCCTGGCAGGGCTTCGCCAAGCGCAAGCGGGGAGGAAGAGGTGTCACGGGAGGGAGGGAGGCGCCAGGGCTTGGGGTGCTGCTGCCCTCCCTCTCATCCACTATATATAGGGGCCCTGGGGGGCGCCGGCCCCTAGAGATCCCATCTAATGGGAGGGGCGGCGGCCTAGGGGGTGGCTTGGCCCCCAAGCCAGGTGGAGGCGCCCCCACCCCTTTAGGGTTTCCAACCCTAGGCGCAAGGGAGGCCCAAGGGGGGCGCACCAGCCCACCAGGGGCTGGTTCCCACGTCACTTCAGCCCATGGGGCCCTCCGGGACAGGTGGCCCCACCCGGTGGACCCCCAGGACCCTTCCGGTGGTCCCGGTACAATACCGGTGACCCCGAAACTCTCCCGGTGGCCGAAACTGGACTTCCTATATATATATATACCTCCGGACCATTCCGGAACTCCTCGTGACGTCCGGGATCTCATCCGGGACTCCGAACAACTTTCGGTTAAGCGCATACTAATATCTCTACAACTCTAGCGTCACCGAACCTTAAGTGTGTAGACCCTACGGGTTCGGGAGACACGTAGACATGACAGAGACAACTCTCCGGCCAATAACCAACAAAGGGATCTGGATACCCATGTTGGCTCCCACATGCTCCACGATGATCTCATCGGATGAACCACGATGTCGAGGATTCAATCAATCCCATATACAATTCCCTTTGTCTACCGGTATAGTACTTGCCCGAGATTCGATCGTCGGTATCCCGATACCTTGTTCAATCTCGTTACCGGCAAGTCTCTTTACTCGTTCCATAACACATCATCCCGTGATCAACTCCTTGGTCACATTGTGCACATTATGATGATGTCCTACCGAGTGGGCCCAAAAATACCTCTCCGTTTACACGGAGTGACAAATCCCAGTCTCAATTCGTGCCAACCCAATAGACACTTTCGGAGATACCTGTAGTGTACCTTTATAGCCACCCAGTTACGTTGTGATGTTTGGCACACCCAAAGCACTCCTACGGTATCCGGGAGTTGCACAATCTCATGGTCTAAGGAAATGATACTTGACATTAGAAAAGCTTTAGCATACGAACTACACGATCTTGTTCTAGGCTTAGGATTGGGTCTTGTCCATCACATCATTCTCCTAATGATGTGATCCCGTTATCAATGACATCCAATGTCCATGGTCAGGAAACCATGAACATCTATTGATCAATGAGCTAGTCAACTAGAGGCTTACTAGGGACATGTTGTGGTCTATGTATTCAGACATGTATTACGTTTTCCGGTTAATACAATTATAGCATGAACAATAGACAATTATCATGAACAAGGAAATACAATAATAACCATTTTATTATTGCCTCTAGGGCATATTTCCAACAAAAGATGCTACCGAGGCACGAAGACCCACCATGATGTTGTCGATGACGCCTCGGTCGCTCCGCTTACTAAGCGGTTTCCAGAGTTGCAGGAAGCCACACATGTTGTAGATCACGTTAGTCACGCGAGACAGAATCACTCGTTCGATGACTAATTTATTGCGGGTACACCAAAGGGACCAGGCAAGGGTACCTAGCGCGACCCAAATAGGGGTGCGCCTAGCCCCGGGGAGCCTAAAGACCTCCCCGAACAAATCTGGGAGGTTTTCATGGCACCACGTGCCCCCCACCACCTCCCGGAAGCAACTCCATAAGAACTGAGCTGTCGGGCACTAGAAGAAGATGTGGTTGCAATCTTCCGGTACCAGACAAATGGGGTAGAGACCATCCCCAGGTCCATTATGCTTATGGACCTCAGTGCCTGAGGGAAGGCGTCCTCTAACCCATTGCCATAAAAATATACGGATCTTCAGGGGAAATTTGATTTCCCAAAGCACCGCTAGCTCCACTGGGCCAGGAGTGGGAACAATCGCCTGGTAAAGAGATCTAGTCGAAAATCTACCGCTTGGCTCGAGGTGCCAAGAAAGCGCATCCGACTCTACGGAGGGGGAGTGTAGGGCAACACACTCAAGTAACTCCTCCCATTGCGCGAGTTCAACCGCCCCGAAGGTGCGGCGAAAGGCAATCGCGCCTAGATTCACTAGGGCCGCAGCCACGGAGATCTGTGGGCGTAACAGATAGAAAAAAGCGCAAAAACGATCTGCAAAGGGGCGGGAACCCGCCCATCTGTCCAGCCAAAATAGGGTGGCATCACCGGAGCCTATCTGGATGGAGGTCCCAATGCGCAGGACCGGTAATAGAGGGATCACCGATTGCCAGAATTGGGAACCTCCAGACCGAGACGCAAACGCAAGTGGTTGCCCGCGAAGGTACTTCCCTCGGATAATCTGAAGCCACAGGCCACCCTCCTCAGTCTGGATCCACCAAAGCCATTTGGATAGGAGGGTGATATTCATTCGTTTAGAGGAAATAACCCCCAAGCCTCCCTGGTCCTTCGATTTACAGATCTCGGACCACTTGACCATGTGATACTTCTGTTTATTGTTCTCGCCCGCCCAAAAGAATCGGGAGAGTAGTTTGGTAACTTCATGATGGAGGGATTCATGTAGACTATAGAATCCCATGATATACATCAATAAGCTAATAAGGGAGGAGTTCATTAGAATCACTCGAGCGTCTTTGGAAAGCCATCTCCCTTGCCAAGGCTCCATTCTAGGTTGGAGCTTCGCGATTATTGGACGGAAGTCCTTCTCCTGGAGCCGTGCGTCACTGATGGGCATGCCAAGATAGGTCATCAGGAAGGATCCCAAGCGGCAGTTCAAACAGTTAGCAACCCGCTAGGCCTCCCCTTGATAATATCCCAAGACCATTACCTCTCTCTTGGAAAAGTTTATCTTGAGGCCCAACATTTGCTGGAAGCAAAGGAGGAGGAATTTGAGGTTCTGAATATCTTCGTCAGACCCCTCCACCATCATAATGGTGTCATCCGCATATTGGAGGTGGGTCAAACCCCCATGAGCCACCAAATGGGGGCAAATCCCCCTGATGTGTCCCCCGTGCTTGGCCAAGTCCAGAATCAAAGCAAGCGCGTCAACCACAAAGTTGAAGAGAAATGGGGAGATCGGGTCTCCCTGTCGGACCCCTCGGCCAGTCAAGAAGTAAGGTCCAACCTCCCCATTAATGTTTACAGCCACCCGGCTACTCGTAACTGTTGGGGAACGTAGCAGAAATTCAAAATTTTCTACGCATCACCAAGATCAATCTATGGAGTAATCTAGCAATGAGGGGAAGGAGAGTGCATCTACATACCCTTGTAGATCGCTAAGCGGAAGCGTTCAAGTGAACGGGGCTGATGGAGTCGTACTCGTCGTGATCCAAATCACCGATGATCCTAGTGCCGAACGGATGGCACCTCCGTGTTCAACACACGTACAGCCCGGTGACGTCTCCTACGCCTTGATCCAGCAAGGGGAGAAGGAGAGGTTGGGGAAGACTCCATCTAGCAGCAGCACGACGGCGTGGTGGTGGTGGAGGAGCGTGGTACTCCAGCAGGGCTTCGCCAAGCACCGCAAGAGACGAGGAGGGAGAGGGGTAGGGCTGCACCAAGAAGGAGAGGAACTCATCTGTTGGCAGCCCCAAGTCCTCAAGTATATATAGGGGAGAGGGAGGGGTGCGCCCCACCTAGGGTTCCACCCTAGGGGCGGCGGCCAGCCCCAATCCCATCTAGGGTGGCGGCCAAGTGGAGGGGGAGAGGGAGGCGCACCAGGCATGGGCCTTAAGGCCCATCTGCCCTTAGGGTTTGCCCCCTCTTCCCCTTAGGCGCATGGGCCTTGGTGGGGAGGCGCCCCAGCCCACTTAGGGGCTGGTCCCTTCCCACTATTGGCCCATGTAGGCCTCCGGGGCTGGTGGCCCCACCTGGTGGACCCCCGGACCCCTCCGGTGGTCCCGGTACACTACCGGTGATGCCCGGAACACTTCCGGTGGCCAAAACCATACTTCCTATATATTAATATTTACCTCCGGACCATTCCGGAACTCCTCGTGACGTCCGGGATCTCATCCGGGACTCCGAACAACATTCGGTAACCACGTATATCTATTCCCTATAACCCTAGCGTCATCGAACCTTAAGTGTGTAGACCCTACGGGTTCAGGAGTCATGCAGACATGGCCGAGATAACTCTCCGGCCAATAACCAACAGCGGGATCTGGATACCCATGTTGGCTCCCACATGTTCCACGATGATCTCATCGGATGAACCACGATGTTGAGGATTCAATCAATCCCGTATACAATTCCCTTTCTCTAGCGGTATGATACTTGCCCGAGATTCGATCGTCGGTATCCCAATACCTTGTTCAATCCCGTTACCGGCAAGTCTCTTTACTCGTTCTGTAACACATCATCCCGTGATCAACTCCTTGATCACATTGTGCACATTATGATGATGTCCTACCGAGTGGGCCCAGAAATACCTCTCCGTTTACACGGAGTGACAAATCCCAGTCTCGATTCGTGCCAACCCAACAGACACTTTCGGAGATACCTGTAGTGTACCTTTATAGCCACCCAGTTACGTTGTGATGTTTGGCACACCCAAAGCACTCCTACGGTATCCGGGAGTTGCACAATCTCATGGTCTAAGGAAATGATACTTGACTTTAGAAAAGCTTTAGCATACGAAATACATGATCTTGTGCTAGGCTTAGGATTGGGTCTTGTCCATCACATCATTCTCCTAATGATGTGATCCCGTTATCAACGACATCCAATGTCCATGGTTAGGAAACCGTAACCATCTATTGATCAACGAGCTAGTCAACTAGAGGCTTACTAGGGACATGGTGTTGTCTATGTATCCACACATGTATCTGAGTTTTCTATCAATACAATTCTAGCATGGATAATAAACGATTATCATGAACAAGGAAATATAATAATAACCAATTTATTATTGCCTCTAGGGCATATTTCCAACAGTCTCCCACTTGCACTAGAGTCAATAATCCAGTTCACATCGATATGTGATTAATACTCAAGGTCACATCCCCATGTGACTAACACCCAAAGAGTGCTGGGTTTGATCATGTTATGCTTGTGAGAGAGGTTTCAGTCAATAGGTCTGCAACATTCAGATCCGTATGTACTTCGCAAATTTCTATGTCATCTTGTAGATGCAACTACTACGCTACATTTGGAGCCATTGCAAATAACTGTTCTACTTGGAGCTATTCTAAATTGTTGCTCCATTATACGTATCCGGTATCTCTACTCAGAGCTATCAGGATTGGTGTTAAGCTTGCATCGACGTAACTCTTTACGTCGAACTCTTTATCACCTCCATAACCGAGAAACATATCCTTATTCCTCTAAGGATAATTTAGACCGCTATCTGGTGATCTACTCCTAGATTACCTTTGTACCCTCTTGCCAGATATGTGGCAAGGCACACATCAGGTGCGGTACTCAGCATGGCATACCGTATAGAGCCTATGACAAAAGCATAGGGGACGACCTTCGTCCTTCCTCTTTCCTCTGCCGTGGTCGAGCTTTAAGTCTTAACTTCATACCTTACAACTCAGGCAAGAACTCCTTCTTTGACTGATCCATCTTGGACACCTTCAAGATCATGTCAAGGTATGTGCTCATTTGAAAGTACCATTAAGCGTTTTGATCTATCCTTATAGATCTTGATGCTCAATGTTCAAGTAGCTTAATCCAGGCTTTCCATTGAAAAACACTTTCCAAATAACCCTATATGCTTTCCAGAAATGCTACGTCATTTTTGATCAACAATATGTCAACAACATATATTCATCAGAAATTCTATAGTGCTCCCACTCACTTCTTTGGAAATACAAGTTTCTCATAAACTTTGTATACCCAAAATCTTTGATCATCTCATCAAAGCATACATTCCAACTCCGAGATGCTTACTCGAGTCCTTAGAAGGATTGCTGGAGCTTTGCATACTTATTAGCATCTTTCAGGATTGACAAAACCTTCCGGTTGTATCACATACAACCTTTCCTCAAGAAAATCATCGAGGAAACAATGCTTTGACATCCTATCTGCAAGATTTCATAAATAATGCAGTAATCACTAATATAATTCCAACAGACTCTTAGCATCGCTACGAGTGAGAAAGTCTCATCGTAGTCAACTCCTTGAACTTGTCGGAAAACATCTTAACGACAAGTCGAGCTTTCTTAATGGTGATACTTACCATCATTGTCCGTCTTCCTTTTAAAATCCATATGTACCTAACAGCCTTACGACCATCATGTAGTTCTTCCAAAGTCTACTTTTTGTTTTCATATATGGATCCTCTCTCGGATTATATGGCCTCGAGCCATTTTAGAATCCAGGCCCACCATCGCTTCTCCATAGCTCGTAGGTTCATTGTTGTCTAGCAACATGACTTCCAAGACAGGATTACGTACCATTCTGAAGTAGCACGCATCCTTGTCATCCCACGAGGTTTGGTAGTGACTTGATCCGAAGTTTCATGATCACTATCATAAGCTTCCACTTCAATTGGTGTAGGTGCCACAGGAACAAGTCCCTGTGCCCTGCCACACACTAGTTGAAGAGACGGTTCAATAACCTCATCAAGTCTCCACCATCCTCCCACTCAATTCTTTCGAGAGAAACTTTTCCTCGAGAAAGGACCCGATTCTAGAAACAATCCCTTATTGCTTTCGGATCTGAGACAGGAGGTATACCCAACTGTTTTGGGTGTCCTATGAAGATGCATTTATCCGCTTTGGGTTCGAGCTTATCAGCCTGAAACTTTTTCACATAAGCGTCGCAGCCCCAAACTTTTAAGAAATGACAGCTTAGGTTTCTCTAAACCATAGTTCATACGGTGTCATCTCATCGGAATTACGTGGTGCCCTATTTAAAGTGAATGTGGTTGTCTCTAATGCCTAACCCATAAACTATCGTGGTAATTTGATAAGAGACATCATGGTATGCATCATATCCAATAGGGTGCAGTTATGATGTTCGGACACACCATCACACTATGGTGTTCCAGGTTGTATTAGTTGTGAAACAATTTCCACAATGTCTTAATTCTGTGCCAAACTCATAATTCAGATATTCATCTCTATGATCATATCATAGATATTTTATCCTCTTGTCACAACGATCTTTCAACTTCACCCTGAAATTACTTGAACCTTTCAATAATTTAGACTCGTGATTCATCAAGTAAATATACTCAACATCTACTCAAATCATCTGTGAAGTAAGAACATAACGATATCCACTACACGCCTCAGCACTCATTGGACTGCACACATCAAAATGTATTACTTCCAACAAGTTGCTTTCTAGTTCCATTTTACTGAAAACGAGGCTTTCAGTCATCTTGCCCATGTGGTATGATTTGCATGTCTCAAGTGATTCAAAATCAAGTGAGTACAAATGGTCCATTTGCATGGAGTTTCTTCATGCATATACATCAATAGACATGGTTTGCATGTCTCAATTTTTTTTTTCAAAAACGAGTGAGCCCAAAGATCCATCAACATGGA
This sequence comes from Triticum urartu, assembly GCF_056163025.1. Lineage (NCBI taxonomy): Eukaryota > Viridiplantae > Streptophyta > Magnoliopsida > Poales > Poaceae > Triticum > Triticum urartu. Next base: position 579,580,227 of record NC_141875.1, on the reverse strand, counting down.
GCTTCTTCATGCGTTTTATACCGATATGACTTACGTGGCAGTGCCACAAGTAGGTGGTACTATCATTACTATCTTATATCTTTTGGCATGAACATGTGTATCACTACGATCGAGATTCAATAAACCATTCATTTTAGGTGCAAGACCATTCAAGGTATTATTCAAATAAACAGAGTAACCATTATTCTCCTTAAATGAATAACCGTATTGCGATAGACATAATCCAATCATGTCTATGCTCAACGCAAACACCAATCTCGATGATAGAGGGAGCGTGCGATGCTTGATCACATCAAGCTTAGAAAAACTTCCAACACATATCGCCAGCTCACCTTTAGCTAGTCTCCGTTTACTCCGCAGCCTTTTATTTCGAGTTTACTAACACTTAGCAACCGAACCGGTATCTAATACCATGGTGCTACTAGGAGTACTAGTAAAGTACACATTAACACAATGTATATCCAATATACTTCTATCGACCTTGCCAGCCTTCTCATCTACCAAGTATCTAGGGTAATTTTCCTCCAGTGGCTGTTCCCCTTATTATAGAAGCACTTAGTCTCGGGTTTGGGTTCAACCTTGGGTTTCTTCACTAGAGGAGCAGCTGATTTGCCGTTTCATGAAGTATCCCTTCTTGCCCTTGCCCTTCTTGAAATTAGTGGTTTCACCAACCATCAACAATTGATGCTCCTTCTTGATTTCTACTTTTGTGGTGTCAAACATCGCGAATATCTCAAGGATCATCATATATGTCCCTGATATATTATAGTTCATCACGAAGCTCTAGCAGCTTGGTGGTAATGAGTTCGGAGAAACATCACTATCTCATCTGGAAGATCAACTCCCACTCGATTCAAATGATTGTTGTACTCAGGCAATCTGAGCACAAGCTCAATAATTGAGCTTTTCTCCCTTAGTTTGCAGGCTAAGAAAATCATCGGAGGTCTTATACCTCTTGACGTGGACACGAGCCTGAAATTCCAATTTCAGCCCTCGAAACATCTCATATGTTTCGCGATGTTTCAAAACGTCTTCGGTGCCTCAACTCTAAACCGTTTAACTAAACTATCACGTAGTTATCAAAATGTGTATGTCAGATGTCCGCAACATCCACAGACGACGTTCGAGGTTCAGCACACTGAGCGGTGCATTAAGGACATAAGCCTTCTATGAAGCAATGAGGACAATCCTCAGTTTATGGACCTAGTCCGCATAATTGCTACTATCATCTTTCAACTAAATTTTCTCTAGGAACATATCTAAACAGTAGAACTGAAGCGCGAGCTATGACATAATTTGCAGAGACCTTTTGACTATGTTCAGGATAATTAAGTTCATCTTATGAACTCCCACTCAGATAGATATCCCTCTAGTCATCTAAGTGATTACATGATCCGAGTCAACTAGGTCGTGTCCGATCATCACGTGAGACGGACTAGTCATCATCGGTGAACATCTTCATGTTGATCATATCTACCATACGACTCATGCTCGACCTTTTGGTCTCTTGTGTTCCGAGGCCATGTCTGTACATGCTAGGCTCGTCAAGTCAACATAAGTGTTTCGCGTGTGTAAATCTGGCTTACACCCGTTGTATGTGAACGTAAGAATCTATCACACCCAATCATCACGTGGTGCTTCGAAACGACGAACTTTCGCAATGGTGCACAGTTAGGGGGAACACTTTCTTGAAATTTTAATGAGGGATCATCTTATTTACTACCGTCGTTCTAAGCAAATAAGATGTATAAACATGATAAACATCACATGCAATCAAATAGTGACATGATATGGCCAATATCATATTGCTCCTTTTGATCTCCATCTTCGGGGCTCCATGATCATCATTGTCGTCGGCATGACACCATGATCTCCATCATCATGATCCCCATCATTGTGTCTCCATGAAGTTGTCTCGCCAACTTATTACTTCTACTACTATGGCTACCGGTTAGCAATAAAGTAAAATAATTACATGGCGTTGTACAATGACACGCAGGTCATACAATAAATAAAGACAACTCCTATGGCTCCTGCCGGTTGTCATACTCATCGACATGCAAGTCGTGATTCCTATTACAAGAACATGATCAATCTCATACATCACATATCATTCATCACATTCTTCTTGGCCATATCACATCACATAGCATACCCTGCAAAAACAAGTTAGACGTCCTCTAATTGTTGTTGCATGTTTTACGTGGCTGCTATGGGTTTCTAGCAAGAACGTTTCTTACCTACGCAAAACCACAACGGTGATATGCTAATTGCTATTTACCCTTCATAAGGACCCTTTTCATCGAATCCGATCCGACTAAAGTGGGAGAGACAGACACCCGCCAGCCACCTTATGCATCAAGTGCATGTCAGTCAGTGGAACCTGTCTCACATAAGTGTACGTGTAAGGTCGGTCCGGGCCGCTTCATCCCACCATGCCGCCGAATCAAGATTGGACTAGTAACGGTAAGCATATTGAACAAAATCAACACCCACAACTACTTTGTGTTCTACTCGTGCATAGAAACTACGCATAGACCTAGCTCATGATGCCACTGTTGGGGAACGTAGCAGAAATTCAAAATTTTCTACGCATCACCAAGATCAATCTATGGAGTAATCTAGCAACGAGGGGAAGGAGAGTGCATCTACATACCCTTGTAGATCGCTAAGCGGAAGCGTTCAAGTGAACGGGGTTGATGGAGTCGTACTCGTCGTGATCCAAATCACCGATGATCCTAGTGCCGAACGGATGGCACCTCCGTGTTCAACACACGTACAGCCCGGTGACGTCTCCTACGCCTTGATCCAGCAAGGGGAGAAGGAGAGGTTGGGGAAGACTCCATCCAGCAGCAGCACGACGGCGTGGTGGTGGTGGAGGAGCGTGGTACTCCAGCAGGGCTTCGCCAAGCACCGCAAGAGACGAGGAGGGAGAGGGGTAGGGCTGCACCAAGAAGGAGAGGAACTCATCTGTTGGCAGCCCCAAGTCCTCAAGTATATATAGGGGAGAGGGAGGGGTGCGCCCCACCTAAGGTTCCACCCTAGGGGCGGCGGCCAGCCCCAATCCCATCTAGGGTGGCGGCCAAGTGGAGGGGGAGAGGGAGGCGCACCAGGCATGGGCCTTAAGGCCCATCTGCCCTTAGGGTTTGCCCCCTCTTCCCCTTAGGCCCATGGGCCTTGGTGGGGAGGCACCCCAGCCCACTTAGGGGCTGGTCCCTTCCCACTATTGGCCCATGTAGGCCTCCAGGGCTGGTGGCCCCACCTGGTGGACCCCCGGACCCCTCCGGTGGTCCCGGTACACTACCGGTGATGCCCGGAACACTTCCGGTGGCCAAAACCATACTTCCTATATATTAATATTTACCTCCGGACCATTCCGGAACTCCTCGTGACGTCCGGGATCTCATCCGGGACTCCGAACAACATTCGGTAACCACGTATATCTATTCCCTATAACCCTAGCGTCATCGAACCTTAAGTGTGTAGACCCTACGGGTTCGGGAGTCATGCAGACATGGCCGAGATAATTCTCGGCCAATAACCAACAGCGGGATCTGGATACCCATGTTGGCTCCCACATGTTCCACGATGATCTCATCGGATGAACCACGATGTTGAGGATTCAATCAATCCCGTATACAATTCCCTTTCTCTAGCGGTATGATACTTGCCCGAGATTCGATCGTCGGTATCCCAATACCTTGTTCAATCTTGTTACCGGCAAGTCTCTTTACTCGTTCCGTAACACATCATCCCGTGATCAACTCCTTGATCACATTGTGCACATTATGATGATGTCCTACCGAGTGGGCCCAGAAATACCTCTCCGTTTACACGGAGTGACAAATCCCAGTCTCGATTCGTGCCAACCCAATAGACACTTTCGGAGATACCTGTAGTGTACCTTTATAGCCACCCAGTTACGTTGTGACGTTTGGCACACCCAAAGCACTCCTACGGTATCCGGGAGTTGCACAATCTCATGGTCTAAGGAAATGATACTTGACATTAGAAAAGCTTTAGCATACGAACTACATGATCTTGTGCTAGGCTTAGGATTGGGTCTTGTCCATCACATCATTCTCCTAATGATGTGATCCCATTATCAATGACATCCAATGTCCATGGTCAGGAAACCGTAACCATCTATTGATCAACGAGCTAGTCAACTAGAGGCTTACTAGGGACATGGTGTTGTCTATGTATCCACACATGTATCTGAGTTTCCTATCAATACAATTCTAGCATGGATAATAAACGATTATCATGAACAAGGAAATATAATAATAACCAATTTATTATTGCCTCTAGGGCATATTTCCAACAGTAACTAACTGCATCACCCGGTCCACCCAGTGAGGGTCGAATCCACGCTTCAGCAACACTTCCCGAAGGAAGGACCAATGAACGGTATCATAGGCTTTATGGAAATCAATCTTGAAGAACACCACACGGAGGTGTTTGCTCTTAACCTCATGGATAATCTCATGGAGGGCAAGGATCCCATCCAAGATGTATCTCCCTTTCGGGAAGGCCGACTGGTTCGGATGATGAATCCGGGGAGCAGTAAGGGCCGCCCTAGTGGCGTACCCTTTCGCAAGGATCCGAAATATCACATTGAGCACTGTGATAGGGTGGAATTGTCTAATGTCCGCCGCCCCGGGTACCTTGGGAATCAAGGAGATAATCTCGTAGTTAAGTCGGGACACGTCTAGTGTTCCCCTAGAAAATTCGCTGAAAAGATCAAGGATGATATCCTTAACCATCGGCCAGAAAGCCTGAAAAAACTGGACCGGCAAGCCATCGGGGCCTGGGGCCGAGGTCGTTGTCGGTGTCAAAACCGTCGGATCTCGGGTAGGGGGTCCCGAACTGTGCGTCTAGGCCGGATGGTAACAGGAGGCAAGGGACACGAAGTTTTACCCAGGTTCGGGCCCTCTCGATGGAGGTAAAACCCTACGTCCTGCTTGATTAATATTGATGATATGGGTAGAACAAGAGTAGATCTACCACGAGATCAGAGAGGCTAAACCCTAGAAGCTAGCCTATGGTATGATTGTTGTGTATGTTGTCCTACGGACTAAAACCCTCCGGTTTATATAGACACCGGAGAGGGTTAGGGTTACATAGAGTCGGTTACAATGGTAGGAGATCTTGAATATCCGCATCGCCAGGCTTGCCTTCCACGCCAAGGAAAGTCCCTTCCGGACACGGGACGAAGTCTTCAATCTTGTATGTTCATAGTCCAGGAGACCGGCTGAAGGTATAGTCCGGCCATCCGGACACCCCCTAATCCAGGACTCCCTCAGTAGCCCCTGAACCAGGCTTCAATGACGACGAGTCCGGCGCGCAGATTGTCTTCGGCATTGCAAGGCGGGTTCCTCCTCCAAGTACTTCATAGAAGGTTTTAAACACCAAGGATAGTGTCTGGCTCTGCAAAATAAATTTCCACATATCGCCATAGAGAGAATAATATTTACACAAATCTAATCTGCTGACGTATTCCGTAGCGTGACAACACCACGGCCAAGCCTTCATTCGAATCGTTTTATTGTTCCACCTCAGCGTGTCATGCGAGGTGGTTTCCTTGGCACGTCTTGTTAAAGCAGAGATCGTGTCCCCCTTATTCCAGGATTCTCATCGATACGGGCGTGGGTAACCCAGCCGTTTCTAGGACTCCTAGACTATAGGCAAGTCCAAACGGCCACGGAGAGGACGCTTGATATTCACCCTTTTTATAAAGTGACAAGGCTTTTATCTTTTCCCTCCCGTGCTCAATCGAATCCTTCCCCCACCTCAAGCTCAAACGCCCAAAGTCCAGGTCAGGTGCTCCGAACCTTCAACCATGTCCGGATCTAGCCTTCAAGGCCAATGGATGCCTTCCTCCGTCATGGAAGAAGACATCAAAAAGTTGAGGGAGGCCAGATATCTAACCGCCGAGGTTTCGCATCGGCTGCCTGCTCGAGGGCAGGCCGTCCCCTCCCCCGAACCCAACGAGAACGTCGTGTTCGTCTCCCACTTCCTCCGAGGTCTAGGCCTTGTTCTGGATCCTTTCGTCAGGGGTTTGATGTTTTATTACGGGCTAGATATCCATGATCTAGCTCCGGACTCCTTTCTTCATATCACGACATTTATTGTCGTGTGTGAGGCCTTCCTCCAGGTTACCCCTCACTTTGGCTTGTGGCTCAAGACCTTTGAAGTAGAGCCAAAGATGATCAAGGGGCGACATGCAGCGTGCGGAGGTGCTTCAATATGCAAGATGATTGGAGCTCCATGGCCCAAAGGTTCCATTCCAAAGGTGTGAGTTGTGGCAACAGGAGTGGTTCTACATCACGGCTCCTAGAAGTGCCAAGTGGGCGGCCGCCCCTGTTTTCCGCTCGGCTCCTCCACCACAACTAATGTCATGGATCAGCAGAGGTCTGAGCTGGGGTCCGGCCAATGACGTGCCCATACTGCAAACCCGCATTCGAGATCTCTTCAATGGAGATTTTAGTTTGGTTGCGGTAATACAAGTTATGCTAGTTCGTCAAGTCCAGCCTTGCAAACGCCGGCCCCTTCGCTTGTGGGAGTTCAATCCCGAGGGACCGCGTGTCATTCAAAATATCCTCGGCCTGACGCACGAGGAGATGTACAAGTCATTCTTCGGACCTCAGGTAGAGTGTCCAGAAATTACCGAGGACGTGGGCCTGAGCAGTAACCGCGCCGTCGAACAGGTAAGGAATCTTCCAGCCGAACATACTATCTCTTATTTGTCGAAGTTATTTCTGAGAGTTCGCTTTTTCACCAGGACTGGCTAACAAAGGCGAAGTTGATTCGGTGTTCGGCCCCCCTCCCTAAGGGTTTGGACAATCCGGTATTGGAAAAGATGCTCCAGGTCGCACCTTGCCCAGAGCCCTTGAAGGAAGATACTGGGGAGGATAATACGGGCGGACGCGGGCCCCCAACGCTGCCCATTCTAACCGAGGGAGCGGGCGTCTCCATGAAGGAAGACGATCGGAGGAGGAAAAGGACTGCGCCCGAGGATCCGGAAGCCGAAGCTTCCAAACAGGAGAAGAAGTCTCCTACAGAGGGTCCTACCTCGGGGGGTGCTTTTGCCGCACAAAGTCCGCGGGGGGATCAACTCTCCAGCGAGTCATAAGTGACCCAAAATACTTTAATAGTACAGGTATGCCACCTTTTTCTTCTGAGAAAATAACCACCGCATATATTTTGCAGTTCGGGCCTTAGCCCCTCTCAAATGAGCTCATCTTCGGGGGATCTTCTTCCAGAGATGATGCAGAGCGAAACGCCTCCTTCGGACTCCTCCGCTCCAGAAGCGGGCGACCCCGAAGTGTCGTCGTGGAGGGCCTCTCCGAGTCCGGTGAGGCCAGAAGATAATCCCATTGACCCCCGAAGCTCCAAATGTCCGGCTCCCAAAGAGAGCAGACAGAAGAGTCCGGCACCGTCTGGTGTGCGATCGGATGTTCTGAGGGAGTTGGTGGGGCGAGCAGCCATCTCAGATGAACACTGTATACTGATGAATACGGTGATGGAGAGAATCTCGTCCGCCGAAAGCGGATTGCATGAAGCGTTTATGAGTCTACTAACAGGCTTTGAGGTACGTAAAATAATGTATAATAGTCCAGCACATGCTAAGTGTGCCCTGTGTAGATAGTAGCCCCTGAGACTCTGGTTGTCGTCGGAAACGATGACGAACAGAGGATCATATTCCCAGGTAATAAACATACTGCCTCTATGTGCAGGTGATGGAAGCTCCGGTGGCTAGCAGGACTAGCAAGTTTGCCCATTTGAAACGGCAGTTGGATGCGGCAGACGCCGACATCAAGCTTGTTAACAAAAGGCTTGACGAGGCACAGGGTAAGTGCCCTTATCTGGTAAACGCCACATAGTAAGAGCAGCATGATGCCAGTATCTTTAATATGTTGTGACTGCAGATGGAGCTGCCACTGTTGAAGCCTTGCGGGCAGAACTTGCCCGAGCCAAGGAACAAGCGAGGATTGGTAATGTGGCTGCTTTGAAGGCGGCCGAAGAGCTAAAAACCGAGAAGGCCGCTCATGGCGAGAGCCGAGATAAGATGGCCAAGATGGCCATAGAATTAAAAGCCGCCGCCGACCGTTGCCGGGTTCTTGAAAAGGAAAACCTAGCAAAGGCATCGGACCTTGAGAAGGCTGCTGCGACGAGAAAAGACATCCGCTCTGCTATGAGGGCGAAGAAGGAGGAGCTGCGGGAAGCCGGGGACATTGTAGCTGGGAAATACTTTATGTTACGGAGGAAGTTTGGAGATCCACGGTATGCCCCTCTGGATCAGCTGTGGAGTTCGGAGGATGTGTATATGGATTTGGCGGCGAGCGCTGCCGATGCGGCCAAATACTTCCAGGGTCAGATGGACCGTGAAGTGGACCAGCTGTTTTGGACACAATTCCATTCTCCCGAGCATCCGCTTTCATTGACTGACCAATTAGCCGAATGGGCCGAACTGAATAGGTTGTCCGGACTCGCCATGAGGTTTGTTGTGGATCAGCTGTGGCCGGTAAGGCCAAAAACGAACAGCTATTTCAGCTTGGTGCAGCAGTTCGTTGATGTGGTGTCGCGCATTAATGCGATGAAGAGGTCGGCATGCATAGAGGGCGCACGGATGGCCTTTACCCGTGTTAAAGCATACTGGGCGGGGATGGATGCTACCACTGTTGCAGTGCGGGATTCGTCCATAGGCCGGATGGCTGCTGAGCACCACTTTGAAGAAGTTCTTGAGGGTGCTCGTTTAATAGAGACCCAGTGCTCAAAAAATATTATGTTTGAGTAATATGTAATCTCATTGTAAGCGAAATGCTTTTATAAAATTTTTATAAGGCTATTTTTATACTTTTGCCTAAAAGTAATATCATGCCTCCTGGGCGGCCGTTTATGTATACATGTGTATAACCTGAAAGATTGCAGCCGTCAGCTTCAACCCCCACGCATATAATGCGGAGGTGCTCGCAAAAAACACGCGTTCACACTTAACCCAAAGTCTTGGTCCTATTAAGGAGGTGATAGCGGAGCGAGCGAGGCAACCGGACTATAATGCTTTAGCACTTTCACTTAGCCATAGGAGTTTGACAGTGGGGCTACTAGATAGCCCCTGGTGGCTCCGCACTCTCCCGATCTCGGGGTGCGTACATGCCTGGCCGAAAAACGGCCCTTCATTAAGGCGGAGGAATTCTAACATTCCAACAGGTCATCGAGTGGTTGACCAGTCTCACGCTATATCATGACAGTCAGTTTTCGGCTTTCTCTACTGAGGTGCTTGTCCGGATGAATCAGGGCACAATCGCAGTAGTTCTCCTGGTGCTACCTTAGCCGGTAAAGCGGAACGTAAGGCACCAAAACACAGGAGCCGGGCAAACCCAACATTTGACCAAAGACAATGATTCGGAGCTGATGCATATAGGGACAAACTCGCGACGCCGAACACTCCCTAAGGTATTCGGTCTTTGTGGTATAAACCGGGCCTAAATAGTGGCCTTTGTAAGAAGCCCCTTGTGTCCAGGTACGTGCATTGTTCTGGCATGTCCACATGCCAAGACGTCAGCATCCTTCTCAACGGTGGATATGTATCAACAAGAGACAGTAAAAAAGGTTTACGCAGGGTCTTAATCTAAAAAGAATCCTTGGAGCGGGTCCCTGCTGCACGTCTGCGCCTGTGTCTCCGTTGTGCCGTATCCTGGACGGGTGTAGCACGATGATCGTTTGTAAAAGAGAGGAATTTAGGTGAAAAAGTTGTCGTGCAAAAAGATAGTTTTTAAAGAAACCATGTATAACTCAAGATGAGAAAAGATTGCCACTTGTCTGCACGTGTTGAGCCCCTTGTATTGACAGATAGGGGTGTGACCGTTTATTCGGTATAAGTAGCGGCGCCGGACTTGATTAATTGTGTCCGAGGTCTTGACGATCTGTTGGATGCTTTCGCTGGTCCGAGCGTCTTTAGTGTGCGGCTGCCAAGGCAGCCGCACTCTCTTTGGCGCACAAAGATCGCTTGATATTTCCGTTCACTGTAATGATGCCACGTGGACCAGGCATCTTGAGTGTGAGGGAGGCGTAGTGTGGTATTGCATTAAAGCGAGCAAAAGCTTCGCGTCCGAGCAGTGCTTGATAGCCACTTTGGAACGGAGCGATGTGGAAGGTTAAATGCTCGCGACGGAAGTTATCGGGGGAGCCGAATATAACTTGTAGTAGGAGGGAGCCCGTACAACGAGCCCCTGGGCCTGGCATTACTCCTTTAAAGGTAGTATTGCTATGGCAAATTTTTGTTGGGTCTAGCCCCATCCCACGGATTGTATCCTGATATATTAGGTTTAGATTGCTGCCACCGTCCATCAAGACTCGTGTGAAGTGATATCCGCCAATTACTGGGTCTAGTACCAGGGCAGCCCATCCTGCACGTCGGATACTTACTGAGTAATCGCGATGGTCGAAAGTGATCGGTTGAGACGACTAGTGGCAGGACTTCACGGTGACAGGCACTTGGGTGTATTTTCCTGGGAGTGTCGCGTTGTTTTTTCCCTTGATCACGTGTAACACGTTTACTGTTTTGACTTCTGGTGGAAATTTCTTTTGTTCCCCAGTGTTTTGCTTGGGAGGCTCGTCCTCGTCTTCGCTTGGTGTATCCTCCCGCTTGTGTACGGCGTTAGTCTTGCCGGATTGCTTGAAGACCCAACATTCTCTGTGGGTATGATTAGCAGGTTTACCAGGGGTACTATGGCTCTGACATACTTGGTCCAGAATTTTGTTGAGGCTGGATAGTTCATCCCTGGTGCCTTTAGAGGGCGGCTTTTGCTAACCTGGCCGAGAGCTTTTGAATCCGGCGTTTACTGCCGTGCCCTTCGTGCTGTCTTCTTTATTCCGGCGTTTGTTATTGCTGTTGCACCATGATTTCCCGTTTCCATCTCTAACTTCAGATGTACTGGGGTCGCTGGTGCTGCATCTGGCTAGCCAGCTGTCCTCACCCGCGCAAAAGCGGGTCATGAGGCTTGTTAATGCAGCCATCGTTCTCGGCTTGTTTTGGCCGAGTTGTATGGCGAGCCATTCGTCACGGATGCTATGCTTAAAAGCTGCCAAGGCTTCGGCGTCCGGACAGTCGACAATCTGGTTCTTTTTAGTAAGAAACCTGTTCCAAACTTTCGGGCTGACTCTCCGGGCTGTTGAGTTATATGACTCAAATCATCCGCATCCGGGGGTCGGACATAAGTCCCTTGAAAATTTGACCGAAAGGCGTCTTCGAGCTCTTCCCAACTTCCAATGGAGCTTTCGGGGAGGCCTTTAAGCCAGTGACGTGCTGGCCCCTTGAGCTTGAGGGGTAAGTACTTGATGGCGTGGAGATCATCTCCTCGAGCCATATGGATATGAAGGATGTAGTCCTCAATCCAGACCCCAAGGTCTGTTGTTCCGTTGTATGTCTCTATGTTTACGGGTTTGAATCCCTCTGGAAATTCATGGTCCAGCACCTCATTGGTGAAACATAGGGGGTGTGCGGCACCCCTGTATCTGGGTGTGCCATTATGTTCAGATGTTTGTGTTGCATTGTATGCTGGGGCACGCTTGCGTGGTCCATAGATGGATCTTGTTGCGCCATCCTTTGAGTGCGAGCCCTCGCATGGGTCGCGTGTTATATTGTGAGTGGCATTGTTTGCCGCTCTGTGTTGGCAGTGGGGTCGTCTATCCAGCCGGGTGACTGCTTTGATATTTGGTTGTGGGGGGTCTGAGGCCTCCTCATCAAATTCAGGTAGCAGCTTCCGCTTTGGGTAGCTCTTGGAGGGGCGATTGTCGCAGTACCTCGCTGCTGTGTTGAGTATTTTACTCCATCTGATTTGGAGTGTGTCTTGCGCAGCCTTGAGCCTTCGCTTCTGCTTTTTAAGACTCCTCATGGTGGCAACAAGCCTTTTACGGGCATTCTGCTGCTCTGGGTGCCTGTCCGGCGTTATGTCGTCCGGACTATTATCCTTGATGGAATTTGTTTGTTCGGTTTGATTATCCGGATTGCCGTTGTCCGGCAGCGGTTCGCCCTGCTCCAGCGCTGGGTCTGTGTGATCGTTATTTCTGTCGAGGCGGGATTTGGGGTGGCGCTTACGTCGCCGCTTTGACTGCTTCTCGAGGTAACAAGCCTTCGGTGCATCCTTCCGCTCCTCGTCGTCATCTTTTGGTGCGTCCACCATTTATACGTCACATGATGAGGTGGACGTTCGGCGCCCATTCTTCGCCTCCCGCATCGTCGTCCATACCGTCGATGTTTTCAGAGTCGAAGTCGAGCATGTCGGTTAAATCGTTGACAGTGGCTACAAAGTGGGCGGTGGGTGGGCTTTGAATTTCTTCATCGTCCGCATCCCAACCTTGCTGACCATAATCCGGCCAGGGCACTCCTGATAAAGAGAGAGACTTTAGTGTCTTCAGAATATCGCCAAAAGGCGAGTGTTGAAAGATGTCTGCGGCAGTAAACTCCCTGATCGGCGCCCAATCAGAGTCGATTGGCAGGGGCGCGGAGGGTTCGGAGTCCGGAGAGGAGTCCGGCTCCTTGGAGTCACGAGTCTCGCGGAGCGCGGGGCTGGTGTTCGGCTCGATCGCCGTTGGGATCGCAGCCCCCAAGGCGGCGTCCAACCACTCATCCTCGATTGGCAGTTGGCTCCGAATTAAGGGTCGAAGCCGATGCGGGTGCGGCCTCCAGGGCACTGTTCGACGGCAGAGCTAGATCATGCCCATCGTGACAGGGCGGCGCGCTCGGCAGTGGCTCGAATCCGTCGAAGATCAAGTCCCCGCAGATATCCGCCGTGTAGTTTGAACTTCCAAATCTGACCTGACGGCCAGGGGCATAGCTTTCGATCTGCTCCAGATGGCCAAACGAATTGGCCCGCAGTGCGAAGCCGCCGAAGATGAAGATCTGTCCGGGGAGGAAGGTCTCACCCTGGACTGCATCGCTATTGATGATCGTAGGAGCCATCAAGCCTAATGGCGATGACACAGAGGAACTCTCAATGAAAGCACCAATGTCGGTGTCAAAACCGGCGGATCTCGGGTAGGGGGTCCCGAATTGTGCGTCTAGGACGGATGGTAATAGGAGGCAAGGGACACAAAGTTTTACCCAGGTTCGGGCCCTCTCGATGGAGGTAAAACCCTACGTCCTGCTTGATTAATATTGATGATATGGGTAGTACAAGAGTAGATCTACCACGAGATCGGAGAGGCTAAACCCTAGAAGCTAGACTATGGTATGATTGTTGTGTATGTTGTCCTATGGACTAAAACCCTCCGGTTTATATAGACACCGGAGAGGGTTAGGGTTACATAGAGTCGGTTACAATGGTAGGAGATCTTGAATATCCGCATCGCCAAGCTTGCCTTCCACGCCAAGGAAAGTCCCTTCCGGACACAGGACGAAGTCTTCAATCTTGTATCTTCATAGTCCAGGAGTCCAGCTGAAGGTATAGTCCGGCCATCCGGACACCCCCTAATCCAGGACTCCCTCAGTCATATTCATAGCTTTGACAGATGTCTCAACTTCCGCGACATCGAAGGGGGCAAGCAGGGCCGCATTTTCCTCGGGGGAAATCTGTTGGTCGCGCGACCAGATGTGGTCGGCAAGGGCGACACCATTTCGCGGCCGCCCCTGAAATAGAGACCTGTAAAAGTCGTCAACTAGCAGGCGGATAGCCTGGGGGTCCTGAAACAGCTGTCCACCCTCCCAAAGGAGGGGGATGGAACAATGACGCCTACGACCATTGGCGATAGCCTGGAAGTAAGCAGTGTTGGCATCCCCAAACAGCACCCAGTTAATGGAGCCGCGTTGGCGCCAAAACTCTTCCTCCTTGGAGTAAATCTCCATGAGGGAGTCCTCCAAATTATATCTATGCATCCATTCCTCAGCGGAGATCCCTGCGATATCTGCACGGAGGTCTAGCGCATGGATCTCCTCGAGGAGGGAGGTCTTCTGAATCCGAAGATCCCTCCCAATGTTCGCCCCCCATCCCTTCATAAACTGTCAGGATCGTTTGGACAAATGATGCCATTCATCGAGGATCGACATCTGCCTATGGGGCTCAGCACAAGCTGAGACCCAGTGGGTCTGGATGGCTTCCATAAAGCCTAGTTGTCGGAGCCAAAAATTCTCGAAACGGAACCACGGGGGAGGGCGCGGTCGTTCATCCGTAGAAGCTAAGAGGAGAGGAACGTGGTCCGACCCAATACGGGTACTAGCCTGGAGAGATGCCAAAGGGAACCTGAGTTCCCAATCGGGGGAAACAAACACCCGATCCAGCACACTAAGGGTCAGGGAAACCTATCTATTAGTCCAGGTAAATCTCGCCCCGACCCTATCTAGCTCAAGGAGACCCAAATCCGCAACCTAGTCATTGAAATGACGTATCTCTGCCAGGTCCACCCGAGAGTTATTCTTCTCCTCGGTGGACCGAAGGAGGTTGAAGTCGCCTCCAACCACGACCGGGAGGGTTGCGGAAGAAATCTTGGCATGAAGTTCCGCTAAGAAAGCGGCGGAGCGACTGTGATCGGCCGGGCCATAGACCACGATGATCTCCCATTTGAAGTTCACGCCGCGTTCCCAAATTTCCATACTAACAAAGTGGGCGCCACGGTCCATGGATCCCACCTCAAAGGTGGCATCCTTCACACCTAAAAGGATGCCACCGGAGTGACCTGTCACCCCACTAGATGGCAGCCAGTGCCAGGCAAAAAGATGTCTACTGAGACGCTCAAGTTCTACAAGAGAGAACTTAGTGCGCATTGTATCTTGGATGGCCACTACATCTATGGCTTCGCCACGCATGTATCCTATGAGCTGCCTGATAACCCACAAGTATAGGGGATCGCAACAGTTTTCGAGGGTAGAGTATTCAACCCAAATTTATTGATTCGACACAAGGGGAGCCAAATAATATTCTCAAGTATTACCAGCTGAGTTTTTAATTCAACCACACTTGGAAACTTAGTATCTGCAGCAAAGTGTTTAGTAGCAAAGTAATATGATAGTAGTGGTAACGGTAGCAAAAGTAATGTTTTTGGTATTTTGTAGTGATGATAGCAATAGCAACGGAAAAGTAAAAGTAAATAAGCGAAGAACAGTATATGGAAAACTCGTAGGCAATGGATCAGTGATGGAGAATTATGCTGGATGCGGTTCATCATGTAACAATCATAACATAGGGTGACACAGAACTAGCTCCAATTCATCAATGTAATGTAGGCATGTATTCCGAATATAGTCATGCGTGCTTATGGAAAAGAACTTGCATGACATCTTTTGTCCTACCCTCCCGTGGCAGCGGAGTCCTAACGGAAACTAAGGGATATTAAGGCCTCCTTTTAATAGAGTACCGGAACAAAGCATCAGCACCTAGTGAATACATGAACTCCTCAAACTATGGTCATCACCGGTAAGTATCCCGATTGTTGTCACTTCGGGGTTAACGGATCATAACACATAATAGGTGACTATAGACTTGCAAGATAGGATCAATAACTCTCATATATTGATGAAAACATAATAGGTTTAGATCTGAAATCATGGCACTCGGGCCCTAGTGACAAGCATTAAGCATAGCAAAGTCATAGCAACATCAATCTCAGAACATAGTGAATACTAGGGATCAAACCCTAACAAAACTAACTCGATTACATGATAGATCTCATCCAACCCATCACCGTCCAGCAAGCCTACGATGGAATTACTCACGCACGGCGGTGAGCATCATGAAATTGGTGATGGAGGATGGTTGATGATGACAATGGCGACGGATTCCCCTCTCCGAAGCCCCGAACGGACTCCAGATCAGCCCTCCCGAGAGGTTTTAGGGCTTGGCGGCGGCTCCGTATCGTAAAACGCGATGAATCCTTCTCTCTGTTTTTTTCTCCCCAAAAGCAAATAGATAGAGTTGGGGTTGAGGTCGGAGGAGCTCCAGGGGGCCCATGAGGTAGGGGGCGCGCCCCCCACCCTCATGGACGGGTGGTGGGCCCCCTGGTCTTCATCTTTTGCAAGGATTTTTTATTATTTCCGAATAGATGTTCCGTGAAGTTTCGGGTCATTCTGAGAACTTTTGTTTCTGCACATAAATAACACCATAGCAATTCTGCTGAAAACAGCATCAGTCTGGGTTAGGTCCATTCAAATCATGCAAGTTAGAGTCCAAAACAAGGGCAAAAGTGTTTGGAAAAGTAGATACGACAGAGACGTATCACTGCCTACGGCGGCCATCATGGCTGAAGCCCCTCAGGTTCCAAAAAAGAGCGCGCATGATCACTCGCCTAACGGGGCCTCCCTGGACCCAACTGTGGAGGCAACACTAAGAGCATGACATAACTGAGCAGTACGAGAACAAGTCCGGCCACGAACCTCGCCTGGGTCGGCCTCAGAGAGGACCTGACTGCGGGGACGGCGGGGTGGAGGGGTGGGGGCTTCCGCAGCTGCTGCCACCTCACGAGCCCTAGTGGCTGCGAGGTGGCCCTCCAGGATCTCTTTGGCCTGGAGGGACGCAAGCTGCTCAAGGGCCGGGCCCTTCTCGCCACGAAAAATAATAGCTGAATCAGCCGCTACCTTGGCAAGGTGACCAAGAGGAACCCCAGCAAGAGCGGAGAAGGACGCATCATAGATATCATCGAAATCAGAACAATGGACCTGGGAAACGGACGGACCTATGTCGAGGTTGAGGATGGCGGCACGTCGCGAAGCCTTCTCCACCGTGTTCAGGGAGGTCCCGGACAGTCCCGTCGCCGCCCCAAGCCTATCACTCTTCGGGGCAGACGACACCAGGGTAGAGGCTGAACGAGGGCGGCCCCGGGATCTAGGTGGCCTGGAGGGATACAGAGGAAGCGGGACCACGGAGACCTCCGTAGGCGTCGGCGCCGAGAGGTCCTCCCGGCCTGGCGCTGGAGACACCAGCCGCGGGGAGGACGGAGGGCGAACCTCCATGCTGCTCCGGCTGACCTCGCTCCCCTCCTCCTCAGATATGGACAACAGAGGGAGGAAGGGAGGAGGGAGGGTGACGGCCTCGTCGAGCATGGCCGCGATGCCCGCAGTGTCCTCAGACTCATCCGCGGGATCGGTGTCGAGGGGGCCCTGACCCACACTGTGAGAGGTCGAGGGTGAGAGGAGCCAGTAGGGGAACATCATCCCCAGAGTCCGTCGAGTCGTCGTCGGAGTCCTCAGAGCGGGGAGAGTGACAGTGAGGGCCTCGGGGGGAGCCCCGAGCATCAGGCCCCCATCCGGCCCAAGAGCGGCGCCATCTCCCGCCTCCGGGTTGAGGGGATCAATGGGAGTCCCACCCTCAACGGAGATGTGCAGGTCGTAGCCAGCGTCGTTGAAGAACATCCGGATCGTCGTCTTGAGCTTGGAGGGGTTAGGGGACTTGATCTGCATCCGCACTGCCGGGCCCTTGGGCAGAGAGGCGCTGTCGACCGCCACAAACTTGCCCAACATGCGGGACAAGCCGCGGAGTACACCCTCGTCACGAGCAGGTGGGTGAAGCCCACGAATCTGCACCCAAACCATGGACAGGGAGGCCACCGCCAAAGGGTCCACCGAGGGGACCAAAATGCGGACAGAGAGCTGGTTGAGGGCGAGCGTGAGTCTGGCACTGTGGGTGTCATAGCGGAAACTGATCGGGTCGGGGGAGATTGTCATGAACTCCCGGTCCAAGATTGGGGTCACCTCCCAATCCCAATCCGGGTTGAACAGGTGGCGAAGCTCCTCAGAGATGATGGTCGGTGAAGCCGTCCGGTCATCCAGGACCGAGATGAGAGCGGTCATGGGCGGGGTGGCCTAGGCCTCAGGAAGGTCCATCTGAAAGAAACCCAGATCATCCAGCACATAGCCAAACAACCCAAGTGTCCCAGGAGGCTGGTGCATCGGGCAGAGGGCGGCGGGGTGATCCGTCCTCTTGCAGAGGTAGTGATAACCCACAAGTATAGGGGATCGCAACAGTTTTCGAGGGTAGAGTATTCAACCCAAATTTACTGATTCGACACAAGGGGAGCCAAAGAATATTCTCAAGTATTAGCAGCTGAGTTGTCAATTCAACCACACTTGGAAACTTAGTATTTGCAGCAAAGTGTTTAGTAGCAAAGTAATATGATAGTAGTGGTAACGGTAGCAAAAGTAATGTTTTTGGTATTTTGTAGTGATGATAGCAATAGCAACGGAAAAGTAAATAAGCGAAGAACAATATATGGAAAACTCGTAGGCAATGGATCGGTGATGGAGAATTATGCCGGATGCGGTTCATCATGTAACAATCATAACCTAGGGTGACACAGAACTAGCTCCAGTTCATCAATGTAATGTAGGCATCTGAATATAGTCATACGTGCTTATGGAAAAGAACTTGCATGACATCTTTTGTCCTACCCTCCCGTGGCAGCGGGGTCCTAACAGAAACTAAGGGATATTAAGGCCTCCTTTTAATAGAGTACCGGAACAAAGCATTAAAACATAGTGAATACATGAACTCCTCAAACTACGGTCATCACCGGTAAGTATCCCGATTATTGTCACTTCGGGTTAACGGATCATAACACATAATAGGTGACTATAGACTTGCAAGATAGGATCAAGAACTCTCATATATTGATGAAAACATAATAGGTTCAGATCTGAAATCATGGCACTCGGGCCCTAGTGACAAGCATTAAGCATAGCAAAGTCATAGCAACATCAATCTTAGAACATAGTGGATACTAGGGATCAGACCCTAACAAAACTAACTCGATTACATGATAGATCCCATCCAACCCATCACCGTCCAGCAAGCCTACAATGGAATTACTCATGCACGGCGGTGAGCATCATGAAATTGGTGATGGAGGATGGTTGATGATGACGATGGCGACGGATTCCCCTCTCCGGAGCCCCGAACGGACTCCGGATCAGCCCTCCTGAGAGGTTTTAGGGCTTGGCGGCGCCTTCGTATCGTAAAACGTGATGAATTCTTCTGTCTGATTTTTTCCTCCTCGAAACCAAATATATAGAGTTGGAGTTGAGGTCGGAGGAGCTCCAAGGGGCCCACGAGGTAGGGGGGCGCGCCCCCCACCCTCGTGGACAGGTGGTGGGCCCCCTCGCCTTCATCTTTTGCAAGTATTTTTTATAATTTCCGAAAAGTTGTTCCGTGAAGTTTCAGGTCATTCCGAGAACTTTTGTTTCTGCACATAAATAACACCATGGTAATTCTGCTGAAAATAGCGTCAGTCCAGGTTAGTTCCATTCAAATCATGCAAGTTAGAGTCCAAAACAAGGGCAAAAGTGTTTGGAAAAGTAGATACGACGGAGACGTATCAACTCCCCCAAGCTTAAACCCTTGCTTGTCCTCAAGTAATTCAGTTGATAAACTGAAAGTGATAAAGAAAACTTTTACAAATTCTGTTTTCTCTTGTTGTTGTAAATATGTAAAGCCAGCATTCAAGTTTTCAGCAAAGATTATGACTAACCACATTCACAATAATGCTTAGGTCTCAAGTTTACTCATATCAATGGCATAATCAACTAGCGAGCAATAATAATAAATGTCGGGTGACAACACTTTCTCAAAATAATCATAATATGATATAACAAGATGGTATCTCGCTAGCCCTTTCTGAGACCGCAAAACATAAATGCAGAGCACCTTTAAAGAACAAGGACTGACTAGACATTGTAATTCATGGTAGAAGAGATCCAGTCAAGTCATACTCAATGTAAACTAACAGTAATGAATGCAAATGATAGCGGTGCTATCCAACTGGTGCTTTTTAATAAGAGGATGATGACTCAGCATGAAAGTAAATAGATAGGCCCTTCGCAGAGGGAAGCAGGGATTTGTAGAGGTGCCAGAGCACAGTTTTGAAATAGAGGTGAATAATATTTTGAGCGGTATACTTTCATTGTCAACACAACAACCAAGAGATGGCAATATCTTCCATGCTACACACATTATAGGCGGTTCCCAAACAGAATGGTAAATTTTATACTCCCCTTCCACCAACAAGCATCAATCCATGGCTTTCTCAAAACAACGAGTGCCTCCAACTAACAAGAGTCCCAGGGGGAGTTTTGTTTGTAATTATTTTGATTTAGTTTACATAAAGCATGGGATTGGGCATCCCTGGTGACCAGCCACTTTCTCGTGAGTGAGGAGCGGAGTCCACTCCTCTTGAGAATAACCCACCTAACATGGAAGATACAGACAGCCCTAGTTGATACATGAGCTATTCGAGCATACAAAACAGGATATTTATTTAAAGGTTTAGAGTTTGGCACATACAAATTTACTTGGAACGGCAAGTAGATACCGTATATAGGTAGGTATGGTGGACTCATATGGAATAGCTTTGGGGTTTATGGAGTTGGATGCACAAGCAGTATTCCTGCTTAGTACAAGTGAAGGCTAGCAAAAGACTGGGAAGCGACCAGCTAGAGAGCGACAACAGTCATGAACATGCATTAAAATTAGTCAACACCGAATGCAAGCATGAGTAGGATATAATCCACCATGAACATAAATATCGTGAAGGCTATGTTGATTTTGTTTCAACTACATGCGTGAACATGTGCCAAGTCAAGTCACTTAAATCATTCAGAGGAGGATACCACCCTACCATACCACATCACAACCATTTTAATAGCATGTTAGCATGCAAGGTAAACCATTATAAGCTCCTAGCTAATCAAGCATGGCACAAGAACTATGATCTCTAGTTGTCATTGCAAACATGTTTATTCATAATAGGATGAATCAGGAACGATGAACTAATCATATTTACAAAAACAAGAGAGGTCGAGTTCATACCAGCTTTTCTCATCTCAGTCAGTCCATCATATATCGTCATAGTTGCCTTTCACTTGCACGACCGAATAGTGTGAATAATAATAATAGTGCACGTGCATTGGACTAAGCTGGAATCTGCAAGCATTCAATAAACAGGAGAAGACAAGGCAATATGGGCTCTTTTGTAAGATCAACAATAATGCATATAAGAGCCACTTCAACAATTTAATTATGGTCTTCTCCTATCGACCCCCAAAGAAAAGAAAAGAAATAAAACTATTTACACGGGAAAGCTCCCAACAAGCAAAAGAAGAACAGGAAATATTTTTGGGTTTTCTTTTTAATTACTACTACAAGCATGGAAAGTAAACTAATTAAAAGCTACAACTAATTTTTTTGGTTTTTATTAAGGTTTATCAAACACACAAGAAGAAAGCATAAAAAGGGAAATAAACTAGCATGGATGATACAATGAAAAGGTATGAGCACCGACATCTAGCAATGAGTGTGTGAACATAAATGTAATGTAGGTGAGAAATACGTACTCCCCCAAGCTTAGGCTTTTGGCCTAAGTTGGTCTATGGCCACGGCTGGCCTGGCGGATATCCATAGTAAAAGTTGGGATCGTACTGAGATGCAGCGGCTATTGCCTCCTGAGCTGCAGCGTGGCGACGAGCGGCCTCCGCCCTCCTCTCGTACTCATCTGCCTCCTCTCTGGTAATAACATATCTTCCTTTTGCCTGATAATCAAATAAGGCAGGAGCAGGGAGAGTAATATGGACAGCACGGCGTCTGTCAAAGATTAAACGATACTGGAGAGGTGATTCATTCCTCTCAACAAACTGGTGGTGAACCATAGCATTAAAGTCTAGGTAAGCAGGAGGTAGTTCAATATCATCTTCGCGTATGGCTATACCAAGAAAATTAGCTATGCGGGTTGCATAAATTCCACCAAAGAAATCTCCATTAAATCTATTAAGATGCAACCTACGTGCAACAATGGCTCCCAAATTATAAGATTTGTCTCCTAACACAGCACTCCTAAGAATATTGAGGTCAGGGACACACATGTGACATGCCTCATCTTTACCATTAATGCATCTACCTATGAAGAGAGCAAAATAATGTATAGCAGGAAAGTGAATGCTCCCTATGGTAGCTTGTGTTATACCTCTACATTCTCCCACAGTTATACTAGCAAGAAAATCTCTAAATTCATATTTGCGTGGATCCCTGATACTACCCCATTGTGGAAGTTTGCAAGCAGTGGTAAAATCCTCTAAGTACATAGTGTAATTTTTTCATAAAGATCAAACAAGACAGTTGGAGAATTATGTGAAGATGAAAATTCAAACCTCCTCACAAAGGAACTAGTGAGATAGTGATACTGGCTGCACTTTTCTTCCTCGAAGCTCACAAGATCAGTGTTACGCAAATATGCGTTAAATTCTTTCTTAATTCCCGCTCGATCCATAAAGTTTTCAGAAGGCCACTCACAAGGACGCACTGGAGCGTCTCTTGGTGGCTCTTCATCAGCATCACGCATTGCAAGCCTGGGTCCTTGCTTCCTTGAAGAACCACCTTGGAACATTTTCCTAAGCATATTTCTTCCTCTAAAAAATTTCTAAAATTTTTAGTAACTTCAAAATAAAAGTAAACCAAACTCAATAATATTGATAACAACTACTCCTACAAGTGCCTAGGGCCTATATCATGCATCAAAACTACTTTTGACCATATAAATTTGACATGCAAGTTCAAGAACAGGGTCACCTAAGCAGCACAAATTTGCAATGAATAAAGCACTAGAACAAAAACTAATTGGACCAATGGAGGAGTCACATACCAAGGAACAATCTCCCCAAGCAGTTTTGTGAGAGGTGCTTTGAGAAAGGAGATCGAAAATGGCAGCAAAATGAGCTTGGACTCGGGTTTGAGCTGGATATTCATGTTTGTGGGAGGAAGAAGTGTGTGGGTGCAGAAATAAGTGGAGGAGGGCCACCGTGGGCCCACGAGGCAGGGGGCACGCCCACGGGGGTAGGGCGCGCCCCTGACCCTTGTGGCCAGGTGCCAGCTCCTCCTGTTGTGTTCTCAGTGCCAAATATTCTCAAATATTCCAGAAAAAGTCATATTTAAATTTCAGGGCATTTGGAGAACTTTTATTTTCGGGGTATTTTTATATTGCACGGATAATCAGATAACAGACAGAAAAATAATATTTTTATTTTATTGAATATAAATAACAGAAAGTAAAAGGAGGGTACAGAGGGTTGTGCCTTCTAGTTTCATCCATCTCATGCTCATCAAAAGGAATCCACTAACAAGGTTGATTAGGTCTTGTTAACAAACTCATTCCGAATAACATGGAACCGGAGAAATTTCGAATAACACTATGGTACCTCAACGGGGATATGCACATCCCCAATAATAAGAATATCATATTTCTTGTTGACAGTAGGAAGAGGAAATTCAAAACCTCCAAATATAATCGATGGAATTTTTCCAATAGAGTTGATACTATAAACTTGAGGTTGTTTCCTCGGAAAGTGTACCGTATGCTCATTACCATTAACATGAAAAGTGGCATTGCCTTTAGTGCAATCAATAACAACCCCTGCAATATTCAAAAAGGGTCTTCCAAGAATAATAGACATACTATCATCCTCGGGAATATCAAGAATAACAAAGTCCGTTAAAATAGTAACGTTTGCAACTACAACAGGCACATCCTCACAAATACCGACAGGTATAGCAGTTGATTTATCAGCCATTTGCAAAGATATTTCAGTAGGTTTCAACTTATTCAAATCAAGTCTACGATATAAAGAGAGAGGCATAACACTAACACCGGCTCCAAGATCATATAAAGCAGTTTTAACATAGTTTCTTTTAATGGAGCATGGTATAGTGGGTACTCGTGGATCTCCAAGTTTCTTTGGTATTCCACCCTTAAAATTATAATTAGCAAGCATGGTGGAAATTTCAGCTTCCGGTATCTTTCTTTTATTAGTAACAATTTCTTTCATGTACTTAGCATAAGGATTCATTTTAAGCATACCAGTCAATCGCATACGCAAAAAGATAGGTCTAATCATTTCAGCAAAGCGCTCAAAATCCTCACCATATTTTTTCTTGGATGGTTTGGGAGGAAAAGGTATGGGTTTCTGAACCCATTGTTCTCTTTCTTTACCGTGTTTCCTAGCAACAAAGTCTTTCTTATCATAACGTTGATTCTTTGATTGTGGGTTATCAAGATCAACAACATGTTCAATTTCTATATCATTATCATTACTAGGTTGAGCATCATCATGAACATATTTATTAACATTATCACTAGTTTCAGGTTCATTACCAGATTGTGTTTCAGCATCAGAAATAGAAATATCATTTGGATTCTCAGGTGTTTCAATAACAGGTTCACTAGAAGCATGCAAAGTCCTATCATTTTTCTTTTTCTTCCTTTTAGAAGGACTAGGTGCATCCACATTATTTCTCTGAGAATCTTGCTCAATTCTCTTAGGGTGGCCTTCAGGATACAGAGGTTCCTAAGTCAATCTACCAATTCTAGTAGCCACTCTAACAGCATAATCATTCTTCTTACTGTTCAGTTCATTGAGCAAATCATTTTGAGCTTTAAGTACTTGTTCTACTTGAGTGGTAACCATAGAAGCATGTTTACTAATAAGTTTAAGTTCACCTTTGACATTAGCCGTATAATCACCCAAGTGTTCAAGCATATTTGAATTGTATTTCAATTGTCTACCAAAATAAGCATTGAAGTCTTCTTGCTTAACCATAAATTTATCAAACTCATCTAAGCATGGGCTAGCAAACTTAGTAAATGGATTTCAGCTTTATCATATCTATAGAGAGAGTTTACCTTTACTACCTATGTCAGGTTATCAAGACCATGTACTTCTTCAACAGGTGGTAAATTAATACCATGTATTTCTTAAATAGGAGGTAAATTCTTAACATCTTCAGCTTTAATACCTTTTTCTTTCATATATTTCATTGCCTCTTGCATATCTTCAGGACTGAGAAATAGAATACCCCTCTTCTTCGGAGTTGGTTTAGGAATAGGCTCAGGAATTGGCTCCGGAGCTGGCTTAGGAAGTTTCCAATTATTTTCATTTGTCAACATATTATTCAATAGAATTTCAGCTTCATCCGGTGTTCTTTCCCTGAAAACAGAACCAGCACAACTATCCAGGTAATCTCTGGAGGCATCGGTTAGTCCATTATAAAAGATATCAAGTATTTCATTTTCTTAAGAGGGTGATCGGGTAAAGCATTAAGTAACTTGAGAAGCCTCCCCCAAGCTTGTGGGAGACTCTCTTCTTCAATTTGCACAAAATTATATATATATCCCTTAAAGCAGCTTGTTTCTTATGAGCAGGGAAATATTTAGCAGAGAAGTAATAAATCATATCCTGGGGACTACGCACACAACCAGGATCAAGAGAATTAAACCATATCTTAGCATCACCCTTTAATGAGAACGGAAATATTTTAAGGATATAAAAGTAACGAGTTCTCTCATCAGTAGTGAACAGGATGGCTATATCATTTAATTTAGTAAGATGTGCCACAACAGTTTCAGATTCATAGCCATGAAAAGGATCAGATTCAACCAAAGTAATTATATCAGGATCAACAGAGAATTCATAATCCTTATCAGTAACAAAGATAAGTGAAGTAGCAAAAGCAAGGTCAGGTTTCATTCTAGCATTAAGAGATTGTTGCTTCCATTTAGCTAATAACCTCTTGAGTTCGTATCTATCTTTGCAAACTAAAATAGCTAAAGTAGCTTCCTTATCAAAAACATAACCCTCAGGAATAACAGGTGAGTCTTCATCATCACTTTCATCAATATTATCAGATTCAATATTTTCATTCTCTCTAGCCCTAGCAAGTTGTTCATCAAGAAATTCACCAAGTGGCACAATAGTATCAAGCATAGAAGTAGTTTCATCATAAGTATCATGTATAGCAGAAGTGGCATCATGAATACACATGCGACATATCAGCACGAACAGCAGAAGCATGTTTAGGTGTCGCAAGCTTACTCAAAACAGAAGGTGAATCAAGTGCAGAGCTAGATGGTAGTTCCTTACCTCCCCTCGTAGTTGAGGGATAAATCTTGGTTCTTGGATCTTTCAAGTTCTTCATAATGATAAGCAGATATAAATTCCAAGTGACTCAAAGAATAGAGCTATGCTCCCCGGCAACGGTGCCAGAAAAGAGTCTTGATAACCCACAAGTATAGGGGATCGCAACAGTTTTCGAGGGTAGAGTATTCAACCCAAATTTATTGATTCGACACAAGGGGATCCAAAGAATATTCTCAAGTATTAGCAGCTGAGTTGTCAATTCAACCACACCTGGAAACTTAGTATCTGCAGCAAAGTATTTAGTAGCAAAGTAATATGATAGTAGTGGTAACGGTAGTAAAAGGTAACGGTAGCAAAAGTAATGTTTTTGGTATTTTGTAGTGATGATAGCAATAGCAACGAAAAAGTAAATAAGCGAAGAACAATATATGGAAAGCTCGTAGGCAATGGATCGGTGCTGGAGAATTATGCCGGATGCGGTTCATCATGTAACGATCATAACCTAGGGTGACACAGAACTAGCTCTAGTTCATCAATGTAATGTAGGCATGTATTCCGAATATAGTCATACATGCTTATGTAAAAGAACTTGCATGACAACTTTTGTCCTACCGTCCCGTGGCAGCGGGGTCCTAACGGAAACTAAGGGATATTAAGGCCTCCTTTTAATAGAGTACCGGAACAAAGCATTAGCACATAGTGAATACATGAACTCCTCAAACTATGGTCATCGACGGTAAGTATCCCGATTATTGTCACTTCGGGGTTAACGGATCATAACACATAATAGGTGACTATAGACTTGCAAGATAGGATAAAGAACTTTCATATATTGATGAAAACATAATAGGTTCAGATCTGAAATCATGGCACTCGGGCCCTAGTGACAAGCATTAAGCATAGCAAAGTCATAGCAACATCAATCTTAGAACATAGTGGATACTAGGGATCAAACCCTAACAAAACTAACTCGATTACATGATAGATCCCATCCAACCCATCACCGTCCAGCAAGCCTACGATGGAATTACTCACGCACGACGGTGAGCATCATGAAATTGGTGATGGAGGATGGTTGATGATGACGATGGTGACGGATTCCCCTCTCCGGAGCACCGAACGGACTCCAGATCAGCCCTCCCGAGAGGTTTTAGGGCTTGGCGGCGGCTCCGTATCGTAAAACGTGATGAATTCTTCTCTCTAATTTTTTTCTCCCCGAAACCAAATATATAGAGTTGGAGTTGAGGTCGGAGGAGCTCCAAGGGGCCCACGAGATAGGGGGTGCGCCCTAGGGGGCAGGCGCGCCCCCACCCTCGTGGACAGGTGGTGGGCCCCCTAGCCTTCATCTTTTGCAAGGATTTTTTATTATTTCCAAAAAGTTGTTCCATGAAGTTACAGGTCATTCCGAGAACTTTTTTTTCTGCACATAAATAACACCATGGTAATTCTGCTGAAAACAGCGTCAACCCGGGTTACTTCCATTCAAATCATGCAAGTTAGGGTCCAAAACAAGGGAAAAAGTGTTTGGAAAAGTAGATACGACGGAGACGCATCATGTAGCAGGCTGGAGGCTTAGGGCAGTCCACCTGACAGTGCCCGGCCACCCCACAGTTGAAGCACGTGGCCTCAGATGGAAGAGGTGCCGTCACCACCGATAGGTTCGTGGCCGAAGATGTCGGACCACCCGGTTGGGGCTGGACACCCCTCTTCTTCTTCTTGGCAAATCCCCCCTGCCCATTGCGGTTGGAGTTGTTGTTGGAACCGGACAGGGGGAATTGATCTTGGCGATGAGGGGGGTCATAGCGTCGCGGGGGGAGGCAGCCGCCCGGTCAGACCGTGGAGGAGAGCGAGAGCGGCGAGGGGGAGTCTGCCGGTCCCGCTCGCGGTCGCGTCCACGGCCACGCCACGTCTCTGGGGAGGGTCGCGGGCGCGAGAGGAACGCCAGGAAGCGGCATCGGCCTCAGTCGGGCCCTGGCTGCGCAACAGGCCGTCACGGAGCTCCGCCTCGCGACGGGAGCCGTCCGGGGATGGGTGGCGAGCCTCGGGCGGAGCCGTTGTCTCCTGTCCGCCAGCCCGACGTTTGGGGCGGGGGATCCCATCTCCGGCTACCCGGGTCATGTCCGGTACCGCCGTGCGAGGATGGGTGCTGGGGGAGGGGAGCAAGGGGGCGGCGAGGCGGAGCGGCCGAGATGGCGGCGGGGAAGGAGAGCCAGGGGGATGCGACGCGGACGGGCTGGATGAGGAGAGGGGCTACCCCAATAACCCTAGCGAAGGTGGGCCGTCGAGCGGGGAAGGGGCCACAGCCCAACGGGGGGAATTCCTATGCAGGCCGGCCCAGGAAGCCTCCCGGGGCCCAACACCTACCCCGTCCCAGCCAGCCCAGCGGGCCCGAGACGGCCCAGCCCATCCTGAGGGGGGGAGGGAGGGTAGGGTTTCCCGCTGTCTGGCAGGAGCCATCGCCGCGACGACCACGCTAGCCGGAGTCGCCGATGACGAGCGGAAGGGGCAGAATCGCGGTCCGCGGAGGTCCAGAGAAGGGGGCTGGGTCGATGTCAGGGTCCACATCGCCGGGACTACGCCGGAGAGCTGCGCCGGAGAACGCCGCCGCGCCCATGTCAGACCTTCCGGCCACCCCCCAAGCATGGGCTCGGGCCCCACAACTGCGGTGACCGGCCTCCCGGCGCGGTACCGGTGGTGGTGGGGAAGGTGGTGCCCGACGGGCTGGTGGCCGCGTCGGCAAGGGAAGGTGAGGGGGGAGGAGGCGGGCGTCGTCGCTGGAAGGCCCAGCACAGGCGCGAGGGACTCAGCGAGTCGGTCGCCGAAACGACGAGGAGGACGAGGGATGCCCGTCGCAGCCGCTGCGGCCTGGGCCCGGTCCTCCTCCGTCGCCAAGTCCGCCCAGCACGAGCAGTCCGAGGGCTGCGGGAGGAGGTACGGCGAGCAGGGGCGGAGGGGGCGAGCCAGGGAGGGGACACCGGCAGGGGAAGCGAGCTGGGAGGGGCCGGCGGGGCAGGGAAGGCAGGTGCCGGAGGCCAGCGCCGTCGCGGGCCGCGCAATCACCATCGCCAGCGTCGCCCTACCTATTTTTTCTACCCATGCAACCGTGCCACATCAGCATGTCATGCATGTAAGTTATAAGTTATACTTTTTTACATTAGCGTATCCATGCCACATCATCAGTTCATGCATGTAAGTCATGGGTTAATTTTTTGTATTGCATTTTGTGCTCTTATAGACAAGGTATGTGTTGAGCGCTTGGAGCATACCTATATAGTTGACCCTTCACTTTTTTAGAAATGACACTCCTTTTCTCTATTGCTAAATACCTACAACACACTACCTATTTTTCCTACATACAATCATGCCACATCAGCAAGCAATGCATGTAAGTTATATGTTACATTTTTGCATTAGTATGTCCATGTAGTGCTGCCATGTCATATCACTTGTTCATGCATGTGAGTTATACATTAATTTTATTTTACCAAGTTTTGTGCTCTCATGGACACGATATCTATGTTGGGTGCTTGCTGCATACGTATATAGTTAATATTTCACCTTTTTTAGAATGACATTATTTTAACTGCAATCTAATTAGAGTGACCATAGCTAAAACTCTCTTCATGTAGTATAGTACAACCTAATGTCGGTACCAAGAAAATACTCATTTGTGGTCATCTAATAGCATGCTAGTCTATCATATTCTAAGCTATTTTGTATCACTCAAGCACCCATAACAATAGAAGAGTTAAAAACCCAATTTCCTTTGAACATGATCTAGTCGAGGACAACAATAAACACAGTTGCATCAGCAAAATGGAATACCCATAGCAACTTTCTAATAACTCTATGTTTGTTTTGTGGAACATAGAAATATTTATTCCAAATTTAAACCCGATCTACCACAGAATCGCAAATGTTATGTACAGTACCATCATTCTTTTCAGCAATGACAAACCCAATAGTATATAACAAACAAATCAACAACTGAAACTGTTCATGTGAAACTGTATGAACACGTACAATAGCATACAACAACTATCACAAATGCAATCATCTCGTCACATGCCATGTTGGGTTTCGTAGTAATTTCAAAAAAATTCCTACGCACACGCAAGATCATGATGATGCATAGCAACGAGAGGGGAGAGTGTTGTCTACGTACCCTTGTAGACTGCAACGGAAGCGTTGACGCAACGTAGAGGAAGTAGTCGTACGTCTTCCGATCCGACCGATCCAAGCACCGTTACTCCGGCACCTCTGAGTTCTTGGCACACGTACAGCTCGATGACGCTCCCCGGGCTCTGATCCAGCAAAGCTTCGGGGATGAGTTTCGTCAGCACAACGGCGTGGTGACGATGATGATGTTCTACCGACGCAGGGCTTCGCCTAAGCACTACTACGATATGACCGAGGTGGAATATGGTGGAAGGGGGCACCGCACACGGCTAAGGAACGATAACGAAGATCAACTTGTGTGTTCTAGGGTGCCCTCCTGCCTCCGTATATAAAGGATCCAACGGGGGGTGCGGCCGGCCTAGAGGAGGCGCAGGAGGAGTCCTACTCCTACCGGGAGTAGGACTCCCCTCCCGTTCCTTGTCCAACTAGGAGAGGTGGAGGGAGAGAAGGAAAGGGGGGGCGCCGCCCCTCCCTCCTTGTCCAATTCGGACTAGGGGGAGAGGGGGCGCGTGGCCTGCCCTGGCAGCCCCTTCCTCCTCTCCACATTAGGCCAATAAGGCCCGTTAACCCCCCGGGGGGTTCCGGTAACCCCCCGGTGCTCCGGTTTTATCCGAAACTTCCCCGGAACCCTTCCGGTGTCGGAATATAGTCGTCCAATATATCAATCTTTATGTATCGACCATTTCGAGACTCCTCATCATGTCCATGATCACATCCGGGACTCCAAACTAAGTTCGGTACATCAAAATGCATAAACTCATAATAACTGTCATCGTAACGTTAAGCGTGCGGACCCTATGGTTCGAGAACAATGTAGACATGACTGAGACAAATCTCCGGTCAATAACCAATAGCGGGACCTGGATGCCCATATTGGCTCCTACATATTCTACGAAGATCTTTATCGGTCAGACCGCATAACAACATACGTTGTTCCCTTTGTCATCGGTATGTTACTTGCCCGAGATTCGATCGTCGGTATCCAATACCTAGTTCAATCTCGTTACCGGCAAGTCTCTTTACTCGTTCCGTAATGCATCATCTCACAACTAACTTTATTAGTTGTAATGCTTGCAAGGCTTATGTGATGTGCATTACCGAGAGGGCCCAGAGATACCTCTCCGACAATCGGAGTGACAAATCCTAATCTCGAAGTACGCCAACCCAACATGTACCTTTGGAGACACCTGTAGAGCACCTTTATAATCACCCATTTACGTTGTGACGTTTGGTTGCACACAAAGTGTTCCTCCGGCAAACGGGAGTTGCATAATCTCATAGTCATAGGAACATGTATAAGTCATGAAGAAAGCAATAGCAACATACTAAACGATCGGGTGCTAAGCTAATGGAAATGGGTCAAGTCAATCAGATCATTCACCTAATGATGTGATCCCATTAATCAAATAACAACTCTTTGTTCATGGTTAGGAAACATAACCATCTTTGATTAATGAGCTAGTCAAGTAGAGGCATACTAGTGACACTTTGTTTGTCTATGTATTCACACATGTATTATGTTTCCGGTTGATACAATTCTAGCATGAATAATAAACATTTATTGTGATATAAGGAAATAAATAATAACTTTATTATTGCCTCTAGGGCATATTTCCTTCAGTCTTCCACTTGCACTAGAGTCAATAATCTAGATTACACAGTCATGATTCTAACACCCATGGAGCCTTGGTGCTGATCATGTTTTGCTCGTGGAAGAGGCTTAGTCAACGGGTCTGCAACATTCAGATCCGTATGTATCTTGCAAATCTCTATGTCTCCCACCTGGACTAGATCCCGGATGGAATTGAAGCGTCTCTTGATGTGCTTGGTTCTCTTGTGAAATCTGGATTCCTTTGACAAGGAAATTGCACCAGTATTGTCACAAAAGATTTTCATTGGACCCGATGCACTAGGTATGACACCTAGATCGGATATGAACTCCTTCATCCAGACTCCTTCATTTGCTGCTTCCGAAGCAACAATGTACTCCGCTTCACATGTAGATCCCGCTACAACGCTTTGTTTAGAACTGCACCAACTGACAGCTCCACCATTTAATGTAAACACGTATCCGATTTGCGATTTAGAATCGTCCGGATCAGTGTCAAAGCTTGCATCAACGTAACCTTTTACGATGAGCTCTTTGTCACCTCCATATATGAGAAACATATCCTTAGTCCTTTTCAGGTATTTCAGGATGTTCTTGACCACTGTCCAGTGATCCACTCCTGGATTACTTTGGTACCTCCCTGCTAGACTTATAGCAAGGCACATATCAGGTCTGGTACACAGCATTGCATACATGATAGATCCTATGGCTGATGCATAGGGAACATCTTTCATATTCTCTCTATCTTCTGCAGTGGTCGGGCATTGAGTCTTACTCAACTTCACACCTTGTAACACAGGCAAGAACCCTTTCTTTGCTTGATCCATTTTGAACTTCTTCAAAACTTTGTCAAGGTATGTGGTTTGTGAAAGTCCAATTAAGCGTTTTGATCTATCTCTATAGATCTTAATACCTAATATGTAAGCAGCTTCACCGAGGTCTTTCATTGAAAAACTCTTATTCAAGTATCCCTTTATGCTATCCAGAAATTCTATATCATTTCCAATCAGTAATATGTCATCCACATATAATATCAGAAATGCTACAGAGCTCCCACTCACTTTCTTGTAAATACAGGCTTCTCCAAAAGTCTGTATAAAACCAAATGCTTTGATCACACTATCAAAGCGTTTATTCCAACTCCGAGAGGCTTGCACCAGTCCATAAATGGATCGCTGGAGCTTGCACACTTTGTTAGCTCCCTTTGGATCGACAAAACCTTCTGGTTGCATCATATACAACTCTTCTTCCAGAAATCCATTTAGGAATGCAGTTTTGACATCCATCTGCCAAATTTCATAATCATAAAATGCGGCAATTGCTAACATGATTCAGACAGACTTAAGCATCGCTACGGGTGAGAAGGTCTCATCGTAGTCAATCCCTTGAACTTGCCGAAAACCTTTTGCGACAAGTCGAGCTTTGTAGACAGTAATATTACCGTCAGCGTCAGTCTTCTTCTTGAAGATCCATTTATTCTCAATTGCTTGCCGATCATCGGGCAAGTCAACCAAAGTCCATACTTTGTTCTCATACATGGATCCCATCTCAGATTTCATGGCTTCAAGCCACTTCGCGGAATCTGGGCTCACCATCGCTTCTTCATAGTTCGTAGGTTCATCATGATCTAGTAGCATGACTTCCAGAACAGGATTACCGTACCACTCTGGTGCGGATCTTACTCTGGTTGATCTACGAGGTTCAGTAGTATCTTGTTCTGAAGTTTCATGATCATCATCATTAGCTTCCTCACTAACTGGTGTAGGTGTCACAGAAACAGTTTTCTGTGATGCACTACTTTCCAATAAGGGAGCAGGTACAGTTACCTCGTCAAGTTCTACTTTCCTCCCACTCACTTCTTTCGAGAGAAACTCCTTCTCCAGAAAGTTTCCGAATTTAGCAACAAAAGTCTTGCCTTCGGATCTGTGATAGAAGGTGTATCCAATAGTCTCCTTTGGATATCCTATGAAGACACATTTCTCCGATTTGGGTTCGAGCTTATCAGGTTGAAGCTTTTTCACATAAGCATCGCAGCCCCAAACTTTCAGAAACGACAACTTTGGTTTCTTGCCAAACCACAGTTCATAAGGTGTCGTCTCAACGGATTTTGATGGTGCCCTATTTAACGTGAATGCGGCCGTCTCTAGAGCGTATCCCCAAAACGATAGCGGTAAATCAGTAAGAGACATCATAGATCGCACCATATCCAGTAAAGTACGATTACGACGTTTGGACACACCATTACGCTGTGGTGTTGCGGGTGGCGTGAGTTGCGAAACTATTCCACAATTTTTCAAATGTACACCAAACTCGTAACTCAAATATTCTCCTCCATGATCAGATCATAGAAACTTTATTTTCTTGTTACGATGATTTTCAACTTCACTCTGAAATTCCTTGAACTTTTCAAACGTTTCAGACTTATGTTTCATTAAGTAGATATACCCATATATGCTTAAATCATCTGTGAAGGTGAGAAAATAATGATATCCGCCACGAGCCTCAATATTCATCGGACCACATACATCTGTATGTATGATTTCCAACAAATCTGTTGCTCTCTCCATAGTACCGGAGAACGGCGTTTTAGTCATCTTGCCCATGAGGCACAGTTCGCAAGTACTAAGTGATTCATAATCAAGTGGTTGCAAAAGTCCATCAGTATGGAGTTTCTTCATGCGCTTTATACCGATATGACCTAAACGGCAGTGCCACAAATAAGTTGCACTATCATTATCAACTCTGCATCTTTTGGCTTCAACATTATGAATATGTGTATTACTACTATCGAGATTTAACAAGAATAGACCACTCTTCAAGGGTGCATGACCATAAAAGATATTACTCATATAAATAGAACAACCATTATTCTCTGATTTAAATGAATAACCGTCTTGCATCAAACAAGATCCAGATATAATGTTCATGCTTAACGCTGGCACCAAATAACAATTATTCAGGTCTAATATTAATCCCGAAGGTAGATGTAGAGGTAGTGTGCCGACTGCGATCACATCGACTTTGGAACCGTTTCCCACGCGCATCGTCACCTCGTCCTTAGCCAATCTTTGCTTAATCCGTAGTCCCTATTTCGAGTTGCAAATATTAGCAACAGAACCAGTATCAAATACCCAGGTGCTACTGCGAGCATTAGTAAGGTACACATCAATAACATGTATATCACATATACCTTTGTTCACCTTGCCATCCTTCTTATCCGCCAAATACTTGGGGCAGTTCCGCTTCCAATGACCAGTCTGCTTGCAATAGAAGCACTCAGTTTCAGGTTTAGGTCCAGGTTTGGGTTTCTTCTCTTGAGTAGCAACTTGCTTGCCGTTCTTTTTGAAGTTCCCCTTCTTCTTCCCTTTGCCCTTTTTCTTGAAACTAGTGGTCTTGTTGACCATCAACACTTGATGCTCCTTCTTGATTTCTACCTCCGCAGCTTTCAGCATCGCGAAGAGCTCGGGAATAGTCTTATTCATCCCTTGCATATTATAGTTCATCACAAAGCTCTTGTAGCTTGGTGGTAGTGATTGGAGAATTCTGTCAATGACGCAGTCATCTGGAAGATTAACTCCCAACTGAATCAAGTGATTATTATACCCAGACATTTTGAGTATATGCTCACTGACAGAACTGTTCTCCTCCATCTTGCAGCTATAGAACTTATTGGAGACTTCGTATCTCTCAATCCGGGCATTTGCTTGAAATATTAACTTCAACTCCTGGAACATCTCATATGCTCCATGACGTTCAAAACGTCGTTGAAGTCCCGATTCTAAGCCGTAAAGCATGGCACACTGAACTATTGAGTAGTCATCAGCTTTGCTCTGCCAGACGTTCATAACATCCGGCGTTGCTCCTGCAGCAGGCCTGGCACCCAGCGGTGCTTCCAGGACGTAATTCTTCTGTGCAGCAATGAGGATAATCCTCAAGTTACGGACCCAGTCCGTGTAATTGCTACCATCATCTTTCAACTTTGCTTTCTCAAGGAACGCATTAAAATTTAACGGAACAACAGCACGAGCCATCTATCTACAATCAAACATAAACAAGCAAGATACTAATCAGGTACTAAGTTTCATGATAAATTTAAGTTCAGTTAATTTACTTAAAGAACTCCCACTTAGATAGACATCCCTCTAATCCTCTAAGTGATTACGTAATCCAAATCAACTAAACCATGTCCGATCATCACGTGAGATGGAGTAGTTTCATTGGTGAACATCTTTATGTTGATCATATCTACTATATGATTCACGCTCGACCTTTCGGTCTCCGTGTTCCGAGGCCATATCTGTATATGCTTGGCTCGTCAAGTTTAACCTGAGTATTCCGCGTGTGCAACTGTTTTGCACCCGTTGTATTTGAACGTAGAGTCTATCACACCCGATCATCACGTGGTGTCTCAGCACGAAGAACTTTCGCAACGGTGCATACTCAGGGAGAACACTACTTGATAATTTAGTGAGAGATCATCTTATAATGCTACCGTCAACCAAAGCAAGATAAGATGCATAAAAGATAAACATCACATGCAATCAATATAAGTGATATGATATGGCCATCATCATCTTGTGCTTGTGATCTCCATCTCCGAAGCACCGTCGTGATCACCATCGTCACTGGCACGACACCTTGATATCCATCGTAGTATCGTTATCGTCTCGCCGAGCTTGTGCTTCCACGACTATCGCTACCGTTTAGTGATAAAGTAAAGCATTACAGCGTGATTGCATTGCATACAATAAAGCGACAACCATATGGCTCCTGCCAGTTGCCGATAACTCGGTTACAAAACATGATCATCTCATACAATAAAATTTAGCATCATGTCTTGACCATATCACATCACAACATGCCCTGCAAAAACAAGTTAGACATCCTCTACTTTGTTGTTGCAAGTTTTTACGTGGCTGCTACGGGCTTAAGCAAGAACCAATCTTACCTACGCATCAAAACCACAATGATAGTTTGTCAAGTTGGTGTTGTTTTAACCTTCGCAAGGACCGGGCGTAGCCACACTGGATTCAACTAAAGTTGGAGAAACTGTCACCCGCAAGCCACCTATGTGCAAAGCACGTCGGGAGAACCGGTCTCGCGTAAGCGTACGCGTAATGTCGGTCCGGGCCGCTTCGTCCAACAGTACCGCCGAACCAAAGTATGACATGCTGGTAAGCAGTATGACTTATATCGCCCACAACTCACTTGTGTTCTACTCGTGCATATAACATCAACATATAAAACCAGGCTCGGATGCCACTGTTGGGTTTCGTGGTAATTTCAAAAAAAATTCCTACGCACACGCAAGATCATGATGATGCATAGCAACGAGAGGGGAGAGTGTTGTCTACGTACCCTTGTAGACCGCAACGGAAGCGTTGACGCAACGTAGAGGAAGTAGTCGTACGTCTTCCGATCCGACCGATCCAAGCACCGTTACTCCGGCACCTCCGAGTTCTTGGCACACGTACAGCTCGATGACGCTCCCCGGGCTCCGATCCAGCAAAGCTTCGGGGATGAGTTTCGTCAGCACAACAGCGTGGTGACGATGATGATGTTCTACCGACGCAGGGCTTCGCCTAAGCACTACTATGATATGACCGAGGTGGAATATGGTGGAAGGGGGCACCGCACACGGCTAAGGAACGATCACGAAGATCAACTTGTGTGTTCTAGGGTGCCCTCCTGCCTCCGTATATAAAGGATCCAAGGGGGGGTGCGGCCGGCCTAGAGGAGGCGCGCAGGAGGAGTCCTAATCCTACCGGGAGTAGGACTCCCCTCCCGTTCCTTGTCCAACTAGGAGAGGTGGAGAGAGAGAAGGAAAGGGGGGGCGCCGCCCCTCCCTCCTTGTCCAATTCGGACTAGGGGGAGAGGAGGCGCGCGGCCTGCCCTGGCAGCCCCTTCCTCTTCTCCACATTAGGCCCATAAGGCCCGTTAACCCCCCGGGGGGTTCCGGTAACCCCCCAGTGCTCCAGTTTTATCCGAAACTTCCCCGGAACCCTTCCGGTGTCCGAATATAGTCGTACAATATATCAATCTTTATGTCTCGACCATTTTGAGACTCCTCGTCATGTCCGTGATCACATCCGGGACTCCGAACTAAGTTCGGTACATCAAAATGCATAAACTCATAATAACTGTCATCGTAACGTTAAGCGTGCGGACCCTATGGTTCGAGAACAATGTAGACATGACTGAGACAAATCTCCGGTCAATAACCAATAGCGGGACCTGGATGCCCATATTGGCTCCTGCATATTCTACGAATATCTTTATCGGTCAGACCGCATAACAACATACGTTGTTCCCTTTGTCATCGGTATGTTACTTGCCCGAGATTCGATCGTCGGTATCCAATACCTAGTTCAATCTCGTTACCGGCAAGTCTCTTTACTCGTTCCGTAATGCATCATCTCACAACTAACTTTATTAGTTGTAATGCTTGCAAGGCTTATGTGATGTGCATTACCGAGAGGGCCCAGAGATACCTCTCCGACAATCGGAGTGACAAATCCTAATCTCGAAGTACGCCAACCCAACATGTACCTTTGGAGACACCTGTAGAGCACCTTTATAATCACCCATTTACGTTGTGACGTTTGGTTGCACACAAAGTGTTCCTCCGGCAAACGGGAGTTGCATAATCTCATAGTCATAGGAACATGTATAAGTCATGAAGAAAGCAATAGCAACATACTAAACGATCGGGTGCTAAGCTAATGGAAATGGGTCAAGTCAATCAGATCATTCACCTAATGATGTGATCCCATTAATCAAATAACAACTCTTTGTTCATGGTTAGGAAACATAACCATCTTTGATTAATGAGCTAGTCAAGTAGAGGCATACTAGTGACACTTTGTTTGTCTATGTATTCACACATGTATTATGTTTCCGGTTAATACAATTCTAGCATGAATAATAAACATTTATCATGATATAAGAAAATAAATAATAACTTTCTTATTGCCTCTAGGGCATATTTCCTTCATGCCACAACTATTGAATCGACATACACCAATCATCTTGTCACGGCTAGTAGAGGAGACACGTGCACACCATTGCCAGCCCGGCCTCCACTGCACGTGGTAAAGTTATTATGCGCAACACATCTAGTTAGGCTGAAAACCATACTCCTTATAGTGTCAAGAAAATCATACTCTTTATTGAGGAGGATTTTCCCATTGCAATGAAGTTATTGCTTAACAAACACAAACATAATCTTAGGGATCCAATACGAACTAAAGTATGACCAATAGTATTAATGAAACATACACAATCAATCATTGGTATTATTCGGACACCTCCATTACCGGCCTTCACTCCGCCGCCTCGTCGCGGACCTCGAAGAAGCAGAGGGCACCGCACCACCCCCATAGTGTCATGGTGGAGGCCCTGAGCTTGTTGGTCTCCTCCTCAGTCAACTGCATCTCCAACACTCCATGAACTCTGCCTCGTCCGGGTCGAGCTAGAAGGCTAACAAATACATCATGGTCACCTGGTATCATGATACGGAGAAATTTGCATGTGCACTTCGTCTACGATAGCTTTGGCTTTCTTTGACGGATCCAGATCGACCATGGTAGAACAAATACTGGATGGACTCTCATCTGGTCGTGAAGGATGGACTCGGAAAGGTTGTTGACAAAGTACCCAATGATCCACGAGGTGTATCCCTTGAGAGAGATCAGCTTGTAGGCATTATTGATGACGGTGAGTCGAATGACCTCGAGCTCGTCATCGCCAGAAAAGCTTCCAGGCAGAGCCTTGTGTGAGGGCATGCCGACCACAATAACGCTCGACCAGATGGCCACCATGTTGTCCCCATGTTCCCCTATCATATATATATTCTAACAAAACATATTAATAGTTTAGTGATTTATAACATCTATTTGTATACAATCTTGTATAACTAGACGTACCTAGTGTACAATCTTGAAATGTACTCTGGCTTGGGAAATGTACATTCAAAGAAAATGCGGCTTGGGAAGAGATGAGGAGGATTGTGACCAACGAACCTGAACATCTCGAGTGTTCATGTCGAGCTCCTTGGCGAACAGGAAGCGCAAGTCTTGATGAGTCAATGTTGGTGCCTGAGCCGATGACATGGTGGACTGGAAACCCAGAAAGCTTCCAAGCAATGCCACTCATCACATCAACCAGGTTGGTCACTATCAAAAGAACGGCATCTGGGGACTATCGTGGCAGTTCGAGCACAATCTTCTTGAATATGTTATGGTTCCTCTATAGAAGGTCAATCGTGGCTCTCATCCTGATATTAGCAGTGATGATGACCAGTAGTGGCAGAGCTAGGCAACTGTCTCAAAACATCATTGTTTGGGGGGGGGCACCGGCCCCCTGGAGCACACATAGTTCCGTCGTTGATGACAAGGTTAGATCCCTTGGTCACGGACATGTCTGTGCCTGACACCTGACCGGTAAGTGGCA
The DNA here is from genome assembly GCF_056163025.1 of Triticum urartu. NCBI lineage: Eukaryota > Viridiplantae > Streptophyta > Magnoliopsida > Poales > Poaceae > Triticum > Triticum urartu. The sequence continues at coordinate 579,540,103 of NC_141875.1, read as the reverse complement.
AGACGAAGAGCGGTTTGCGCCCAAACCTAGATCCGGTTGTGAAACTAACTTTCCCATTCCTACCTACGACGATGTTGCTACTGCTTTTGTGGTGGTGGTGGTGACATCGGCGTTTGTGGATTTAGTGGAATAGTTATGAAGAGATGAACAAGCACACCATTCTGGGTAGCGAAGTGCTATATTTATAAGCTGGGACTTTTATCAAATTGGCCATCAATCTTGGTCGTTATTTACTCACTGCTGCCACCGATCCCACCATATAGCTATATTATGATGTGCTTGAGGAGAAACGATCAAGAAAGTAACCCTTGCAGAGAGCTGTGTAAGAGCCATGTGTCACACAGCCTTCACCGTTCCTTCATTGTGCATATCTTTATTGTGGGACCCAGAATTCTTTATATCCCCACATATCTTTAGTGTTGTCTACTACTACTAGTAGTACTCATATAAGGAGAAAATCAAAATAGTTGGAAATGTCATGTTGGGTGCATTTGTTTTGGGGTCAAAGTGGAACAGGACATGATCATCCCTGTTTTCGAGAATATGTCGGCCTTTGTTGCTCTTTTAATGAAGGGGTGACATGAGCCATTTTTTGTTTCGTATGAGGGATGAATGATGGACAGGGCGGCTTCATTTTCTGCTTGGGTAGATGGATGCGAAATGAACAAATAGATGATATAATGACCTCATTTTATAAAATGGTTTGGTTACCCCTAGTATATTATTTGAGTTCTTCTTTTCTATTCCCAGAACATTCTGATGTGCATCCTCAAGGTGTGCACCTAGCGATTCTGTAGCACTACAGAGGCCCACCTGCAAGTTCCATCTCCATCCAATACACACAACAAAATTTCAGAAAACAACAACTATTTGTGATCTCCTATCAGAAAAACTACAACTTTTGATGTCAATTTCAGATAACTACAAAAAAGTTATCTGGTACTACCTGTCATCCTCAAAATAACCTTGCTCATATGTGAGGCTGACATGTGAGGCCAAACACAAAAATTTAATTTTCCAACATAATGTGTCAAAACTGTTGTAATCTTCTAAAATTGGTGTCAAGATTAAGATTGAAATTTGTGCGTCTAACTCGCATATTTTCTGAAATTCACTGCTTCATTAATTTTGCAAGCCAAGATTCAGTTTGCCATTGCTTTCGTAATACTATTTTTTAAGAGTGAATTCTTGTTTTTACCCTATATTTTGACACTAATTACCCCATTTAACGGGATTTCATCCGTTTTACCCCATATAGCAAAAGTGTTGTCACAATTTACCCTGTTTAAAATTTTTTAGCGCTCTATCCGTCGATGAGTCTCGATTGTCAGTTCCAGCTGGCATGCCACATCGGCCGTTTTTTCCTGATGGTTTTTTTGCACGTCAAATCACATCACCTAGCTTCTTTCGATCGGCCAGACTCGATGGAGGCGCATGCATCAGAGTTAGTAAAATAGTATATTTACACCACTTTTAATCTCATCCACTGAATCATGCACACTTAAGGTCGTATATGATAATATTAAAGAAAAACATACATGATTTCAGATTATATCAGTAACATTTTCTCCTATATAATTTATTCAATGGGAACATGCCACGCTGATCAAGTATAATCATCTCATCACAATACTTCTTTGAACTGGAAACAAGTATCCTAAGCCCATCTAATATGCATCCCAGTCTGAGAGAAAATTTAGCCACAAAGAAGCTAACCACCAAGGGTGAGAAATAGAGGATGCGGTCAAAGGGAGAAGATTGCCGTACTAGCTACCGCTCGCTTCGACGATCGCCAACGGCCACGCCTTGAAGTCTTGCCTGCCACTCGTCATCTACGTTGTCCTACCCCGCCTAACGATTGGAATGCGAGCGATGTGTGTCGTGAATAATGGAGGCCAGTGTGGTGTGTCCCCGACATGGGCGACTTGGCCATCGGACGCTGGCAAGCTGCTCTGGTGCGATCATATTGAGCCTGGTCAGCCGGAAGAAGTTAGGCGGTGCGGTTCGGCGTGCAGAAAAACCATCAGGAAAAAACCCGCAGATGTGGCATCCCAGCTGGACCTAATAATTGGGACACATAGGTCAGAACACTCACAAAATGTTAAACATGGTGATAGGCAAGATGTTCTCCTATGATAGGCGCAATATTTTTTTCTTCCAGCTGCTTTGCCACCTCATTTTTTCTCTCATCCTCCTTGGCTTCTCCTCATCCCGCATGCACCTCCTCCCAGCCCCCAGCCCTGGCAAGACCGCATCCTTCCACAACCACTGCTCACTGCCGTTGTCGCCACTAGCTATATCCTATGGAACATCATCGGAGTGCGCCGTCATGTCTTCCACAAGCGATTGAGCTCAATGAAACACAATTTTAAAGCGATACACCTACATTTTTCTACTCAATATCCCAAGGAAACTCTCGCAAAATTTTGAACGAGGATTTTTAGTTCTGAAAGCCGAATAGTTTCTACCTTCATACGTGGTCTGCATAGTGGTATGGTTTTAGGGAGTTGGCCAAAAGTGTGGTACAAAATAGTGTGGATGACGACATATGTCCATGCTCGAAAAAACAATAGGGGACCAAGCACATAGGGGTAGTCGTATAGGATTTAGAAGTATAGAGAAAATATTTTTTAAACTAAAGCATAGAAAGTATGAAACGGGAAGAAGGCATGTTTGCAAAGATAAAGAGAATTCGGAACATATAATATTTGGGCAAGTGTGCATGCAAGAGAGAAAATACATGCGTTCATAAGGTGTTAAAGACTACGCGTGTGCTAAAAAGGAATGCATCAATGCGACATCCCTCAGATCAGCTCAAAAGTAGAGTTCTAGCTTTGTTATGTCATAAAATTACTCATACTAAATAAGACACCCTTTTTTGTTTGTCAGATTTATTTACATATCTACTACTATTATTGCACCTTGACATTACAAGTTTATTTATTATCATAACCTGGCCAAGAATGATACATATACAGTGACACAAACACGGCTCATGCAACTGACATGTATGAAAAATATGTAATAAGATGCCACAAAACGATAACTTGACAAGAATACGCAAAAGTGCCAAAACACTCTCTTGACCACCCCTCGCCGTTCTTCTTCCCCCCTCTTCTTCTCCGATGCCTCCCATCTCTCACCATCTACCGGCCTTTTCACGCCCTTCCTCCCTCGACAACCGCCTTCTCCTCGTGCTCCGTCGCGGCCTTCCTTTTCCACTCTCCTTTTCTTCTTTATTATATTTTCCTTTCTTCTTTCTCTTCGTGCCCGGCTACGCCATGGAGTGTGTTTGCAAGCCTGGCTAGATGGCTATAGTTTCCACTCGAGGTAAATTGGTGAAAAAACAGCTGTGGATGAAAGGTCTACGGTTAAGCGGTTAGCGACCAGCTGTTAACGTGACGCAGCATGCCGTTCTTGCGCGGTAGGCAATACTAGACGGCAATAGAAAGGCAATTCTTCCCCGCACCGCTTTGCTGCTACCTTTTCCCTCTCCCCCTCCTCGGCGCCTCCCCATCCCCACCCCCACCCGCGCCTCCGCCCAGCCGGACCCCTCCACCTCGGGCGAGGCCGCGCCCTTCCACCGCCGCCGCCGCCGCCGCCCTCGCCAGCCAATCCTCTGGAATAGCGCCGGAGAGGGGGCGCCACGGCAAGTCCATCCCATCCATGACGAGCCGCCCCCCCGCGCCGCGCCACCTCCCCGACATAGGGTTTGCCTCGCGCGCCGCCCTGCCATGCTAAGGCGGGGAGGAGGCGACCTGGTGTTACCCGGAGGAAGCTGGGGCGGGGCCTCGCCGGCGGATGGACGCCGATGAGGCTGCGGGAAGTAGCAGGAGGATGGATCTGAACCTGTACCTCGGCCTCCCCCGCGCCCCGCGGTCCCGCCGCTCCGACCTCGGCTCCGACCTCGCGCTCAGCACCCCGATGCCCTCCTCGCCCTCCTCCTCCGCCGCCTCCGTCGACGCCCCTCCGCCTCCGGAGCCCCCGCATGCCCCCTACTCCCCGTCTCGCGCCGACCTGTCTCCCCCGCCACCGGAGGTGTACTCCTCGTACCACCCCGAGGACGCGCACCTGCCGTACGCGCCGCCTCTGCCGCCGGTCATCCATGAGCTCCCGGACGACATCGGCTTCGGCTTCCACCCCCCGCCATCGCTGGTGCGAGCCAGCGAGTTCCTCTGGGAGGACCGCCCGTCTTCATCGACGGCCTCCTCCTCCTTTCTCCCCGACGCTGCAACAAGGTACAGGCAGCTGCTTGAGCAGACAGGAAGCCGGTGGCTCCGCTCTAGGCCCACCGGGCGGTTTAGATCGGACCTTCCACCGCTCAGCTCCGAGGCTCAACCCTTGGGGCATCATGATGCAGCAGTGCCGGTGCCACATCATGAGCCGACAATTGATGTCGTTGGAGATGATAAGGTAACCGGCAATGGAGTGGAAGTAGGTGCCTCGGAGGAGTCGGAGGAGCGGGGCAAGAGTGTCGCCACATTTGAGTGCAACATATGCTTTGAGATGGCCGGAGAGCCGGTGGTCACTTCTTGTGGCCATCTCTTCTGCTGGCCCTGCTTATACCAATGGCTTAATGTTTACTCCAACCACAAGGAATGCCCAGTCTGCAAGGGCGAGGTGACGGAGGCGAATATCACTCCTATCTATGGTAGAGGGAATTCTTGTTCAGATGCAGAGAAGGCTGTGGATGAAGGCAAGCAGCCAGGTCTTACAATCCCACCAAGGCCACATGGGAATCGTCTTGAAAGTTTCCGGCAGCAGTTCCAGCACTTACGTCCAATGTCAAGAAGGCTTGGTGACGCACATGGGATACTGTCATCGTGGAGGCGCCTTCTTGATCAACAAATCATGAGTAGTGTGAGTAGATTCGAAGGCCCGTCTGAACCAGCTGTGCATGAAACAGGTGACATTGCTCCACACACTGGCCGCCTAAGTAGATTGACCACAAGGATGAGAGCAAGACGGTTGTTGAGCGAGGTAGATAACTCTCCTGATGGTGCTTTTGTTGCCCCTGATAGTGGTCTGCCTGGAAATAGTGCGCCAGATGCACCTAGAGATGGTTCAAGCCCGGTTTTACCAGAAGGATTTGATTTGTTGCAACGGCTTACTCTTATTGGCATTGCAAATACAGAAAGATTGGCAACTGCCATGAGTGACCTTAGAAGGATAGCTACACCTGGCCAACACGGAGCATCTGCTTCATACCTTAGAAGGTTAGCTACACCTGGCCAATACGGAGGATCTGCTTCATCGTCGAACCCTTTGAATCCCGAGGCAACCGTCGACGGAACCCATGTTGGTGCAGCGCCTTCTACAGACCAAGCATCAAACTCGAGCACCATTGCAGTGATACAGGGGGATGCAGGTGTTTCTGAGACGGCGGGAGAGCCTAGTAACGCAGGTTCTTCGAGAACCCTGAGGAGGAGGGGGAGGAGCAGTGCGTTGGCTTCTTTAGATGTGGATGGTGCTCCCCCACAGCGCAACAAGAGGCGGAGGATGTAGACCTTCTCGGTCGCGGAGTTTCTTTGAACTTGATAATGTTGCTGATTCCAGTTATTCCATTTCGTTTCTTTGGATGGTATCCGCTGTGTTGTAGTGTAACAATGTTCTTTCCCTTTCCATTTTTTTTACTAGAATGGTTCTGTTTAGTCCCCCTGGGGCCTGTTGTACCTCTTTAGTCTGTCAAACTGTTGGTCAAGCCAAATGTCGAGGGTTGTTGTGGGATGAAATTTTCCCTGTTGATTGGATGCCAAAATGTGCATTCAGAGCAATGAGATTTCTATGGACTGCTTATAATTCATAGAAACTCTGGTCATCAAAGTATCAAACTGAGAGGTTATATATGATGGTATATGAAATACCCAGAAAATGGATGGAAATATTGCCTTTGTTGCTTGAGAAGCCAAGCCTGATCTTTTATGCTCATTTATACTCCAACATAAGTTACTCTCAAAAGCATATATTTCATTCACTGATAGTTCTGGCGGCAAGCCAACTCATCATTTTCGCAATGTTTTTTGCTAGCAGATGATGAAATAGAAGTTCTTTTTCTCATGAGAGCAAGTTAAAACTTGGTACACTATTGCAAGTAGAAAACAACGAACTGGAAATGGAACCTCTAAAGAAACACCCAACTATGGCATTGTTTCATTTGATGGTTCGTGTAGTCTTCCTGATATTATGTTCCATTATCTTGGTTTTGCATTTATTCGCCGGACGTTTACAATGTGTATAGTGAGGTTCTTGGAGACCGATCACTCATTCCCGAGCAAAGAAACTACAGTTGCATAAGTATTCAATCGTCCACACACCAAGTAACTTGAAGATCATCAAATTGCATCTCATTTATTCATAATTTACAAAAACAAAAATTGTGCATTTGGAACTCACGTGTCTGAAGGGGATACAGAGAGGAGCAGGAGGGGAAAAAAGATGATCTAGACCCATATTTCTTGTAGTGTTCGTGGCCTATATATTGTATCGAACTCATACAGTTCAGAGCCCAGAGATCTACAGATACTCAGATAGATACCCTAGATACGGCTTATGTCACGGCCGAATATCATCGTGGTCAGCCAGTTGATAGCCACATAGAGCCTATTTCTCCAGCTGACAACACGAGTCAGGTACGCTGAGCGCCAGATGAACCAGCTTGCAAATCCTGCAATGGATATGCCCTTCGAGTCCTGCGAATAGGGAAAAGACACGCTCAGTTTGACTCCTGAGCGTCTAGTGAACTGCAAAGATTCACAAAGAAGGGAAGAGCAACCAACCTTGCTTTGCCTCAGGTCCACCAGAGCTTTGTACCTTCCAACGGTTGCCATACTCCCTAGATGCTTATACACAAACTTTGGACCTAGATCGACTTCGACCTGGGAATTTGCGTGCCCTCCTCCAGCTTTCATCACACGGTTGAGCAGGCGAGCGAGGTACAAGCCTTGCCGCTCGGCAACCTGTTCAGGAGTACAAGTGGGGAACAAAATCAGTAGAATGCATGACTGATATGCAGCATCGCAAAGAGATAGTCTAATGTCATGCCCAACAACCCAAGTGTCTGCAATTTGATGGGATGTATAACCATCTGTTCAATTTTATTTTATGCCATGTTTCTATTCCACCCAGTTCTATTGCACTTCAGGAAAGAGGAAACAATACAAAAGCCCCTTTTTTTTTCTGAGACAGTAACTTGACAAAATGCTTTCATACTATTGAACTGCATCAAGATAGTTCATGAAGTTACCTGAGCTAAGGCTGGGAGAACTTCCTTGCCGGTGCTTTCAAGGAATCCACAGCAATCACCAATAGCAAATACATCTGGGACAGAAGGAACACGTAACCACTCATCTACACCGATCCTGCAAACAGTACATAACCTATTAAGAATCCTAGGGATTTGCACATGAGCCAACAGGCGACAGATTATAAGGTCCTACCAATCAATTATACCTTCCTCCGTGTGACTTGGGAAATGGCAATGACTTGACGAATGATGAAGCACCAACCCCAGTAGACCATACCAGCAAACCATAAGGAACCTCTTCTCCATTGTCCAGGATTAATTTGTCGGGTTGTACATCCTTCACGATTCCTCGTACAAGCCTAACACCTGACTGGTGGATGACCATGCAAGGGCAGGTTATATTCATATTCCAAATGATATGGGAGAGAATGATACACAGCTATTACAACTACCAACTATGTATATCATGGGACGATCTGAATGCCTTATTTGAAAACCTACTAGTCCCCAAGTCTTGGTTGATGATGGCTAAAGATACCGAACAAAGATTACTGACCTTAACTAGTTGGTTTACAGCATACTGCCTGAGGCGAACATCGAATGATGACAATATCTCATTTGCCTGAAATGAAAGCCGAATACCAGCTGTTAAGTCCCAAATTCAACAAGAGTAGGGAACGAATAAAAAAAATCAACAACAAAAACCTCAATCAGGGTCACATGGACATAATCTTTCACATGTGAGTAACGTTCTTTCACATCTCTGGTGATGAAATCACTAAGTTCCCCGCTAAATTCAACCCCTGTTGGACCACCTCCAACAACAACACAGTGCAATAGCCTGCGCTTTTCGCCCTCTGATATGCCTGTTTAACAAAATAGCATTGATCCATCAGCAATAATCAAATGGGTATTACCCCCTCCGTCCGAAAATACTTGTCATCAAAATGGACAAAAAGGGATGTATCTAGAACTAAAATACATCTAGATACATCCCCTTTTATTCATTTTGATGACAAGTATTTCCGGACGGAGGGAGTACATGTTTGTGCACACAAGCTATATTCTGAAAATGAAGCATATGAGACATAAAAAATTGATTTGCCCAAAATTCATCGATTAAAAAGTACGGTAAATGAAGCATATGCGAGGTGACATAGATTTATCCAAAATTCATCGAACAAAAAGTACATGCAACTGTATCCACTTGACTTAAGTAAAAAAAAAACATTATATGGAGAACAACAAAGTGGGAAAGTAATAATTGACGACTTTGTGCTAGCAAAGGGTGATTAGAAACATATTGAGCTGTTACCATACCAGGTACATCAGACAGCATCAGATTCAGAAGGAGCTTCCTGCGGATCTCTTGAGCGTCATGAACTTCCCGAAGAAAGGTTGCATGTTCAGTAACACCACGTATACCGAAAGTCGATGCCTCAGCTCCACATCCAAAGACCAACTTGTCATACGAAACCTTGAATTTCCACGGCTTCAAGGTGTCTTTCTCACCTTCAGTAACTGTCTCACACTCAATCTGAAACCAAACGTGTCTGAGCAAATGTATGTAAAAGCTGTGGGGAGAAATGCTCATGTTGTTCGTAAAAAGATCATGCAATATGCCAAATCCCTCATAAGCAAATGTCTAGCGTTCGAAATTGTGAAGATCCATTCCCTTGTATAGTGATAGAGATGCCCAGCAGTGTTAGGCACTAAGCCAGCAGGAACTGTCTAATAAGTTGCGGAGTGAATCTTCTAATAGACAGGCTCCTGAGCAAGCAAAGTTACTTGATGCTACTGCATGAACAAGCCAAATGATATAGAAGTCTCATGTGCATACTGTGTGAATATGTAAGAAACAGAAGACCTGGCGTGTGATGAATGAATATAAACAAGTTTGCTTTTTTTTTTCTCTGCAGCTGATTTCCCCGTGTAACCGTGTTCAAGAGTTTTGGCCTAGGGGAAATGAATTCTAAGCTAGTACTGGTAAAGTTAGAAAATATCCACAAAGTCATAAATGAGTGGGAGCTGGTGACAAGTTTTCTGTCTCTCTCATTCCATTAGCATAGAGCTATGGAGAACCGTGCTACATAGCGCCATAGGCAAATAGACATGCAGCTCCTGCTGAATGGGAGTAAAGCGCAGATTCCTCTTCCTTTGCCCCATCCAATATCCAAAAAGACCGGACGTGGTTATGGACATCAGAAAAGGTCAAGCACAACTGCGCGCACAGTATCATCCCCTTCCACGAATCTCGGGGACACACATTCCACATCTGTAAAAGCGACCCCCGTTTGACAGGATCAACGCGCGCGGCGCCTCTCACCAACCAACCCAGGAACCGGGCTCACCGTGTGGGCGTCGGGGTCGACGGCGGTGCAGCGGGCGAGGAGGAAGTAGGAGCCCGGGGAGCTGGAGACGGCGGGCTGGATGCGCGCGAGCGGCTCGGCGACGGAGCGGAACTCGAGCGTGCCGACGCAGGTGGAGGCGAGCAGCGGCGTGAACACCATGTGGTTGCGCGGGGAGACGCAGACGACGTCGTAGCCGGTGGTGTCGAGGTCCTTCATGAGGCGCGACCCCGCCCACCCCGTTCCGAGCACCACCACCCGCGCCTTCTCCCCCTTGGCCGTCGGCCCCAGCCCCGCGAGCCCCCTCGGTAACACAGCAGCATCCCCCGCGTCGGCCGCCGCGGCGGTGGAGAGCGGCGAGAGCGGGCCGCGGCCGTAGAACGCGGGCGCGCAGCCGCGGCGCGAGACGCGGGAGAGCGAGCGGAGCAGCGAGGACGCGGCCATGGCGAGACGACTCACGAGATGCGAACGCCACGGGAGCGAGTGCGAGGAGTGAGGCGAGTTAACGGGGGGCCGTTGGGCCCGCGGGCCCGGGCGGGCGAGCCGCCGGGCTTCCGCGCCGCTCGATCCGCGGCCGGGTGACGTCGGATCGCATCTGGACGGCCCGGGCCCATCCTCGGTGGCTCCGTCCCGTCTGCGGCAGGAAAAAACCGATAAATGGAAGGATGGAAAATCTGTGTTCTCTAGCGCTTCTCCAGGAAAGCCACGTGTCGCGAACCCCATCCGGTGCCGTGCTCCGCCGCTCGGCCGCCACACGACCGCTGCCCCGCCAGCACGGCCCTCCCTGGACCTGGTTCGCCAACGCCGTGGGCACGCGCCCGAGCCACCGGCACCGGGCCCAGCGGCGCGCGCGGACCATACGCCCGTGCCACCGCTCCGGCCTCTCCCTGTCAACAACTCCCCTCCCTCCCCTCGCTTCTCTCTCATCCCACGGTCTCCCCTCCGCTCATCCCCTCCCTCCCAAATTCGCCTCCGCCTCCGCCTCGCCGGCCGCGACCGACCATGGCCGCCTCCGCGTCCGCCTCCACGTCCCTCTTCGGGCCGTCTGCCCTCACCGCCAGGCTCGGGGCGGGGCGCCCGTCCGGCGGGCCCCGGCGGCGCGTCGACGCGCGCGGCCGCGGCCGCCTCTCGGTGGTGGCCGTGCAGACGGGCCCGCAGAAGCCGTCGCCGTCGCCGTCGCCGTCGTCCCCGGCGGCGGACGAGGCGGAGGCGCTGCAGAACCTGCTCAAGCGGGAGTACAAGTACGGCTTCGTCTCCGACTTCGAGTCCTTCTCCATCCCCAAGGGCCTCTCCGAGGCCACCGTCCGCCGCATCTCGGAGCTCAAGGCGGAGCCCGCCTGGATGCTCGACTTCCGCCTCGCCGCCTACCGCCGCTTCCTCACCATGGCGGAGCCCACCTGGAGCGACAACGTCTACTCGCCCGTCGACCTCCAGTCCCTGTGCTTCTACTCCGCGCCCAAGACCAAGCCCAAGCTCAACAGCCTCGACGAGGTCGACCCCGAGCTGCTCAAGACCTTCGACCGCCTCGGGATCCCTCTCGGCGAGCAGAAGCGCCTCTCCAACGTCGCCGTCGACGCCGTCATCGACTCCACCTCCATCGCCACCACCCACAGGGAGGCGCTCATGGCCAAGGGCGTCATATTTTGCTCCATCTCCGAGGCCATCCGTGAGTACCCGGACCTCATCAAGCGCTACATCGGGAGTATTGTGCCGCCTGGTGACAATTACTATGCCGCGCTCAATTCAGCCGTGTTCAGTGACGGATCCTTCTGCTATGTGCCCAAGGACACGGTCTGCCCCATGGAGATATCTACTTACTTCAGAATCAATGACAAGGAGACCGGGCAGTTTGAGAGGACTCTGATTGTGGCTGATGAGAGGAGCACGGTTAGCTATTTGGAAGGTTGTACTGCTCCAGCATATGACTCCAACCAGCTCCACGCCGCGGTGGTGGAGCTTGTGTGCGAAGAGGGGGCCGAGATTAAGTACTCCACCGTGCAGAATTGGTATGCTGGCGATGAGGAGGGCAAAGGGGGCATTTACAATTTTGTGACCAAGAGGGGGCGGTGCAAGGGGCGTGGCTCGAAAATCTCATGGACACAGGTTGAGACAGGGTCAGCAATCACCTGGAAGTACCCAAGTGTGGAGCTTGTTGGGGACGACACTGTTGGAGAGTTCTACTCCGTAGCGCTGACCAAGGATTACCAGCAGGCCGATACAGGGACGAAGATGATCCATAAGGGGAAGAATTCACGCAGCCGGATTATATCCAAAGGCATCTCAGCAGGGAAGTCAAGGAATTGCTACCGTGGGTTGGTCCAGATGAATTCAGGTGCAGAGAATGCTTATAATTCTTCGCAGTGTGATTCATTGCTGATTGGGGACAACGCTGCTGCTAACACCTATCCCACCATTCAGGTACTTTCCACTTCTTAATTACATGTTTAATTATCATAGCTTGGCGTGCAAGGTTCAGTTGCTGTCATGCTCTGTCTCTGTGCCTAATTTGTGGTTAGTTACTCTTAAGTGGTGAAACACGCATAGAATTGGGACCTCAGTGGCACACGTTGTAGATAAGATTTTCATGCTCTGTCTCTGTGCCTAATTTGCGGTTAGTTACTGTTAAGTGGTGAAGCACACATAGACTTTGGACCTCAGTTGCACACGTAGTAGATAAGATTTGAGGCAAAACTTTGCTGACATGATGTTGGAATGAAGGAGCTTTGGTAATTTCATTTTTTGAGGATACCATTTGTTATGGGGCCGTTTGTGCAGTGGCCGTGTGACAACCAGCAACAGCAAGAACATGGACTCAGCCTATGTGTGCAATAGCAGCCTCATGTTTGCGCATCCTTTAATGCATAGGATATGGCATGCTTAGAGATAGTCTTGAGAGAAGCATTCATGCTGTATAACTCTGTGAAGATCCAATTAAATTAGGAAAATAGAGTTATGGTTCTGTGAAGAGTTTGAGTTGTGCTCTAGCTTGTGGTTGCGTCAGTCACCTATATAAAGGGCAGTTGTGTAACTCTTCAACCAAGCAACAGATAATTGAACTTCAGTTGGAACTCATACTCCCTCCATTCCAAAATATAGTGCGCCCGCGCTTTCCGAGGTCGAACTTTGACCATAAATTTAACGAACGAGACTGATTGCGGCGGGAGAAAAAGTTACATAATTAAAAACTTCTTTTGAATACGAATTCACTGATATAACTTTTGCTCCCGACGCAATCGGTCTTGTTAGTTAAATTTACGGTCAAAGTTGAAGCACGAGGATAGAGGAAGCACTACATTGTGGAATGGAGGGAGTAATTTATTGAATTGCTCATGTAGATATAGTTCAATATCTGATACGTATATAAAGGGCCTTTTCTCTGTCCTAGGTTAGTTTGGTACGCAAGGTTTGATTGCTGGCATAGGGCAGGCTCTGTCTCTGTGACTAATTTGTGGTTAGTTGCTAACAAGTATCGAAGTACATATAGAGTTGGGAGTTGGGACCTCTGTGGTACATATAGTATATATACAATTTGAGGCAAAACTATGCGCTGACATGATATAGGAATTAAGGAGCTTTGGTAATTTGGTTGTTTGAGGGTACCATTTGTTATGTGGGGTGGTTTCCGCAGCGGCCTGTCACAAGCCAGCAGCAGCAACATGGACTCAGCCTGTGTGTGCGTGTGCGATAGCAGCCTCATGTGTGCATATCCATTAAGGCACAGGATAGGGCAAGCTTAGGGTAGACAGTAAGAGAAGTATTCATGTTGGATTTGGATTAGATGGGTCTTTAGACTAGGAAGAGTCCAATTAACTTTGATAGAGTTATGGGTCTGTGAAGAGTTTGAGTTGTGCTCCGACTTGTGCGCAAGTTAGTCTCCTGTAGTCAAGCAATGAATCATCGATCATTCTAGTAGAACTCTTAATTTATCAAATTCTTCATACAATAGTTCAATATCTGCTATATAAAGGGCCTTTTCTCGTAACCACGAGAGGGATCATGCCCTGCAGGGGCTAGTTGAGGGCACGTGTTGCCACTGGTCTTCAAACCCTTCCCAGGCTGATCCATAACAATTCCTAGCGTAAAATTAAATTTCTCCCCATTTAAGTTTTAGACATGCAAGATAAATGTTAATGGTATTCTGCCTAATTCCGAATTGAACTCCCACATGTACTGGAACTCAGAAGGTATCAGTATCTTGATATAGCATTGATCTGTGCAACCTTATAAACACTCCTGTCATTTGCATACTAAAAGCACACTCAGAAGTTGTCATGATAATGATGGAAGAAAATAATAGGGTAGGATTTCTTGCATTGACTTAGAGAGAGAGAGAAACTTGGCAACTCATTGATGGAAGTTTTATGGTTAGACTGATAAGGCATATGAGCCATATAATCATTAATCAAAACAAGTTTAATAGGCATTATGGGAAGTTCAGTGCTGAATTTCATAATGTTCTCCTTCACACCTAACTTTTTTTTAGGTATATACAGATATACCAAGCAAATATATGAATTATCTTTTATTAGTTTTATTAGTGCACTTCCAGAATCTTACATATACATCCATGCTAAATAGACTTCTATAGCTGGCTGAATTACTCAATTAGGTCTACCGGTCAATCTTGATGCTTCGTCTGATGTCCCTATAATCTCAAGGGGCACATGCGCATTGTCATGCTTATTCTTATTCTAACTTATGCAACCACTTGCATAAGCTGCACGAATATTGGGATCAACAACTCCTATCTTCCGCAGGCCTAAGCTGCATGTGTGTCTCATACTGCACTTGCATAAGTGTGCATCCAATACTATATTTACATGACCTCCACATGCTAACAACAGTTCTTTCTGACAAGTAGTCATACCAGTTTTTTGGTTACCATCATTTTAATAACAGTTCATCAGAAAACCTCATTTATAGTATGATTTTGACCCAACTTTCGTGGCAACAGGTGGGTTGCACTAGTGGCCGTGTTGAGCATGAGGCAAGCACATCCAAAATTGGCGAGGATCAGCTATTCTACTTTCAGCAAAGAGGGATAGATCATGAAAAGGCCGTTGCAGCCATGATCGGTGGGTTCTGTAGGGCTGTCTTTGAACACCTTCCTTACGAGTTTGCCCAGGAGGTGGATGCACTTATGAACCTGAAGCTGGAGGGATCAGTTGGCTAAGTTCTTGGTTCAACAAGTCTGCGAAATATCACCCGATAATTATCTGAAATACCATACGATGGTTATCTAAGGAAGTCCATGTGACCATGTACAGCAGCAGTATGTGACTGAGAAGAATAAGTTACATGATAAAATGACGTTTCATGGCTTGTATGTCCACGACAACGAAGAGAACCGCGGCGCTTCTCTTTTGTTGTCCATTTTTGTTTCTGGTTCCTCTGCTGTGTAAACGAGCTCATGTTCGGATGCCAATGCAAGAAATAGAAACTGTCGTCTTCATGTATTTCACTGTGGATCATGTATCAATGTATGTATGGGCAAACTTGATTCTGCCATGTTTTGATGGGAACAACCTCTTCTGGGGTGCTGAACACATGATGTATTCCAGCTTCATTTTGTTCATCGCCAGGCAAGGAAGCTTTAAACATTGATAATCTTTTTTTTGCTCCTGCATTGATAATTTTGTATAATAAACTGTGATTTCATCCCTGGCTTACTGATTCGCATTTTTGCAACCGGATATGACTTGGCCAATTGAATAAACTGCCGCAGGGCAGCATCCTGTACGAGACGATGACGCCACAAGTCCATGAATTCCAGTGGCCTGGACAGGAAGTGTACATCTGATGTCGTTGATCCATGTGTTACTATTTGAGAGTGCCTCGGCCACAGATCTCGTCTTGTATCATTTGAAAATGATTGGCGCGTTCTTCTGAATTACAACCTCTGGGACCAAGCTGTTTGTAAGATGTTTTTGCAAGCTGTTTTAGCTTAAAAAACCATTTTATATTATGGGAGGGGGAGTATGATTTAATGACTGTAAGTCCAGGAGCAGAACACTGTAGATGTGACAAATAATCCTTTTATTCGATATAAATCCCGCTGCGTGCACAGATAAATCAACTACGCCAATTGCCAGACCACACATGCGCCACAACTATACACACACTGTCGATGCCCATAACCCGAATCGTGCAGGAATGCGATCGATCATCAAATCATCATCAGACGGCGTTCTTGATGGCGGAGCTGTAGCCGTCCTGGTCGTCGTAGAACTTTGACCACAGCATCACCCCTCCGTACTTGCTGGAGCCCTTGAGCGCCGGGAGCACCTGCGACTCCAGGCTCCCCGCCGGTATGAACCCGCTCCCCGCCGCCGCCGGAGCCGCCGGCAGCCCGAGGAAGATGTACTTGGCGTGGACCCCCGACGTCCACTGCTTCCACGAGTCCATGAGGTTGGCCGTGTCCCCCTGCACGTACTGGCACGGCGGGTTGTTGTAGAACTGCACCCACACGTAGTCGAAGAGGCCCGTCTCGAGCGCCTTGCCGACCCACTGGTCCGGGTACGGGCACTGCGGCGCCGCCGACAGGTACACCTCCTTGCTGCCCCCCTTGCCCTTGCCGCCGTAGGCCTTGAGGTGCGCCGCCAGCGCGCCGTAGTAGTCCGGGTTCCCTCCCTCGATGTCGAAGTCGACGCCGTCCAGCACGGCGGCGCCGAGCGGCCGCTTGGGCGAGCTCCCGCCGAGGAAGCTGTCCCAGATGTACTTGGCCAGGTCGGCCGCGTCCTGCTCGGAGTTGAGCGTGTACCCGCCGGCGCCCCCGCCGATGGAGAGCATCACCTTGACGCCCTTGGACTGGCAGAGGTTGATGTCGGCGGTGAGGTTGGTGCAGGCGTCGGAGTAGGGGTCGCAGTGGCCCGCCAGGTTGAGCTGCGGGGTCTGCTGGGCCGACCCGAAGCTGCAGAGGAAGGCGATGTTGACGAAGGCGTAGTTGCCGGTGCTGCAGGTCTCGGCCAGGGTGCCCTCGTTGCCGTTCTGGCCCCAGTAGATGGCGATGCTGCCGCCGTGGCTCCGTGGCGCCGAGGAGAGGAGGAAGATGGCGGCCAAGAGGCAGGCCATGGAGAAGGAGCTGCTGGCTTTAGCCGGGACGGCCATTGTTGGCAGCTAGGCAGCTAGCTCTTTCGTTCACAAGGCAGAGGGGCTTGCTTCTTGCTTTGGATATGGGACGCTGCTGCTACCTGCTTGATTTATACTACTCCGGCGATCCGGTCTCGTCAGAAACTGGGGCGTGCCCTCGAGGTAACGCTGGAGCCATATCTTTGTTTGTTTAAGATCCTGAACATTCTCAACACGTAGTTCGGCCCCGATCTTGTTTTTTTTGGAGTTCATGCATCTCCATCTGCTACGGCACGTTGCTAATTTTAACTGCGTGTCTGAGATACTCGTTCAAACCCTGTACTCACTTGTTCATATCTCAAGCCTCTCGAATTGTTTTTTTTAACACAGTACAGATGCAAACGCTCATATACACACGCATACACTTATTCCTATGAACGCATACATGCACACCCTATTCCTATAAGCACCTTTGAGCGACTGAGCCGACATATCATCTTGAGATTTACGAAGTCACCGTAAGCGCCTCGTCGTCGACGGAAAAGTCTTCTCCCACTGAAAGCACATCGCCGAAAATTCTGAAATAAATCCAGGAACACTTCCGCTTCGGTAGACCCCCTCTAACACAAGGAGGGCCGAGATTGCTCGATACCCCTTCGTAACGAGGGGCATGATGGGCATATTTTTTAGAAGTGCCCACCCGCCCGCCCGCCCGGCCGCGGCGTATACATATACAAATACAGTGGGTTATTTTTTCCGGGATTGACATAGCGTCAATTACGCCGCGGGCGAGCATGCATGGTGCTGTTATCGTGCCGCTTCCATTGCGCTGCGGGCGTGCATGCATGCACGACGCTGTTATCGTGCCGCTTCCCCCGCTGAGGCACTGCCGCGCTGCCCGCCTGCCCCGCTGCCGCGCTGCCCGCCTGCCCCGCTGCCGCGCTGCCGGCTGCCGCCTCGCCTGCCCCGCTGCCGCCTCGCCTGCCCCGCTGCCGCCTCGCCTGCCTCGCCTTGTTCGCCGCGCCCGTCCAACGCCCCCGACGCGTCTAACCACCCCGACCCCGCCTCTCCTCTTAGAAACCGCCCCGACCCCGCCTCTCCTCTTAGAAACCGCCCTCACCCCGCGCTGTTCGATCGATCTCCGGCGGCGCAACTCTCTCCGGCGTGATGCCTCGTGGGCGTGGATGTTTCGGCCGGCGTTGGTTCGGTTGGGGGGCGGCAGTGGAGGCGCAGGGAGCAGTCGTCGGGCGGGAGGCGGCGGTGGAGGCGGCGGCAGCGGCGGTGGACGCGTCGGCAGCGGTGGTAGACGCGGCGCCGCGCCCGGCGGTCTGTGGCCCTCTAGCCTCACCGGGCCGCAGACCGTGGATATCTACCGGCACGGCATCCCCGTGTCGCCGTCGTGTCGCCTAGCACACGGCTGGCACGTGACGAGCACCGGCTATGCCACGCCTGGGCCGGCACAACCCGGTCCATGGAATCCCGAAGGTCGCCTGAACTTTTGGCAAGGCCGCGACTTCGACATCGTGGTCAGCTTCTACAAGTCTCGGGGCATCCGCGCGGACGCTCCAAACGCGCCCCTCGCGCCCCCCGCCGTCCCGGTCGTGCAGGCCCGTGCCGGTCGGCGCGCTCGCGCAGGCGCCCCGGCTAATCCCGCCGCCGCGCGCGCTGCTCCATCAGGCGCCCCTGAGTTTCAGATCCCGCCGGAACTGGCGGCGATGCAAGAGGAGGGCGACCCGTTGGAGTCGCCGGGTTTGATCCGCGCGATCTGGAACTCCACGTCGGAGATCGGTTGGATGCCGCCGGCGGATATTGTTGACCCGAGGGACCCGGCAGACGAGCCGGGATACTGGCAGGCGATTAGGGACTCGACCGATACACTAGCGCAAGAGTCGGCTACCTTGGAGGAATTTTTTGGATACTTGGGCAGTTCCGATGACTCAGACGGCGGCGAAGACGGCGGTGAAGACGGCGGCCAGACCGTAGTGGTTGATCTTCTGAGTAGCGAGGAGGAGTAGTTAGATTTGTTTTAGTGTTAATCTTTTTTCATGTAAAATTTCATTCGAACGTAAAATATCCTAAATATGAACGAAATTATGTTGCTTCAATGAGTAATGGAATGGTTGTATAATAAACAGGTCTTCGAATAGTAGACGCCCGGTGATAAGTTGAGCTCTCACGGAATCAATAAAAAGCCCCACACCACTGACATTTATCGAAAGCACGCACCACCGACGACAGCGCACACATATGCATGTGCCATGCACGCAAACGCACGCATACACCACGGGGTGCACCTAACAGCACCAAGCGCACGTGCATGCGCCATGCACGCAAACACGAGGGTACGCCACAGGGTGCACCTAATACGAACACTGCACTACACGCAACCTCAGCAGGAAAAGATGAAGTAAACACATGAAAATTGTTATTAATGGGATATTTTGATTTTGTAAAAATATGAAGTAAACACATGAAAGTAAAAATATGAGGCAAACACATGAAATACCGGCAAAAAAAATGTTATTAATGGGATATTATGATTTTGTAAAAATATGAAGTAAACACATGAAAGTTAAAAGATGAGGTAAACACATGAAATACCGGCAAAAAATTTAAGTTATTTAAAAAAAGCCCAACCACCGATGCTGAGCCATAGTAGCTTACAGAATATACCCATATCAAGCCCGAAGGCGACTCGGGCGGCTGATTGAGCCCACTAAAGGGCCCAACATCGGGGTGCAACGGGGCAGTGGTGAGTAATAGCAGATGAGTTCGAAAGAGGGGGCGGAGGCAGCTATTTAAGTCGCTCCTCGTGCCCCTCCGCTTTCGAGGTGGGACTAAAATCACGCTGTGCACGCGTCCCTCAGTGCACGCGGCCGCCGCAGGGCTCATGAGGCCGTTTTCTGCGCTGTCACCGGCGGCCCAGTTCGGCCCATAGAGGCAGGGCGCCACTCGCCCCCTCCCACGGCCCACGGCCGACGCCCCTCTCCCCTCGCCCGCGCGGGGCAACACTACACGTTGCGGGAGATGTGTTGGAGGCGTGCATGGGGGCGGGGAGATCGAGGAGGATGCGGTCGGGCGGCTCAGAGTCGCTGGGCGCGGGGAGCGAGGCTGATCCGGTCGGTGCGTGGTGGCGGGATCCGAGGGAGGCGCTGGTTGGGCAGCTGGGATCCGAGGGAGGCGCTGGTTGGCTGGCATGAGGTAGGTTCGATTCGGTGGGTGCGATCTTCTGTGCATGCGCGGGTTTGTGGCCACGTGTATGTGAAAAACATGCATGAGAGAATAATAACACGGCAAAAACATGGCATGAGACATGGCCGGGTGCATTTTTTCACCACGTCGGTCAGCCCAGGTAGTATAACACATACAATGGCATCATCATCATGAAACGACAGCAAACAAAATAAACGGAATTTTGAAACTTCAGACTATTTCACATAGGACAGTACAAAATACAAATTTATTACATAAATATTTTGAGAAAACGTAAAGAAATCACTTATCAAGTTTTGTGGCACGCACTTATGAATAAAAAACAGCATAGGTTATTCAGACAAGACTCGGGCAAGCATTTTCATTCTATGTGAAAAAAGTTTGGAATAATTAATGTGAAACAAACACATGAAATACCGACACATGCAAGATATGGACGGTGCTGGTTGCACTAGGGGTGCGTGATCGCATGCATGAAATGAAATAATTTTTTCCGAGGGTGTGTGCATGCCCAATGTAGGCCCTCACGCAAGATATGAACGACATCGGACACCCTAACGCATGTCGCGTCACGTTCGGGTAGTGTTTTAGGGTATTTTCATCGCAAAAACCGTAGAAAATGCATCAGACATCAGAAAATAATGAAAATTGTCGTGAATGCTCCCCATGGTGCCTGGAGTACGTGGAAAAAGTTGGGGGGTCATTCGGTGTAGGCGAAAATAAAACGGCTTTGAGAGTAGCCAGACTGGCACACCCAAACAGAGCTCGTTGCACAAGGTGTACGTGATCGCATGCATGCAATTGCACGAAAGTGTGCAGATATGTGGGCACTGCCGAGTAGGGCCCCACACAAGGTTGGAACGATAACTGACACAAAAAAAACGTTATGTCACGTTCGGCGAGTGTTTCTGGCCATTTTCACCGGGAAAATCCTAGGAAATGCATCGAGCGCCGGAAAAATATGAAAATTGGCGTGGGTGCTGTCGAGGGTGATGGAAACGTGTGTAAAAAGTTTCGTGCCATTCGGCGGAGTGAAAAAGAAACGTAGTTGGGAACCCCCCCTTCGGCAGAACGAAACCAGAGCTGGTTGCACTATGTCTACGTGATCGCATGCATGCAATTGCACCAAAGTGGGCGGACATGCGGGCACGGCCTACGTACGGCCCCACGCAAGATTGGAACGCAAACGGACACAAAACGAATGTTGCGTCATGTCCGGCCAGTGTTTTACGACATTAACACAGGAAAAAATCCTAGGAAATGCATCGAGCGTCGGAAAAATATGCAAACTGGCGTGGGTGCTGTCGTGGGTGATGCCAACGTGCGGAAAAAGTTTCGTGCCATTTGGTGGAGTCAAAAAAAAGTAGTCGGGAACCCCCCTCCGGTAGACAAAAAAGAAGCTCGTTGCACTGGGGGTACGTGATCGCATGCATGCAATTGCACCAAAGTGGGCGGATATGCGGGCACGGCCTACGTAGGGCCCCACGCAAGGTTGGAACGCAAACGGGCACAAAACGAACGTTGCGTCACGTCCGGCCAGTGTTTCTGGCCATTTTCACCGGGAAAATCCTAGGAAATGCATCGAGCGCCGGAAAAATATGAAAATTGGCGTGGGTGCTATCGAGGGTGATGGAAACGTGTGGAAAAAGTTTCGTGCCATTCGGCGGAGTGAAAAAAAACATAGTTGGGAACCCCCCTCCGGCAGAACGAACCGGAGCTGGTTGCACTATGTCTACGTGATCGCATGCATGAAATTGCACCAAAGTGGGCGGACATGCGGGCACGGCGTACGTACGGCCCCACGCAAGGTTGGAACGCAAACAGACACAAAACGAACGTTGCGTCACGTCCGGCCAGTGTTTTACGGCATTAACACAGGGAAAATCCTAGGAAATGCATCGAGCGTCGGAAAAATATGCAAACTGGCGTGGGTGCTGTCGAGGGTGATGCCAACGTGCGGAAAAAGTTTCGTGCCATTTGGCGGAGTCAAAAAAAAGTAGTCGGGAACCCCCCTCCGGTAGACAGAAAAGAAGCTCGTTGCACTGGGGGTACGTGATCGCATGCATGCAATTGCACCAAAGTGGGCGGATATGCGGGCACGGCCTACGTAGGGCCCCACTCAAGGTTGGAACGCAAACGGACACAAAACGAACGTTGCGTCACGTCCGGCCAGTGTTTCTGGCCATTTTCACCGGGAAAATCCTAGGAAATGCATCGAGCGCCGAAAAAATATGAAAATTGGCGTGGGTGCTGTCGAGGGTGATGGAAACGTGTGGAAAAAGTTTCGTGCCATTTGGCGGAGTAAAAAAAATTATCTATCAATCAATGTATTTTCGATAATGATTGTTTTAAAAAACAGACGCAAGTAATGATTGGGAAAAAAACTAATGAACGGGTTCTTAGAAAAAAAAAATGAATAAGCCCGCATACATGCATATCCATCGGGGGTCAAAGCCGCCTCCACGCCTCCACGATCTCCAGTCCATGCCGCCTCCACGCCTCAACGCCGCCTCCACGATCGCCTCTCCCGACGCCATCTAGGGCAAACGCCACCCCCGACGCCACCTCACACCGCGTCCACGATCGCCTCCCCTGACGTCATCTGCGGCCGACACCGCCCCCGCCGCCGCCTCACGCCGCCTCCACGATCGCCTCCCCCGACGCCATCTGCGGCCGCCACCGCCCCCGACGCCAAGTCACGCCGACGCCGCCCCAACGCCCGCGACGGCCCTAACGCCATCTGCCACCGACGCCAGCTCACGCCGACGCACCACAGAGCGACTGCCCCAACACGATCTGCCCCGACGCCATCTGCGGCCGACGCCGTCGCCCCCGTTGCCACGTAACGCCGACGCCCCCAAGTTGGTGAACACAGATTCAGACTTACTTGCATGTTTCATGTGGTTTATCATGTATAATCTTGATTGTAGAATTTTTTGTCCTAGATCAGTGCAGTGTGTAGTTAGAGTTTGTTAGTTGATTGAGAGCGTGCTGCATGTGCCAGTCATTAAGTTAGTGCAGTAAGTACTGCGTAAATACATGCATGCATGAGTGGCTGATAGTTTTTCTTAGTTCTGTGAAAACCACCTAAGTGTTTGGCTATAGTGTAGTTTTGCTATAGTTTTGGTCATAATTATGCATGCATGACAGCTGATTCTAATTCAGTTTTTCTAGGTATATACAGCAGAAAAACCATGGTATAAAAAATAGTATGGCATCTTAAACCACACGTACCTGTTCTAGTCCAAACACCTCAAAGTATTACATACCAAAGATTTTTTCAGAAATCATAGTGTTTCTAAAAAAACTTTAAAATTATTTACAGGTTGTGACCGACGCCATCTGCCACCAATGCCACCGCGCCGTCGTCCCCCAGGGCCGGCCCTGATCCCATGGCACGAGGTACTATGCATTCATCATGTTTATCATGTGCCCATATAAAGTAGATAACATTATTTTTGCTCCTATTCGTAGCGACGGTGGAGTACGGAGAGATTTTTTGTTCGGTTGAGAAGTGGTGTCTGTTGGTCAACAAACTAAACTCTAGGCAGAAAAAGCGTTTTGCAAGCACTAGTCTTGGAAAAATGCTGATGATACCTAGTGTGCTCATGTGCAAATGTTTGCTCAAGTTCATTATTAAATCGTATTCGTTGGACAGAAAAAGGTTCATCATGCCATCAAAAAATGGTGCGATATCATTGCGCACCAAAGATGTGTTTGACATTTTCGGGCTACAGAACAAGGGCAAAGATGCCATGAAAGCGCTAGGAAAAGGGGGGTTAAAGGCGAAGGTGAAGATGCCTAGTCGCTTTTTAGATTCCAATACGGGGGAAATGATGATAGATGACCTGATTGAGAACATCGTTGCCAGTGGCACATACGATGATGATTTCCTCCGTAGAATTGTTCTGGTTCTTCTAGGCACGGTTCTTGCACCGCAGTCCACGATAGAAGTTCCTAATGCTTATTACAAGTTAGTGCACGATGTGGAGGCCATCAAAGCATATAATTGGAATGCGTTTACGTTACGCGTTTGCGTGGAAGGCATCACAAAGACCTTATCAGATCTTACAAAATTTACTTGGCCGATCGGAAACCTTGCGCTCCTACAGGTAAATCTTATGTTATATTTGTTTCTTTTGAACTATAGTTTGTGAATTTTTTTTGCTAATATACTTCATGTTCATGCAGTACATGTTTTGGGAGAAAGTGCAGCCACTGGATGATGAGGCATTTGATCCATTAGCTAATGAGTATTCATTGATGCTTAATTGGTCAGAAGATGAGGCTAAGAAGCGTGACACGTACGACATGGCATACGGCCGTGGTAATGGGACGGTAAGTTACTATTTATGTGTTACTATTGAAGGAAATATGCCCTAGAGGCAATAATAAAGTTATTATTTATTTCCTTATATATCATGATAAATGTTTATTATTCATGCTAGAATTGTACTAACCGGAAACATAATACATGTGTGAATACATAGACAAACAGAGTGTCACTAGTATGCCTCTACTAGACTAGCTCGTTAATCAAAGATGGTTATGTTTCCTAACCATGAACAAAAGAGTTGTTATTTAATTAACGAGATCACATCATTAGTTGAATGATCTGATTGACATGACCCATTCCATTAGCTTAGCACCCGATCATTTAGTATGTTGCTATTGCTTTCTTCATGACTTATACATGTTCCTATGACTATGAGATTATGCAACTCCCGTTTGCCGGAGGAACACTTTGGGTGCTACCAAACGTCACAACGTAACTGGGTGATTATAAAGGAGCATTACAGGTGTCTCCAAAGGTACATGTTGGGTTGGCGTATTTCGAGATTAGGATTTGTCACTCCGATTGTCGGAGAGGTATCTCTGGGCCCTCTCGGTAATGCACATCACATAAGCCTTGCAAGCATTGCAACCAATGAGTTAGTTGCGAGATGATGTATTACGGAACGAGTAAAGAGACTTGCCGGTAACGAGATTGAACTAGGTATTGGATACCAACGATCGAATCTCGGGCAAGTAACATACCGATGACAAAGGGAACAACGTATGTTGTTATGCGGTCTGACCGATAAAGATCTTCGTAGAATATGTAGGAGCCAATATGGGCATCCAGGTCCCGCTATTGGTTATTGACCGGAGACGTGTCTCGGTCATGTCTACATTGTTCTCGAACCGTAGGGTCCGCACGCTTAACGTTACGATGACAGTTATTATGAGTTTATGCATTTTGATGTACCGAAGATTGTTCGGAGTCCCAGATGTGATCATGGACATGACGAGGAGTCTCGAAATGGCCGAGACATAAAGATTGATATATTGGAAGCCTATGTTTGGATATCGGAAGTGTTCCGGATGAAATCGGGATTTTACCAGAGTACCGGGAGGTTACCGGAACCCCCCGGGAACTATATGGGCCTTAGTGGGCTTTAGTGGAAAGGAGAAAGGGGCAGCCCAAGGTGGGCCGCGCGCCTCCCCCCTCCCCTAGTCCTATTAGGACAAGGAGAGGTGGCCGGCCCCCTCTCTCTCTTTCCCCCCTCGAGGAATCCTATTCCAACTAGGATTGGGGGGGGGGAATCCTACTCCCAGAGGGAGTAGGACTCCTTTGGCGCGCCCTCCTTGGCCGGCCGCCCTCTCCCCCTTAGCTCCTTTATATACGGAGGCAGGGGGGCACCCTTGGACACACAAGTTGATCCTCGTGATCGTTCCTTAGCCGTGTGCGGTGCCCCCTGCCACCATATTCCACCTCGGTCATATCGTTGTAGTGCTTAGGCGAAGCCCTGCGTCGGTAGAACATCATCATCGTCACCACGCCGTTGTGCTGACGGAACTCATCCCCGAAGCTTTGCTGGATCGAAGCCCGGGGAGCGTCATCGAGATGTACGTGTGCTAAGAACTCGGAAGTGCCGGAGTAACGGTGCTTGGATCGGTCGGATTGGGAAGAAGACATACGACTACTTCCTCTACGTTGTGTCAACACTTCCGTTGCAATCTACAAGGGTACGTAGATCATACTCTCCCCTCTCGTTGCTATGCATCACCATGATCTTGTGTGTGCGTAGGAAAATTTTGAAATTACTGCGTTCCCCAACAACTATTTCGTACTACATGCACTTAAGTTACTATTTATATGTTGAGAAAATTTAATTGATTTTACCTATTACAGATTGATGACGTGATAAGTGATAAGTATAGGCAGACATTAATTGCTCAACAAGGAAGAAAGGCGGAGGAAGAATTACAGCAAGAATTAGAGCAGGAAGATCGTGCCCCAAAAAAGAAACATAATAGAGATGAGGCTTCATTGAGCAGGGATAGTACATTAGATCAGGTGATGAAATGCATCAAAGATATGCAAAAAGAAATTAGACTTCTCCCTCAAAAATGTGCTGAGGTAATATGAGTGATGTGTACTTCAGTTTACATTGGATTATTCATAATTTATGCATGTAGTTAATGCAATTAATGTGTCATTGCAGATAGTAGTGGAGAAGCTGGAGAAGAAAGGTCTTGTCTTCAAGCCAAACAAGGGGTCTGATGATGACATTGAGTATGTGGAGCATAGTGAAGACTGGGTGGGGAAGTATGGTCCATCAAAATATTGGCCAGATGTACAATCAACTCCTGCAAAAGAAGATATGGACAACAGGGTGGACGCATCCTTCACCACTGGGAACGGGAATAAATTGGCGCGTGAGAAAGGTGTGCATCACAACACACCTGGTACAGGAGATGAAGGCGACCCCTTCGTTATTGAGGATAATGGTAATTCTCCCAACCCATCTCTTGCGACGGTAGACACGAATGACTTTCCAGCTATTACTTCAACCCCCAAGAATATGAATGAAGTGTCAGACGGGTCTAGCGCCGATAAATCTGAGGAATTTAGTATGGATAGTCTGAACACCCGTATTAAAAATGCGAAAGAAAATGGCACTGAGGAGAATGATGGGAAGGAGAATGATGAAAAGGAGAATGATGAAAAGGAGAATGATGGGAAGGAGAATGATGGGAAACGCAAGAGGAAACGGTCAAAATATTGTCTTTCACCTTTTCTTCAGAACGGAGTACCGGGAGGTTACCGGAACCCCCCGGGAACTATATGGGCCTTAGTGGGCTTTAGTGGAAAGGAGAAAGGGGCAGCCCAAGGTGGGCCGCGCGCCTCCCCCTCCCCTAGTCCTATTAGGACAAGGAGAGGTGGCCGGCCCCCTCTCTCTCTTTCCCCCCTCAAGGAATCCTATTCCAACTAGGATTGGGGGGGGGGGAATCCTACTCCCAGAGGGAGTAGGACTCCTTTGGCGCGCCCTCCTTGGCCGTCCGCCCCCTGCCCCTTGGATCCTTTATATACGGAGGCAGGGGCACCCTAGGACACACAAGTTGATCCTCGTGATCGTTCCTTAGCCGTGTGCGGTGCCCCCTGCCACCATATTCCACCTCGGTCATATCGTTGTAGTGCTTAGGCGAAGCCCTGCGTCCGTAGAACATCATCATCGTCACCATGCCGTTGTGCTGACGGAACTCATCCCCGAAGCTTTGCTGGATCGGAGCCCGGGGAGCGTCATCGAGCTGTATGTGTGCTAAGAACTCGGAGGTGCCGGAGTAACAGTGCTTGGATCGGTCGGATTGGGAAGAAGACGTACGACTACTTCCTCTACGTTGTGTCAACACTTCCGTTGCGATCTACAAGGGTACGTAGATCATACTCTCCCCTCTCGTTGCTATGCATCACCATGATCTTGCGTGTGCGTAGGAAAATTTTGAAATTACCGCGTTCCCCAACAGTGGCATCCGAGCCTAGGTTTTATGGTTTGATGTTATATGCACGAGTAGAACACAAGTGAGTTGTGGGCGATATAAGTCATACTGCCTACCAGCATGTCATACTTTGGTTCAGCGGTATTGTTGGACGAGACGACCCGGACCAACATTACGCGTACGCTTACGCGAGACCGGTTCCCCCGACGTGCTTTGCACATACGTGGCTTGCGGGCGACTGTCTCTCCAACTTTAGTTGAACCGAGTATGGCTATGCCCGGTCCTTGCGAAGGTTAAAACGGAGTCAAATTGACAAACTATCGTTGTGGTTTTGATGCGTAGGTGAGATTGGTTCTTGCTTAAGCCTGTAGCAGCCACGTAAAACTTGCAACAACAAAGTAGAGGACGTCTAACTTGTTTTTGCAGGGCATGTTGTGATGTGATATGGTCAAGGCATGATGATGAATTTTATTGTATGAGATGATCATGTTTTGTAACCGAGTTATCGGCAACTGGCAGGAGCCATATGGTTGTCGCTTTATTGTATGCAATGCAATCGCGATGTAATGCTTTACTTTATCACTAAACGGTAGCGATAGTCGTAGAAGCATAAGATTGGCGAGACAACAACGATGCTACGATGGAGATCAAGGTGTCGCGCCGGTGACGATGGTGATCATGACGGTGCTTCGGAGATGGAGATCACAGGCACAAGAAGATGATGACCATATCATATCACTTATATTGATTGCATGTGATGTTTATCCTTTATGCATCTTATCTTGCTTTGATTGACGGTAGCATTATAAGATGATCTCTCACTAAATTATCAAGAAGTGTTCTCCCCGAGTATGCACCGTTGCCAAAGTTCGTCGTGCCCAGACACCACGTGATGATCGGGTGTGATAAGCTCTACGTCCATCTACAACGAGTGCAAGCCAGTTTTGCACACGCAGAATACTCTTGTTATACTTGACGAGCCTAGCATATGCAGATATGGCCTCGGAACACGGAGACCGAAAGGTCGAGCGTGAATCATATAGTAGATATGATCAACATAATGATGTTCACCATTGAAGACTAATCCATTTCACGTGATGATCGGTTATGGTTTAGTTGATTTGGATCACGTGATCACTTAGAAGATTAGAGGGATGTCTATCTAAGTGGGAGTTCTTAAGTAATATGATTAATTGAACTTAAATTTATCATGAACTTAGTCCCTGATAGTATCTTGCTTGTTTATGTTGATTGTAGATAGATGGCTCGTGCTATTGTTCCATTGAATTTTAATGTGTTCCTTGAGAAAGCAAAGTTGAAAGATGATGGTAGCAATTACACGGACTGGGTCCGTAACTTGAGGATTATCCTCATTGCTGCACAGAAGAATTACGTCCTGGAAGCACCGCTGGGTGCCAGGCCTGCTGCTGGAGCAACACCAGATGTTATGAACGTCTGGCAGAGCAAAGCTGATGACTACTCGATAGTTCAGTGTGCCATGCTTTACGGCTTAGAATCGGGACTTCAACGACGTTTTGAACGTCATGGAGCATATGAGATGTTTTAGGAGTTGAAGTTAATATTTCAAGCAAATGCCCGAATTGAGAGATATGAAGTCTCCAATAAGTTCTACAGCTGCAAGATGGAGGAGAACAGTTCTGTCAGTGAGCATATACTCAAAATGTCTGGGTATAATAATCACTTGATTCAATTGGGAGTTAATCTTCCAGATGATTGCGTCATTGACAGAATTCTCTAATCACTGCCACCAAGCTACAAGAGCTTCGTGATGAACTATAATATGCAAGGGATGAACAAGACTATTCCCGAGCTCTTCGCAATGCTGAAAGCTGCGGAGGTAGAAATCAATAAGGAGCATCAAGTGTTGATGGTCAACAAGACCACTGGTTTCAAGAAAAAGGGCAAAGGGAAGAAGAAGGGGAACTTCAAGAAGAACGGCAAACAAGTTGCTGCTCAAGAGAAGAAACCCAAGTCTCGACCTAAGCCTGAAACCGAGTGCTTCTACTGCAAACAGACTGGTCACTGGAAGCGGAACTGCCCCAAGTATTTGGCGGATAAGAAGGATGGCAAGGTGAACAAAGGTATATGTGACATACATGTTATTGATGTGTACCTTACTAGAGCTCGCAGTAGCACCTGGGTATTTGATACTGGTTCTGTTGCTAATATTTGGAACTTGAAACAGGGACTACGGATTAAACGAACACTAGCAAAGGACAAGGTGACGATGCGCGTGGGAAACGGTTCCAAAGTCGATGTGATCGCGGTCGGCACGCTACCTCTACATCTACCTTCGGGATTAGTATTAGACCTAAATAATTGTTATTTGGTGCCAGCGTTGAGCATGAACATTATATCTGGATCTTGTTTGATGCGAGACGGTTATTCATTTAAATCAGAGAATAATGGTTGTTCTATTTATATGAGTAATATCTTTTATGGTCATGCACCCTTGAAGAGTGGTCTATTCTTGTTGAATCTCGATAGTAGTAACACACATATTCATAATGTTGAAGCCAAAAGATGCAGAGTTGATAATGATGGTGCAACTTATTTGTGGCACTGCCGTTTGGGTCATATCGGTGTAAAGCGCATGAAGAAACTCCATACTGATGGACTTTTGGAACCACTTGATTACGAATCACTTGGTACTTGCGAACCGTGCCTCATGGGCAAGATGACTAAAACGCCGTTCTCCGGTACTATGGAGAGAGCAACAGATTTGTTGGAAATCATACATACAGATGTATGTGGTCCGATGAATATTGAGGCTCGTGGCGGATATCGTTATTTTATGACCTTCACAGATGATTTAAGCAGATATGGGTATATCTACTTAATGAAACATAAGTCTAAAACATTTGAAAAGTTCAAAGAATTTCAGAGTGAAGTTGAAAATCATCGTAACAAGAAAATAAAGTTTCTACGATCTGATCGTGGAGGAGAATATTTGAGTTACGAGTTTGGTGTACATTTGAAAAATTGTGGAATAGTTTCGCAACTCACGCCAGCCGGAACACCACAGCGTAATGGTGTGTCTGAACGTCATAATCGTACTTTATTAGATATGGTGCGATCTATGATGTCTCTTACAGATTTACCGCTATCGTTTTGGGGTTATGCTTTAGAGACGGCTGCATTCACGTTAAATAGGGCACCATCAAAATCCGTTGAGACGACGCCTTATGAACTATGGTTTGGCAAGAAACCAAAGTTGTCGTTTCTTAAAGTTTGGGGCTGCGATGCTTATGTGAAAAAGCTTCAACCTGATAAGCTCGAACCCAAATCGGAGAAATGTGTCTTCATAGGATACCCAAAGGATACTGTTGGGTACACCTTCTATCACAGATCCGAAGGCAAGACATTCATTGCTAAGAATGGATCCTTTCTAGAGAAGGAGTTTCTCTCGAAAGAAGTGAGTGGGAGGAAAGTAGAACTTGATGAGGTAACTGTACCTGCTCCCTTATTGGAAAGTGGTACATCACAGAAAACTGTTTCAGTGACACCTACACCAGTTAGTGAGGAAGCTAATGATGATGATCATGAAACTTTAGATCAAGATACTACTGAACCTCGTAGATCAACCAGAGTAAGATCCGCACCAGAGTGGTACGGTAATCCTATTCTGGAAGTCATGCTACTAGATCATGATGAACCTACGAACTATGAAGAAGCGATGGTGAGCCCAGATTCCGCAAAATGGCTTGAAGCCATGAAATCTGAGATGGGATCCATGTATGAGAACAAAGTATGGACTTTGGTTGACTTGCCCGCTGATCGGCAAGCAATTGAGAATAAATGGATCTTCAAGAAGAAGACTGACGCTGACGGTAATATTACTGTCTACAAAGCTTGACTTGTCGCAAAAGGTTTTTGGCAAGTTCAAGGGATTGACTACGATGAGACCTTCTCACCCGTAGCGATGCTTAAGTCTGTCCGAATCATGTTAGCAATTGCCGCATTTTATGATTATGAAATTTGGCAGATGGATGTCAAAACTGCATTCCTGAATGGATTTCTAGAAGAAGAGTTGTATATGATGCAACCAGAAGGTTTTGTCGATCCAAGGGGAGCTAACAAAGTGTGCAAGCTCCAGCGATCCATTTATGGACTGGTGCAAGCCTCTCGGAGTTGGAATAAACGCTTTGATAGTGTGATCAAAGCATTTGGTTTTATACAGACTTTTGGAGAAGTCTGTATTTACAAGAAAGTGAGTGGGAGCTCTGTAGCATTTCTGATATTATATGTGGATGACATATTACTGATTGGAAATGATATAGAATTTCTGGATAGCATAAAGGGATACTTGAATAAGAGTTTTTCAATGAAAGACCTCGGTGAAGCTGCTTACATATTAGGCATTAAGATCTATAGAGATAGATCAAGATGCTTAATTGGACTTTCACAAAGCACATACCTTGACAAACTTTTGAAGAAATTCAAAATGGATCAAGCAAAGAAAGGGTTCTTGCCTGTGTTACAAGGTGTGAAGTTGAGTAAGACTCAATGCCCGACCACTACAGAAGATAGAGAGAATATGAAAGATGTTCCCTATGCTTCAGCCATAGGCTCTATCATGTATGCAATGCTGTGTACCAGATCTGATGTGTGCCTTGCTATAAGTTTAGCAGGGAGGTACCAAAGTAATCCAGGAGTGGATCAATGGACGGCGGTCAAGAACATCCTAAAATACCTGAAAAGGACTAAGGATATGTTTCTCGTATATGGAGGTGACAAAGAGCTCATCGTAAACGGTTACGTTGATGCAAGCTTTGACACTGATCCGGACGATTCTAAATCGCAAACCGGATACGTGTTTACATTAAACGGTGGAGCTGTCAGTTGGTGCAGTTCTAAACAAAGCGTCGTAGCGGGATCTACATGTGAAGCGGAGTGCATAGCTGCTTCGGAAGCAGCAAACGAAGGAGTCTGGATGAAGGAGTTCATATCCGATCTAGGTGTCATACCTAGTGCATCGGGTCCAATGAAAATCTTTTGTGACAATACTGGTGCAATTGCCTTGGCAAAGGAATCCAGATTTCACAAGAGAACCAAACACATCAAGAGACGCTTCAATTCCATCCGGGGTCTAGTCCAGGTGGGAGACATAGAGATTTGCAAGATACATACGGATCTGAATGTTGCAGACCCGTTGACTAAGCCTCTTCCACGAGCAAAACATGATCAGCACCAAGGCTCCATGGGTGTTAGAATCATTACTGTGTAATCTAGATTATTGACTCTAGTGCAAGTGGGAGACTAAAGGAAATATGCCCTAGAGGCAATAATAAAGTTATTATTTATTTCCTTATATATCATGATAAATGTTTATTATTCATGCCAGAATTGTACTAACCGGAAACATAATACATGTGTGAATACAGAGACAAACAGAGTGTCACTAGTATGCCTCTACTAGACTAGCTCGTTAATCAAAGATGGTTATGTTTCCTAACCATGAACAAAAGAGTTGTTATTTGATTAACGAGATCACATCATTAGTTGAATGATCTGATTGACATGACCCATTCCATTAGCTTAGCACCCGATCGTTTAGTATGTTGCTATTGCTTTCTTCATGACTTATACATGTTCCTATGACTATGAGATTATGCAACTCCCATTTGCCGGAGGAACACTTTGGGTGCTACCAAACGTCACAACGTAACTGGGTGATTATAAAGGAGCATTACAGGTGTCTCCAAAGGTACATGTTGGTTTGGCGTATTTCGAGATTAGGATTTGTCACTCCGATTGTCGGAGAGGTATCTCTGGGCCCTCTCGGTAATGCACATCACATAAGCCTTGCAATCATTGCAACCAATGAGTTAGTTGCGAGATGATGTATTACGGAACGAGTAAAGAGACTTGCCGGTAACGAGATTGAACTAGGTATTGGATACCGATGATTGAATCTCGGGCAAGTAACATACCGATGACAAAGGGAACAACGTATGTTGTTATGCGGTCTGACCGATAAAAATATTCGTAGAATATGTAGGAGCCAATATGGGCATCCAGGTCCCGCTATTGGTTATTGACCGGAGACGTGTCTCGGTCATGTCTACATTGTTCTCGAACCGTAGGGTCCGCACGCTTAACGTTACGATGACAGTTATTATGAGTTTATGCATTTTGATGTACCGAAGATTGTTCGGAGTCCCGGATGTGATCATGGACATGACGAGGAGTCTCGAAATGGTCGAGACATAAAGATTGATATATTGGAAGCCTATGTTTGGATATCGGAAGTGTTCCGGGTGAAATCGGGATTTTACCGGAGTACCGGGAGGTTACCGGAACCCCCCGGGAACTATATGGGCCTTAGTGGGCTTTAGTGGAAAGGAGGAAGGGGCAGCCCAAGGTGGGCCGCGCGCCTCCCCCCTCCCCTAGTCCTATTAGGACAAGGAGAGGTGGCCGGCCCCCTCTCTCTCTTTCCCCCCTCGAGGAATCCTATTCCAACTAGGATTGGGGGGGGGATCCTACTCCCAGAGGGAGTAGGACTCCTTTGGCGCGCCCTCCTTGGCTGGCCGCCCCCTCCCCCTTGGCTCCTTTATATACGGAGGCAGGGGGGCACCCTTGGACACACAAGTTGATCCTCGTGATCGTTCCTTAGCCGTGTGCGGTGCCCCCTGCCACCATATTCCACCTCGGTCATATCGTTGTAGTGCTTAGGCGAAGCCCTGCGTCGGTAGAACATGATCATCGTCACCACGCCGTTGTGCTGACGGAACTCATCCCCGAAGCTTTGCTGGATCGGAGCCCGGGGAGCGTCATCGAGCTGTACGTGTGCTAAGAACTCGGAGGTGCCGGAGTAACGGTGCTTGGATCGGTCGGATTGGGAAGAAGACGTACGACTACTTCCTCTACGTTGTGTCAACACTTCCGTTGCAATCTACAAGGGTATGTAGATCATACTCTCCCCTCTCGTTGCTATGCATCACCATGATCTTGCGTGTGCGTAGGAAAATTTTGAAATTACTGCGTTCCCCAACAACTATTTCGTACTACATGCACTTAAGTTACTATTTATATGTTGAGAAAATTTAATTGATTTTACCTGTTACAGATTGATGATGTGATAAGTGAGAAGTACAGGCAGACATTAATTGCTCAACAAGGAAGAAAGGCGGAGGAAGAATTACAGCAAGAATTAGAGCAGGAAGATCGTGCCCAAAAAAAGAAAGATAATAGAGATGAGGCTTCATCGAGCAGGGATAGTACATTAGATCAGGTGATGAAATGCATCAAAGATATGCAAAAAGAAATTAGACTTCTCCCTCAAAAATGTGCTGAGGTAATATGAGTGATGTGTACTTCAGTTTACATTGGATTATTCATAATTTATGCATGTAGTTAATGCAATTAATGTGTCATTGCAGATAGTAGTGGAGAAGCTGGAGAAGAAAGGTCTTGTATTCAAGCCAAACAAGGGGTCTGATGATGACATTGAGTATGTGGAGCATAGTGAAGACTGGGTGGGGAAGTATGGTCCATCAAAATATTGGCCAGATGTACAATCAACTCCTGCAAAAGAAGATATGGACAACAGGGTGGACGCATCCTTCACCACTGGGAATGGGAATAAATTGGCGCGTGAGAAAGGTGTGCATCACAACACACCTGGTACAGGAGATGAAGGCGACCCCTTTGTTATTGAGGATAATGGTAATTCTCCCAACCCATCTCTTGCGACGGTAGACACGAATGACTTTCCAGCTATTACTTCAACCCCCAAGAATATGAATGAAGTGTCAGACGGGTCTAGCGCCGATAAATCTGAGGAATTTAGTATGGATAGTCTGAACACCCGTATTAAAAATGCGAAAGAAAATGGCACTGAGGAGAATGATGGGAAGGAGAATGATGAAAAGGAGAATGATGAAAAGGAGAATG
Organism: Triticum urartu; assembly: GCF_056163025.1. Classification (NCBI taxonomy): domain Eukaryota; kingdom Viridiplantae; phylum Streptophyta; class Magnoliopsida; order Poales; family Poaceae; genus Triticum; species Triticum urartu. The sequence goes on along the minus strand of NC_141875.1, from coordinate 579,504,550 downwards.
ATGGGAAGGAGAATGATGGGAAACGCAAGAGGAAACGGTCAAAATATTGTCTTTCACCTTTTCTTCAGAACGGTGGACGTAAACGTGCAAAGAAAAGTAAGTGCTAGGTAATTTATTCTTGCAACATACTTCTGTCCTTGCATGCACACTTTATTAACTCATTGTTTCTTACTATTTTAGGTCTATTTGGTATAAGAGCTGCTATGATTAGTACTGATTACATTAATGAGGATCACATAGAGGCCGCGAAGGTTTATATCCGGACACTGGCAGAGTCGGAGAAGCTTTGCAGAAAAACTATTGTGCACATGACGGGAATTGGTGGGGAAACATGTCCACCTGATATGCTTGAAGCCATCATTTCAAAAAAGTGGTTGCATGGCGGTGTAAGTATTAGCACTAAGTTATTAAGTTGTACATGTCATTTACATAAATTATCTAATAGGCGTATTGCTGTTATGTTATTTTGTAGGTCATCAATAGTTATTGCAACCATATGCAGACCCATAATCCTCGTGCTGACCGTCACATATTATCATCTTGGGTGTCCCACTGGCTTATTTTTCGTGGTGATGGAAAGGTTAACAACTCTAAGAGGCATTTTATGGATCATTTCACAAACCAAACTAAAATGGTGTCTAGAGTTACTGAAGATTATTTCATCAAAGATAAGGTACTTCAGTTTAGTATGATCATTCGTAGTACATCTATGTGTACACCAACATGAATAAACTTTGTTGTAGGCATACTTTCCTTTTCATGTGGACGAAAGTCATTGGATAACAGTTCTTATGCACAACAAGAAAAAAGAGTTTCAAGTTTTAAACTCTACTGGTAAATGCAACAAAAGAGTTCTTGCAAAGATTGCTAAGCTAGTAAGCTTACAACGATACATAAAACAATATATAGTTATTCGAAACGTACTTCATATGGATTTTTCATTTTTATTTCAGAGGGCAAAAATAGCTAATGATACAAACGAGGTGAATGCTCTTATTGGAATGAAACATCCTGACGTATCTTCCTGGCCAATAAGGGAGTACGATATGCCATCACAAACAGACGGGTATGTTGCAAATGTTGAATTAGTATGTACTTGTATGATCCATCAATAATTGACTTGTGGTTTCTTGCAGAGTCTCTTGTGGTCTTTTCGTGGTGAAATGCGTTCAAAGCTGGGACGGAGATGATTGGACATTTGAGTTCGATCAAGATGAGGTTAATGCTTCAAGGGGACGCATTCTAGCTGAAATACTTTTTTCAGAATGCAACACGAAGGAAGTAGTGAAAGAGAAGATCCTCAAGATCATGGAGAAGAAATGAGTCGGAGGATGGGGTGTTGGCTATTATCTCCACTAAATAAACGTGTCGTTGTCAGTACTTGATACAATTTTCATATTAAGACACCATCTCTACATTGTAATGTGGCATGGTTTAGCATGTTTCGCAACTAAATAAATGTGCCGTGGTCGGTATTTGCTACAATATCTATTTTTCAATGTCACTTTTATTTGCATCATTGTCGGTGACACTCTTATTTGCATCATTGTGGGTGATGATATTTTTTTAAATGAGTATATTTGTTCTGCACTTTCGTAAAAGTAAAATAATATTTTTTAAAAATATTCAGAAAAAATGCCCAACCACCGCAGCCGGGCCCATAGTGGGGAACAAATCATACACCCAAATCAAGCCCGAAGGGGGTGACTCGGGCGGCTGATAGAGCCCACTAATGGGCCCGGCAACGGGGTCCAACAGGGCTGCGGGCATGTATAAGAGAGGAGCTTGGTGGAGGGGGCAGAGGCAGCTATTTAAGCCGCTCCTCGCGCCCCCCGGCTTCCGAGGTGGGACTAAAAATGGCGTCCCCATCGCGCCCCACACTGCACGTGGTCGCCGCAAGGCTCAGGAGGCCTATTTTGCACTGTCTCGGGCCGGCCCAGTTCAGCCCAATGAAGGCACGCCGCCACTCGGCCCCTCCCCCGGCCCACGCCCACTCCCCCCCCTCAGTGCACGCGGCCGCCGCAGGGCTCATGAGGCCGTTTTCGGCGCTGTCACCGGCCGGCCCAGTTCGGCCCATAGAGGCAGGGCGCCACTCGCCCCCTCCCACGGCCCACGCGCACTCCCCTCCCCCGCGTGCTGCCGAACTCACGCCAGTTTAGTCCCACCTCGGAAGCGGAGGGGCGCGAGGAGCGACTTAAATAGCTGCCTCCGCCCCCTCTTTCGAACTCCTCTCTTATCACACTGCCCGCAGCCCCGTTGGACCCCGTTGCCGGGCCCATTAGTGGGCTCTATCAACCGCCCGAGTCGCCCCTTTCGGGCTTGATTTGGGTGTATGATTTGTTCCCCACTATGGGCCCGGCTGCGGTGGTTGGGCATATTTTTTTCTGAATATTTAAAAAAAAATATTATTTTACTTTTACGGAAGTGCAGAACAAATATACTCATTTAAAAAAATGTACGCGATCTTTGCATGCATGCACCTAGGAATCATATAGAAACAGTACAAATAAACATAATTTCCAAACAGTACAAATAAACATAATTTCCAAACAGTACAAATAAACAGAATTTCGAAACTTCATATAGAAACAGTACAAATCATCACGTAACAGTACAAATCAAGTTTTCTGGCACACATGTGCGAATAAAAATAGCATAGGTTATTCAGACATAACAGTACAAATCATCACGTAACAGTACAAATCAGGTTTTCTGGCACACATGTGCGAATAAAAATAGTATAGGTTATTCAGATATGACTTGTGCGATCACTTTTATTCTTCCTACAAACCAAGCTGCGTCTCTGCGCCCAGTTCCTGAACAAAACATAAAGAAATGGGTGAGCAAATATAGTTGGTAAAATCAAAGTAGCAACATAACAAAAATAAAAAGGTTGCAACTCACTTCTCGTTCTTACTGCATGTAGCCTTGTTATGACCTGGGAGACCACACAGACTGCACAAAGGACCACTTTTCTTCTCTGTAAAATCTTTTGGCCTACCATTCTTTGTAACGTCGGGGCCCCCCTTCGATCGCCCCTTCTTAGGTGCACCCTTCGTCGAAACTTTCTGAGGATCACCAATACCAGGCTCAACTTGTTGCGCCTGACTTGCCTCCTTCTTCAGCATAGCATACCTTCTACTTCCTATAAGTTCCTCCTCTGAAATCTTTTTCTGCGCTATTATGTTGTCCAGACACTTCATCAACTCGTCGTACAAGAAGGGATCATTTGCTGCAACATGAGCAGCTTCTGCGATTTTAATGGTTATTGCACTATACCGTTCTCTCTCCAATGGCCCTGACCAACCCCATCCAAACATATCACTCTTCCGCTGCACAGGAAACCCATCTCTCGCATGTTTGGACAACCGATGCATGACACAACACTTTGGTATTTCAGTTAAGTTCAGATGATGGAGAACAAACAGAATGTGTTTGCATGGCTGCCCTTTCCGAACCATCCTAAGACAACTGCATGTAATAGTTTGTTCTGAGTTACCTGGTTCATAAACAACATTGTACCTGAACTTGTGGTCATCCTTCCATGTCACCATGAATGTTTGACGCCCAATTCCCACGAGCGTCTCAAATATCTCCAGCTGACCCATCTTATGCAAATCATCTTGCAGGATGTAGAAATTAGCAGGTGTGAATACTTTGGCGGCATGCTCCTCAAGGGCCTTATATTCAGTAACCGACGGTGGTTCCTTCTGGAATGCCTCGCAGTCATCGTACGCCTCGTTCTCACGCAGGCGAACTATACAGTTCTCATAATGCACCACCAAATCAACAATTGTCATACCGTAGTCCAGGTGAAGGTGAAGGCAGGAATTGAGGCTTTCACTCCTCTGGTTACTTCGCATACCAAGGAAAAAACCATCGGAAAGATATGAAGCTGCCCAAAGTCTCCTCTTCCTGTACATCCTGTCAAGCCACTCTTCGGTTCTATCCGTCTTCCACTTATCATAGAAAGCTTTCCATCTCTGCTCAAAGTTCGCTTGAGAGGTGGCATAGTACAGGAGCGATCTGAATTCATCCAGTGACTTGTAATGCAGGTGCCTTTGCATATTTTTCTCGATATGCCAGGAGCAAAGACGATGGAAAACATCTGAAAGGACAGTCCGAATAGCCCGGATCATTGCAGCGTCACTGTCTGTGATTATTGACTTTGGCTTCACCTGACAGTTTGCCTTCATAAATGTCTGCAGCAGCCACACGTATGTCCCTTCCGTCTCATCAGCAATGATGGCACAACCAAACACTGTGGTGCAACGGTGGTTGTTAACTCCGACAAAGGGGACGAACGGCATACCGTATCTGTTCATCTTATACGTGCTATCAAACACGACCACATCTCCGTAGTCCTGATAGTCCCTCCGCGACTGTGCATCGCACCAGAACATACTCTTCAATCGCCCTTCCTTGTCACGCACATACTCAAAAAAAAAAACTCAGGGTCCTTCTCCTTCCTGCTCCTCATAATGCCAACTGCCGTCTCTGCATCTCCCTTTGCAATGAGCTTCGTTTTTTCTTTGCAACAAAGATTGTAAATGTCCCTCCTGATAAGCCCGCACTTATCGTACGAACCGTATCTGCTGATGAAGTTGTCCATTATAATATGCTTTCTTATCCCGGCTGCTTCCATCGCCAATATCTCCGCCCTCTGGCCATCTCCAATCCGTCTGTGTGACCACAAAAAACAAACCTCGTCGGACCGAGCCATCGCGTGGTTGCGATCATCCACGAATGATGCGACGAACCAAACGCCACGTTCTCTGTCCAGCTTCACCACCATATGTGCACCGCAGTCGCAACGAGTCTCCGGTCTAAGCCTGCGCTTGCGGCCCTCCATGGTTATGAACTTGCTCTGCCTTCTCCCTGCCCTGGAGCAAAGAAACCGCCGGTACCGTATCATTCCCGAAGCACCTCGTTTCACCTTCTGTTTCCTGATACTAAACCCGTGCTCTCTGGCGTGATTGTTGTAGAATATGTATGCATCTCCTTGCGACCGAAAGGTCATAGCCATGACCTTCCAATGTGTCTCAAGCATCTTCTGCTCCCTTTGAGCCTCCTCAATATCAATCTCTCCCTCATCGTCATCAAGTACAGGACCATCTGACTCCTCCTACAACATTCATTTGAAAATATATATGTCAATTACTATCATTTAAATCATACTATTGATCGATGTACAACATCTAACAACTAACCTGGCTCAAGTTATCTGCAAATGATTCTTGCCAACTATGTTGCACATTGTCAACATCCACATCTTCCTGTAAATTTGTACACAAAATATATAGTTAGCCATGCCATACTTTGCAAATTCAAAAATAAAAACAAAATATACGCCACTTACGTTGTCGCTATTTGCGCCATGTTCATTATTATCAAAATCCTCCGGAGGTAAGATATCATATGACGAGACGGAATCGTTGTCGCTGCTGTCATCATCTTCGTTCAAATTATCGTTATCGGTCTTAGTCACCTTATCAGTACCATTCTCGTCCCTCCCGAATGCTGATTCTTCGTCCATGTCAACACGCCAAACTCACAGAACTGCAAAACATCGTGTGTTAGGTTTAGTACAATGCATCATGCCCAAAGCAACGCTAGTTCTGTAAATCATGCCCTAGTCCGTAGAGGAGGCGCTGCGGCGGGAGGTTTTGATGAACCCTAAACCCTAAATCAGTACATGCATGAACTAGCCCTCACTTCTATCCATCATGCCCGCCCCATGCCCGCTAGGTTTAGATGACAAACCTTGGCCCGCGGTGTAGACGTCGCCGGCGTTCGACGACAGTGCTGCGGAGGCGGCGTCAGACGTCGGGCCCTTCACGTCCCCGGCGTAGGACGACGATGGTGAGATGCAGCGATGGACGACGTTGCGACGGCGAGGGCGGTGTTGGACGGGGTTCGGGCGGCGAGGGCGGTGTCAGACGTCGGGCCCTTCACGTCCGCGTCGTCGGACGACGGTGAGATGCGGCGACGGGCGACGTTGGGACGGCGAGGGCGGCGGCGGGCGACGTTGGGATGGCGAGGGTGGCCTCGGACGGGGTTCGGACGACGGCGATCCGCGGCGGCGGCGATCAGCCACTTTGGAACTACCGTGATCGGCGGGCGGGCGAGAAGATGGGAGCGGGCCTAGATCGTGGGTAGTTTTCGCGGGCGGGCGACCAGATGGGTAGTTTTTTTTTTCAACCGCGTATACGTATGCCCGGCAGAGCCGTACAATACGAGGTGGGCATACGTTTCTTCCGTATGTCCATTCTGCCCTTCTACGTTTTGTTGGGGGGTGGGGGGGTCTACCGAAGCAAGCCTCATCCAGGAATAATGCGAGCACCAGAACTTGAACTCTGGCGGGCCAAGGATACTACTGTCCAGCTCCTTTTTTGGGGTGCTGGATTTTTCATTTTTTTTTTCAAAAAAGGGTTTAAATTTTGAATCCAGTTCATTCAAAAGATCACGCTGATACAGTAAGGTGCACAACATATTTATGGTCCTTTTTTTGTGAAAATTTATAGTCCAGCACTCAGTCCTCAGGTGCGGCTTAAATGTCGATCAAAAGTTGGCCGTTGTTTTTTATTTGCTGTATGTGTCTGGGTTTCCCATGTAAACCTTGTATCGACAGACACGATAACATTGTCAACCCTCCGTCAACCGCCGTGAGCTGGGAGAGGTGTCATGTGTTTGCCGAGTACCCGACTCTTTGTTGTGTTTTCTAGTCTGCGCTTGGCAAAGGCAAGACTATGGTGAGTGTTGGCTTTGTGCCGAGTGCTTTTTCCACTGCACTCAGTTTTAGAAGGGCCTTTGTTGAGTGCCCGACAGAATGCAGACACTCAACAAGGAGCAGGACACTCGGCAATCTCATCGATTTGCATAGTACCAAGTTATGATTTTTTTTTCATTACACCAACAATGCATTATTCCCCGCAAAAGAAAACAATGCATTATTATTTTCATATAAAGAGAAACGAGATATGTAACTGCCGAACGTTCGGATTTTGGGAACAGATCCGAACGACGTACCAGCCGTTATTCTCCCGCGAGGTGATCGATAACCGATCCACTCAACCCGCAAAAATTATTGCGCCGACTGGGAGTTGAACACAGCATGTCGAACTTGTTGTGCGACCTACCCACCACCCGAGTTAGCTCTTTGTTATGCTTAGAAGCAAGCTAACTTCCTTTTCTACTCTAGCTTAAAAAGTCTTCTGAACAAAACGTATATACTGAAGACACTAGTAATTGCTTCCACTAATTTAGGCATTAACATTTCCTAGCACGTGCATGCATGCTGGAGCACACTCACATCTCATGTGCAAGATACCTATTCCGTCAATATTTAATCCTATATTTTGTCTTTGAATTAATTCTCGCAATAAAGGTTATGCAATAATAGCCGTTAATTAAAAACCATAGTAACCTTTGATCCGATGAAAATAAAAGTGCTGAAAATACCCTGATACCCCGTTTGTATAGAGCATGGTAATTTATGCACCATATACTGGATAACTGATGAGTAAACATTACAATAACTTTTGACATGAGGAAAAAAAAGTTGTTGAAAATATAGTCGTAACTTATGTGTAAATAACATGGTATTTTAATCACCGCGGACATGATAAGTTACGTGCAAACAACGAGATTACTTTGAACCGGGAAAAAAACTTGTCGAAACTTAACCGGATAACTTATGTGTAAATAGCATGGTACTTTACGCACCGCACACATAATAACTTTCATACAAACATACATCTTTTACTCTAGGAAAAAAGTTGTTGAAACATACTCCGGTAACTTCTATGTAAATAACATGATAATTTAAGCACCACAAAGCTGATAACTTGCATACAAACACCTAGGGGTAATTTTAACCCGGGGAATAAGTTATTGAAAAACACCTCTAGTACCTTTTGCAAATCGCATGATAATATACACATCGTAGACCTGCTAATTTAGATACAAACACCAAGATAATTTTGAGCCGGGGAAAAAATGTAAAAACATACCACCGGTAATTTTTTGTGTAAATAGCATGATAATATAGGATCTTGGATGTGATAACTTAGGTACAAACATCACGATAACTTTGACCCATTGATAGAAGTTGTTGAAAACTTAACACCGGTAACTTCTTTGTTAATAACATGATAATATACACTCGCGGACTTGATAACTTAGGTATAAACACCATGATAACTTTGACCCATACTCCGGTAACATCTGTGTAAATAATATGGTAATATAGGTTCCCGGACGTGATAACTTAGATATAAACACCATGATAACTTTGACCCATGAAAAAAGTTGTTGAAAATATACTCTGATAACTTTTTGTGTAAATAGCATGATATAGGCTTTCGGTCCTGATAACTTAGATACAAACACCACGATAATTTTGACGTGAATTTTTTTTATTGAAAACATACCACTGATAACTTCTCGTGTAAATAACATGATAATATACGATCCCGGATATGATAACTTAGGTACAAATACCACGACAACTTTGACCTAAAGGAAAAAACTTGTCAAAAATATCCCTCGATAACTTTTGTATAAACATCATGGTAACAACGCATCATATACGTGATAACTTAGATACAAACACCATGATAACTTGGACCCCGAGGAAAATTTGTTGAAAAATATAACCTCGATAACGTTTGCGTGAATATCATTGTAATAGAAGCACTGCATACCTGATACTTAGGTGAACCGTGCGGGGGGGGGGGGGGGGGGGGGGGGGTTATTCCGGGTACTTTGTGTGCAAATAACACGGTATTATATACACAATAAAGTTGATAACTCACTAAAAATACCACGGTAACTTTTGACCCCGGGATAAAAGTATGTTGAAAACATACCTCAGACGTGGTAATTTTTTTTGACCAGGGAAATATGTTGATAAAAATACCTCTCAATAACTCATGTGTAAACAACATGATAATACACGCACATGAGAGATGATAACTCATATACAAATATTGCTGTAATTTTTTGACCGAGGGAATGAAAATTGTTAAAAAACATACCCCCAAAACTTTTCTACAACATGGTAATATACACAACAAAGTTGATAACTCACTGCAAACATCATAATCACTTTTTGATCCTGAGATAAAAGTTTGTTGAAAACACACCCTGAAAACTTTTGTGTGAATGACACGGTAACTTATGTATGACAAACATGATAACTTACGTAGCCCAGATGTGGTAACTTTTAGTCTAAAAAAAGTCATCAGAATATATCAACATGAGATCTAGTTTCGAAGATCTCGTCGAGAGGAAATTTTTTGTGAAGACGGTTTTCAATCGGAGCGACGGTTTGAGCTACAAAACATTTTGAAATTTGAAAAAATAAAGAATCTAGAATGACATTAACTTTTTATCCTTTAGTGCATATATACATGTAATTAGAGGAAGGAGTGGACGTGAAAGAAAAATTAGTCATTTCTAATGCATGTATGTATATAATTAAAGTGAAGTAAGGATAGTTCTTGCCTATTGCTAAAATCCGAACGTAAAAGTCCTATAAAGCTATTCTAGTGTGCAGAGGATACTGTGCATGGATCCGTCGTCCATGGTTGCTTTGAGATTCATGCTACATTTTTGTTGTTTTCAGAATTTGTCTTGTTTCAAAGAGTTACATTGGGGTTTCTTTCAGTTTCAAAGTATATCTTAATGTTTCATTGCGTATAACCGTGTATCAGCAAACCAGATTCAAAACAAGTGCATTCTTTTTTATTGGTGCACAACGAAACATGATGATACACATTGAAACAAGACAAAACCGAACGAAACATTTTAAAACCAGGTTAATCTTGACAACCTAAAAAGTAGCCCGGATCTCAGAGCAATCACGAACGATGGAAACCACTCTCTATATTGCTCCCCTCTATAATTTTGTTCCGGGAGTATGAAGAACAGAAGAAGGTTCTGTCCCTGCTTGAACAGGCCACTCCCATTAGGGCGTCAATAATAGTAACTGCAGAAGCCAAACGATGTACCCCTCATGTTCGTTCGTCGCTCCTCCATTCCCAAATAGTCAACTGCATGCATCCATGCATGCATGCACAACCTGGGCGATAGAGGCCGGCACTCGCTCGCAGGCGTGGGGGCGATAATCGATGGACCCGATCGGCGACCCGCGGGAGGGAACGTCGACGGAGCGCGCGTTCGAGGAGCAGACCATCCAGCCATGGACGGAGCAGGTGACGCCGCGCGCCGTGGTGGCGAGCCTGGTCCTGGGCGCGGCCTTCAGCGGCGTCATGATGAACCTGGTGTTCACGTCGGGGATCGTCCCCACGCTGAACATCACCGCCGGCCTGCTGGGCTTCTTCCTCCTCAAGGCGTGGACGCGCCTGCTCGACAAGCTCGGCGTGTCCTACGTCCCCTTCACCCGCCACGAGAACGTCGTCGTCCAGACCTGCGTCGTCGCCTGCGCCAGCATGACCTACAGCGGTACGCCTCGCCTCGCCTGCCACGTCGGTCGATCGTCGGCCATGAATCTCCTCTGCTCGGCCGGTGCCTTGATTTCGCGTGTGTTTGCGGCGTTGTTAATTGATTAGGAGGGTTCGGGTCGTACCTGCTCGCCATGGACCATAGGACGGCGGAGAAGATCAACACCGGCGAGGTCCACGGCAGAAACGTCAGCGAGCCGACGCTACCCCGGATTATGGCCTTCTACTTCCTCATCAGCTTCGTCGGAATTCTCGCCATTATCCCCATGAGGAAGGTACCTACCTACGTGCGGCGCCAATGAGATAAAACTTGAACCGTACGTCGGTACGTGTACCTTAACTTATAGCTCTCTGATGCATTCCTACTGCGCCGCCGGCCGGTTAACGTGTAGACGATGATCATCCGGCACCGGCTGACGTTTCCGAGCGGCTCAGCTACGGCTCACCTCATCAACAGCTTCCATACCCCTTACGGAGCCATGCAAGCAAAGTAAGCACGTACGGAGCTACTAAATCACATGCATGAAACCTAGCTCCTGCTCAACTCCAGTAGCAAGCAACAAGATAAGATAACGCTGGGTTGAGTAATGCATTGGAGTGCCTCTGCTTCATAACGCAGGAAGCAAGTGTCTCTGATGATCCAGTCGTGCCTGGGAAGCTTTCTCATGTCCATCTTCCAATGGTTCTACTCCGGCGGACCGCATTGTGGCATGACCTTCTTCCCTTCATTTGGGCTCGACGCCTTCAATCGCGGGTACGTAACTTATCCATCCATCATTCTACATGTCGCACTCCAACCGAAAACTACATGCTAGAGATGATGAGTGAAAGCTACTTGTGTTGTGTGATACTTGCATGCAGCTTCTACCTCAATTTGAACGGGACATACGTCGGCGTCGGGATGATCAGCCCTTACCTGATAAACATCTCGATGCTGGTCGGGGCCATCGTCTCCTGGGGATTCATGTGGCCCTACATCGAAACCAAAGAGGGGAGCTGGTACGCCGCCGATCTCCAGGAAGGCAGTTTGCGTGGCATCAACGGCTACAAGGTACGTAGTTTCTGATCGACCAACAGATCTCGACGAGGAGCACATGCACGCACGCTCCATCCGACTGCTAATGTAATTTCAGGTGTTTGGCGCCATAGGCATGATCCTGGGCGACGGCATCTTCCAGCTGGTGGTGATCATGGTGAGGACCCTGCAGACGATGCGGCACCACCAGCTGGAGGCGGCGGAGGCGCTGCGGTCCTTCTCCGACGCCAACGCGGTGTCGCGCAACGTGCTCAGCTTCGACGACCGGCGCCGGACGCAGGTGTTCCTCCGGGAGCACGTCCCGGGCACCCTGGCCATGGGCGGCTACGCGGCCCTGGCGCTGCTGTCCACCGTCGCCATCCCGCGCCTCTACGGCCAGGTGCGGCACTACCACGTGGCGACGGCGTACGTGTTCGCGCCGCTGCTGGCCTTCTGCAACGCCTACGGCACGGGCGTGGCCGAGACCAACTTCGCGGCGCAGTACAGCAAGCTGGTGATCCTGCTGTTCGCGTCGTGGATCGGGTACGGCAACGGCGGGGTGGTGGGGAGCCTCGTCATCTGCGGCGTCGTCTCGTCCGTCGTCTCCACCGCCTCCGACTTCATGTCGGACTTCAAGACCGGGTACCTGACGCTCACCTCGCCGCGGGCGCTCTTCGTGAGCCAGGTCATCGGGACCGGCATCGGCTGCGTCGTCAACCCGACCGTGTTCACCGTGTTCCACCACTTCTACGAGGAGGCCGGGAACAAGATCTACCAGGTGCCGCTGGCCAAGATCTACCGGGCCATCGCCGTGGTCGGCGTCGGCGACCTGGACCTGCCCAGGCACTGCCTGAGCATGAGCGTGGGCTTCTTCGTGCTGGCGCTGGCGGTGTGCGCGCTGCGGGAGGCGGCGGTGCACTACAAGTGGCGCGCGCGGAACTTCATCCCGAGCGTCACCGGCATGGCCATGTCGTTCCTTCTGGTGCCGGCGGTGGCCATCGACATGTGCGTCGGCAGCCTGGTGCTCTACCTGTGGACCAGGTCGGACAGGGACGGCGCGCAGGCGTTCGGGCCGGTGCTCGCGTCCGGGCTCATCTGCGGCGACGGGCTCTTCTCCATCCCCTACGCGCTGCTCGCCAGGTACGACGTCACGCCGCCCATCTGCATCAGGTTCGTCGCCAGGGAGCAGAACGAGAAGCTGGACGCCTACCTGGCCACTGTACTTGAGAAGTCTCGATGAAGGCCGTCGACACTCAACCCTTCCTCACCTGTAGATCCTGCCAAGATGATACGACATACGACGACATGATCTAGTGATAGCATGTAAATTGGAACTTCTGCAATTGTTGGTCGTTTGGTGTAGAATGAACAGACTTTTCAAGCATGTCGGCAGTTTTCCACCATGATCAACTATGTGGTGCAAATGTACAATACAAAGCTAACAATAGCAAACAGAGTGACCGTGACCATAGTGGATCAGATGAATCAACAGATCAAGGAGGGATGATGTGCATTTGAGGTGTGGGAATCAAGAAAGAGATAGCTTTTTCAAGAAAAGGAAACCCCGAAGAAACCAAAGAACCCTGATGAGATGTGCAACTGATTTCTGCCCAGTTCACCAGCTGTTTGCGCGCCCTGACACTGGAGCTTTTCTTCAGACCTCGACCACACAACACTTGACAACACGTACTATTCTATAGAGCACACACATATCAGTCAAAATGGTCAGAATAAAAAGCATGCATACAAGTAGAAGGGCCTCCCAACTCCATGATGTAAACTCCTGCCAACATAACAACATGTAATATTCTATCCAGTATCAACCATCACAATTTAAAGCAACAGCGTAATCATCAAGCCAATAAGACAACTTCAAAACATGGCAACACCGTGAAATCGAATAAATTTAATACAGCACCCAACACCCTTCCAGTTCTCGATCATACCACGAGATGTCAAATATATCGGATGACGGATCGACTAGTCTCCTACTCCCTCCGTCTGAGAAACCTTGTCCCTAGCTTGTCTTTCAAATGGATGAATCTAGCACTAACTTGGTGATACATCCATTTGAGGGACAAGCTTTTTCAGACGGAGGGAGTACTTGTTAAACAGCTGACTCAGCAACGAAGATAAATGGTTCAGTGCAATAGGACGCAATATTCTTCAACAGGTCAAAAATGTTGCTCCACTTTCTAACATCTACTCCAAGGAGAAGCTGAACTGAATTCCACTCTTTCCATGATCATGTTCATGTTTCTTCAAGATATGGCAGTAATTTAACTGGAACAATGAAGCCCAATAGCATGGATTAGTCACCTAACAAACACTAAGGATCGCATAATGAAAGATCGAGATCTCAAAACATACCTCCATCCGGAAAAGTGAGGTTGGAAAGACAATGCCAACACCAGCAGAGCTTCTGAATGTGCGCCGAAACTCAGGGAATGAGAAATTCTTAAACTCACCCTCAGACAACTTGGCAAGATTTCCAGCACAAAGAAATGCATGACCATGAATTCCATTATCTCTGAACAGCTTTAGGGGCAAATCAAAGGATAGATCAGCAAATGCAGAAACAGCAAGATCGCCTCCCAAGTAATCCCTCCCTGTAGAGGCAGCAGCGTCGACCGTAACTGACTCGCCTGGGACAGATCTCTGTGGTTCGGATGGGCCAACTCCTCTTGTTTTGAAACCCAACAGAGATGATATCACACCAAGGCTGCATACAGGGGAAGAAAGACCTCCTAGGTAAAATCTATCAGGGACAGGTGAAGGCAATTCCATAAATCCTCTGCTCAAAGGTAGAATCACCCCTGCTGATATGCCAACATTAAGGGCAGCATTGCAAAAACCGAATGGAACAGCGCCGCGAACATCAAACCCCTGCAGCAAAGAAAACAGTGATGTTTGGTGAGAAAATATTCACAAGGCTTCTATCTGGAAACTCATTTGACAAAATTACAAACTTCTAGGTTTCCATCCTTTTCGGATGCTTCCTTCTGCCTCATTCCATTTAGAAGATACTATCTATAACAAAGCCATGAGGCAAGGGTATTGTGCCAACAGGCATGGTCCTCATAGTGGATAGTACGAGTCAAGGAGGTGATGTGCAGGTGTCAAGTTGATTGGTCTGAGTTGGAGCACAAGCGCTCTTTGCTACCCATATTCAAATGTGCTGTAGCATTGCATTAGAAGGATTGGTTCCACTACTTCCACACCTATCACAACCGTACAATTCATATGGCTTTGATTAAGGTTGGCCATAAGGTCGCCAACTTTCTCTGGAACTTCGAATAAGGTGATATTCGCCTTTATGATGAAAAATAGTTATAACGCACCAATCCAAGGGCCACAACCCAAAACCAACAAAAGAGAATGAGAGAAATGACCAAGACTGTTGTGGACCTTGATTCGCAATGGATAACTACCGTGCTGAAGATAGCCAGCATGGCTACAGGTGACTGGGTAGACATAATTTGAAACTAGAATAACTTTGAGCGAGTAGATTGTCTGTTATTGCCTGTCTCAAACGTAGATAAATACATGCCACCTTTATATAGTGGATGATTAGGCCCTTGACCTCTCGTAAGTCCTAATAGGACAATACAATTAGACTTATTAGATCTTTCCTTATTAAACTGAGATCTTTTCTAATCCTATTAACTCTCCTCCTTTCCAGTCCAAGTCCTTGAGAAACATGTGACCATTAGCCAGTCATAATGAAACTGGTGCTTCTTTGATGAACTTTACTAACATCCATAGCAGAGACACCAACAGTGAACTCTTAACAGAGATATAGAGTATCAAAGAACCTACACCCCAGGTGTAGCTCTTAACTATATGCAGCTTTCATGACAATACTCGCCAATTATTATAAATAATCTCATGGACAACAGGGTAAGTGGGCAATCCGTATGGTAAGCAGAACAGAGTGATGCAAGTTTTGGATGTTCATCACTCATGTGAAAAGAACAAAAGGAGCTCCTACCAAGAAATCTCAAATCACATTGTGCATGGTAAACATAACTCATCAATAAACAGTGAGCACTACCAACAAATGAGCAATAATTCTTCTATATCCTACCAAGGATAGTAATTAATTATCTTCCCAAATCGAAACAAAACTTACCACATGAACTGGGTCACGTAAAGTCAGACCAAATATCTCCAAACACACGTATTGATGACGAAAAAATGGCAATAATTTACGTACCTAAAACTCTAATACATGATTTTCGTAACCTAATGCATTGATTTCTAATGCATTACTCAACATAAGTTATCCATGATAGATCAAAAAGATGAACTGAACACTGATTTATCCAACCGTGAGTAGATACCAGAAACCTCAAATACTTGTAATTGCTGCATATTGACACTGGTAAGGTTATTTGAAGCCAAAAGCCAGGCCGTGGCCTGGGTCGTAACACCGGAATCCTGAGGACGATGGTAGCATTTGTTTGACATTGTTTATCATGTCCGCCCTAGGTTGGTCTGGGGCCCGGCCCAACCTTGGCTCCACCACCAGCTGGCGAGTACTCAGCTGCCCTTCGCACAGTCATCAGATAGTTGACTAATTTGATGGCTCAAGTGCTAATAATTTGACCTCGGATGATTGATTATGTTCTCTACTGGAATGTGAAGTTACTGTACGTGTGAGGAAGAATAATATGACTTCCGATGGCTTAATTTCAAATAATATGACCTCGGATGGTTGGTTATGTTCGCTATTGGGATGTGAAGCTATAAGTGTGAGGAAGAATTTGAAAGTTGTCTTCAGGACCGTGATCCATTAGAACATTCCTTCCAAATAGTTCAATGCCAAATTATTCAGTTAAGATCATGCTAAGTTTTGATATCTATCTCTTATTGAACTTACAGTTATTTTCCACTGGTAATCTCCCCACAAACAAGTCACTCACAAACAATGAGAGTTTTTGGTAACATGGTCAATTGCAATATATTCTAGATTTCCACTGACATACGGAATTTATTAAAACCAAAGAGAACAGATATTACTTGCATTAAATACTGGGGCCTTGCACAGTCACTCTTTTGTACATCCATCTTCCTATGGTTTCACAAGAAATTACTTATTGATTGTGGTAAGGGTCTCCATCACTCTTGGATTATTCGATCTAACAGTGTATTCTAATGAAATGGTAATGCTGGTACAAAGCACATTCCTGGATTTGGCGCGTTACTTGGTGAAAAACAAAACGCTCAAGTGTGCGCTTAGGTGATATAATCGCTAGGCAGTGGTAAAACACACAATTAACACCTAGGCTTCTTTTTCCTTGATTTATTTCACAGGTTACTTAACAGTGCAGCTAATACAAAGCAGATAAACAGTAGGTACTGAATGTTTGACATGTTAAAAAGGGCAGCCCAGTGCACGTAGCTCCCGACCCAAAGCAGATAAACAGTAGGTACTGAATGTTTGACATATTAAAAAGGGCAGCCCGGTGCACATAGCTCCCGCTTGCGGAGGGTCCGGGGAAGGGTCCGACCACTTTGGGTCTTCCGTACGCAGCCTTTTCTTGCATTTCTGCAAGAGACTGTTTCAAGGATTCGAACCCGTGACCTCATGGTCACAAGGCAACAGCTTTACCGCTGCGCCAAGGCTCCCCTTCAATGATTGACATAGAAAGCAAAAATGCAATGAGGGTAAAGTAGGCATAAATTTTGCATGGAAGATTAACCACGAGAAGTTAGTTGCATAAGAACCTGGCGGAAGAATCGTAATCCATTTTTCCATAGACCACCAACTTGAGAAGTTGAGACAAATGCATATCCTTTTGTTGGCCGGAATTCTGAATCTCTTTTATCTATTTTATATGCATAACTCAGTGCAGAAAGCAGATTGTGGCCTAGCTGCCTCCTTATGGATTCTGATGCCATTTGTGAGGGATCAGTTAAGGTACGCCATGCCAGATCATAAGACAAGTTATGGTGCCAGGTTGAAAGCAAACCAAACTTAAGGCCAAGAAGACGCTCCTTGTATGATGAAAACTTCAGCCAATCTTCGGAAAGGATTGATGCCCGAGCCGTCAAAGGTGTTGGTATTGATTTCAATCTTGGCAGGTACACTCCAATGTCTATCTTTGATGACTGATCCCAACCATATTCCCCTGAAACATCCCACATGTCCCCGTAACCAAATAGGTTCTTCAACATGAACCATCCTTCAACTGGCCATGATATTACCTGAATATAATATAAGCATCATTCCCGAAAACATTTCAGATACTGAATGCAGTTAAAAAAGAAGGCACGTATTACTCAAGACCTCCAATGCAATCTTCTGCTCTTATGTTGTTAACACTAAGTGTATACTAGACATTAGAATGACGTCACCTAACAAACCAATTTACCTATTTTACCCAAATAATAAGATGTTTGCATGGTTCTGTTTTCTGACTAGAATGGCGTCACGTAATACGGTGTATTTACTATGATGTAGATCAACCGTCAAAATATATGTTTCCTTATCGACAATAGTTAAGTGGTTTTCGTGGATAAGAGATGGTTCACAGTTGTATGCTTCACTCAAGATAATAAAATGGTAACCAATTGAGTGTTCTCAAATAGCGATGAAGAATTGAGTGTAGCCACACCACCAAATGGTTGTGTCTGATAATCTATACAAATCCTACAAAATTATTAAGATAAATAGATGTATTCATTCGAGAGGGCGGATGCTAACTTAGGTGATAAACGAACGCACCAAAGCAACCAAAGTAAGACTCCAAGCATTAAAATTTTCCTATTCATACAATGAATAACAGCACATGACTACTGATTAGTGTTACCTCTAATTCTACCAACAGTCGGGTAATGTAGCTAAAAAAGTGGCCACTTTTGAGCATCCTTGGTTTAGAACATGCCAGCAATGCAATAATTAAATTACACACATAGTAGCAGTAACGAATCCAAACTAATTCAGCACCACTTCATCTGACCAACACATCACTAACGGAAGAAATAACAAACTGAAGGAACTTGCGTTGCAATTTTACAGAGATCTTCACCTCTTTCTTGGGGAAGAAGAAGATGCCACGATTGTAGGGTCTGGCCGCCTCCACGACTTGGATGGTGACGTTCGCAGTACCGGGGAACCCCGGCGGACCGGCGTCGAGGGTGATGGAGACGGAGTCGAACACGTCGAGACGGCGCAGCAGCGCGTTGGCATGGCTGGAGGCGCGCACCAGGCCCTGCACGGTACCGGGAGAGCGGAGCAGGTCGCCGACCTCCGCCTCGATGAGGGAGCCGCGGGTCTTGAAATTGCCCCTGATGATGACGTCGTGGACGCGGATGCGGACGGGCTCGGCGTGCAGGCGACGGAAGACGGCCTTCACCTTCTCCTTGTACGCCGCCGGCCCGTCCAGCTCCTCTGGATCGTCCTCCTCGTCGAAGTCGACCCCATTGTCCTCGCCACGGTCGGGCTGGTCGGGAGCCTTGCGGGGCTCGTCCGAAGGCTCGTGGGGAGCAGGGTTCGGGGCTTGCTCGGCGGTGGAATCCGCGGCGATCGCCATGGCTGGGGTTTCGGGCGAGAAGTGGAAATGGAATCTCGCACAAGGGTGTGTTTTTTTTTAGCGAAAAGCATCTAGGCTTTATTGAATATTGGTAAGGTTTACGTGAAGAGGCAAGAGCACTATAGACCCATGAACTTGTAATGAATGTGATGATTTAGTCCACAAATTTATAAAAAGTGATCATTTTATTTCTAAGCTTGCAATATATGTGAAGATTTAGTTCAAAGCCAATCAAAAATTGACAAATGGCGCCACGCCGAACGCGTTGTAGCACACCCGCTCGGCCCGGTGTTTTTATGAAATACCCCTCCACCTTTATGAAAATCACACACGGTATATTTTTTTCATATCTATATTTTTTAATCAAAGAGCCCCTTTCCCGAAATTTTTATTATAAAAGCCTAGGCGAAAGTCCACATCAAGGATGATTCACAACTCTTAGCCATAACCTAAAGTAGCTGCCAAAAAAACTTATTACAGGTAACACGCTCATATATATGTTTAGATGTCTACTTTTTTATACATATTGTACCTTTTTTATTCACCTGAAATATATTTGTATGCAGACCTAATTTTTTAAAATACATGATTATCTTTTTTCTCATATATATATTTTGATGTCTACATTTTTCCACGGACATTGTACATTTTTTGTATACATTAGAAATATTTTTTATACATGTTAACATTTTTAAATGCACGACTAACATTTTTCAATTATGTATGTAAATTGATTTTCAGAATAGATATATTTATAATTATAAGCAAAGGTAAAATTAAAGCAAAACTGTGAAAAAAAGTTAAAAAAATGCTCAATCCTTGCGGTCCCTAATTTGCTTGCTCGTTCCGGGCGCTGCTTGACGCGAGGCTAGACCGTGCCTCGCTACCAACATATGCTGGTGTTGTGTTAGCCCAACCTTCTAGATAGACGGCTCACCTGTCCAGCAAGTTTTTTGTGTTCCGCTCAACAAAAAAAAGCAAGTTTTTTGTGTAGATGCAGCAAGTTTGGTCACACACACAACTAAGTATAACCTTCCCTAGAAACAAACTAAATATAACCATCAGAAACATTTCGCGTCCTCGCCACCAACATACGCTGGTGTTGTGTTAGCCCAACCTTCTAGATAGACGGCTCACCTGTCCAGCAAGTTTTTTGTGTTCCGCTCAACAAAAAAAAGCAAGTTTTTTGTGTAGATGCAGCAAGTTTGGTCACACACACAACTAAGTATAACCTTCCCTAGAAACAAACTAAATATAACCATCAGAAACATTTCACCCGAATGAACCACCACCACTGTCCTCACCCGCTCGACATCCTAGCGTGATGTAATGCAAATATGCAATTCTCACAAAAAAAGCAAATATGCATTGCCCGAGAAAAATAAGCATCGACTAATTGGCCGCATCTGTAAATGTTAAGTGGGTTGCCATCATTTATGTGAAAATGGTCATTATCTTGTGCTTGTTTAGTAGGATCTGTCACCAAATGCGAGTAAGACCCATTTGAGGCGCTCTGAATACTCAATCTCAGATGTACATCATCATGTGGATTGGACACCAACAAAGAAAAATGTGTTGGACTATGTCATTGTTGAAACTAGTACTGAAACTGTGTTAATTACTGCCAGTGACGGAGGCAGGAATAATTCTTAGGTGTGGCGATATCTACGAAGGAGAAAACCATGTACATATAATGTAATTACGCAAGAGCTCACTAAATATTAGTTATATAAATACTTTGTGTTTAACAAGCACAATCAAAATTCAAAACCAATCAATTAGTTTTGTTAATAGGGGATACCTAAAATATTTGAGCTTATTTTGGCAGACGGCAACAAAATTTGCTTCAAAATTCAAAGTTCAATTTCAATTCTAAATTAACTTTCATTCTTTACATTTTTAGAACACTTTCATTCATTACTTGATCTTCTTATTCTATTCCATTTTGTGCTCAGTCGCGCTTGCGTCCTCGTATGGCCCGACTCAGTGCCGACCACTGCCGCTCCCTGCGTGTTGTTTGCTGTTGCACACATTTGGCCATGCAACGAAATGATTTCCACTTTCCAGAGTTTTGAAAACGGCGAACGTGTGTTGATTTGTGCGTGGAGTGTAACTAGCAAGACCACTTGCAATTGCATCAGGACCATCAGCAAGTCAGCAATCAACTCAGCTGGCTCAACACGTATAATACCTTATCAATTATAATCAAGATGCACACATACTAGTACTCATATATATATATATATATACACCAGTATATTTATTGGTGGAATTTGAGGTATGGCAGCCGCCAATCCTAGCCAAATTGCTAGCAGCGCCCTCGGCATGTAGGCGCAAGCGCAACAACGTTCATGATTTCTATAAAGGTGGAGGGGTTTTTCATAAAAATATCGGGTTGAGCGGGTGGCCACGACGTGGCCATCATGGTGCCATTTGTCAACTTTTGATTGGCCTTGGACTAAATCTTCACATACATTGCAAGTTTAGGAATGAGGTAATCACCTTTTGCAAGTTTGCGGACTAAACTATTACATTCATTGCAAGTTTGTGGGTCTGCAGTGCTCTTGCCTCTTACAGGAATGGAGTTCACATCATGAGGAGCTCCCAACCACAAATGTCTACCGGGAGAAAGAGAAAAAGCAAATCCAAATTAGCCTATGGGTGTGGCGAGGGGGAGCTCCTATACAGCGCTGCAGGCGCCCGTTAACGATCCGGCGCCTGCAGCGCTGCTAGCATGAGTCGGCCCACTAGCGTGCTGCCTCAAGTTTTAAATTTTTTTACGAAACTAAAAATATGAAATGAAGAATCGTTTACAGATTTAAAGAAAAAAGTTCATCCATTTGAAAAAAATACGTTCACATCTTTAAAAAAGGTTCATAAATTTTTGAAAAGTTCATCAATTTGAAAAAAGCTCATTCAAATTGAAAAAAAGTTCATGCAATTTAGCAAAAGTTCATTAAATTTGAAAAAAGTTTGTATAAATTGAAAAAAAAATTATGTATTTTTAGAAAAAGTTCATGCAACTGAAAAAAAGTTCATAAATCAAAAAAAGTTCATCCATTTTCAAGACAAATGTTCATTAAATTTCGAAAAAGTTCATCAATATTCAAAAAAGTTCATTAATCTCAAAAAAGTTCACAGAATTTTCAAAAAAAAAAAATCATCAATCGGCCCCTAGATGGGCTGGCCCATTTACGGACGCCACGGACGACAGTTAACAAAATGCACGTTAACTGGCGCCTGTGGCGCCAAATAGGAAATGCCGTGGTGAGGGTTTAGAAGCCTATATGCCTATTGGGTCTGGGCAATCTATTCGTTGGCCTCTATTGCAGAACTTACTGGGCCTTAAACTGGCGAAAAAAGTTAGCTTCCCTTTGGGCAGAAACAAAAAGAAACCACTAAAAAAATCGATGGTGATCTAACTAGTTTTTTTAACACAGTACAGACGCCGACACTCATACATACGCACATACACTTACCCCCATGAACGCACGCACATCCCTACCCCTATAAGCACCTCCGAGAGACTGAATCGACACATCATCTTGAAATTGACGAAGTCGTCACAGTCGCCTTCTAGTCGACGGGAACGTCTCCTCCACTGAACGCACATCACTGGAAGGCCGGAAATAAATTCAGAAAAATGCAAGCACCGGTGTCAAGTCTAAGATTTGAATTCTAGTGGACTGGAGATACCACTGTCCTTCTAACCATCCAATGACATATCTCGAATTAGGCTTTTGCCCTACTTTATAACCCAAATGGCCAATCCAACATAAGTTGGTGAGAAAACCTTCTTAAATTACAAAGCAAATCAAAATACAAACGATGATAGAGAGAGGAGCGAGAACGCCACCAACTCGGCGTTGAGCAAGAAAAAGGGAGTAGCCACGCATAACAATAGGCTTGATGTTGTTATGGCCCAAGGGCGCCTCACCTTATCGGAATCCGCCCAAGTAGGTCGTCCTGGGGCCTCCTAGGTCGGTTATGCCATGGGACGATTGGCCTGGGCCATGGTCCATGAGGACTCCTCTAACAGACTTAGAAGTTAGAACATGTAACCCTAAAACCCGTTACCGATATAAGTCGAGGCTAGATCAACTAGGTACAGAATCACAAAGATATTGCTCAATGCCTCAATCCTTGTAACCCATGTACACAAATCAATACACACGAGCAGGAGTAGGATATTACCTCTTTTACGAGGGTCTAAACATGAGTAAAACTCTGCCTTGTTTCCCATCCAATCTACTTGCTCCTATGCTTCATCCTTGTTCATCATGGGCATCCGTGGTGGTTTGCGACTGTGCGAGAAGATGATAGAGAAGGTCGGTGGCCTAGCTGCTTTATTGTCATCTTCGACGAGCCCAAGCGATTTATATCCTGGTACCATCTGGCAATGATTTTCCGCCGGCATGTTCAATGGAATGTCACTATTTTTATCGTGGTTTCCAACAATTGCAGATGCACTCAAAGTCAAAGGGGATTCCTAATATCATGAACTCGGATGGCCTGACAGTCTAACAGTGTTGATGATTTTGGAACTTTGGATCATCATTTATTCTAAGAGGTGTTGAATATAGTTGCCTCACTCCAGTTCATGAGGAAGTGAGTTCAATGCTTAACACCGTTGTTTCTTACAGTGTGAATTTTTACTGCTTTTTGTTATGTAAATTGGTGGCTGCTTATAGGAGGCTCAAGAGGGCCATGTCTCGAGTCCCTTGAGTTTCTGGATGTGGAGTGCTGGGTCCCTCTCCTCCATTCCCAATGGCTGCTCCAACCGACAAGGGCATGAAGGAGACGAATGATCCTTCAGTCTAAGGTTGCGCTATGTTGATTCAGTGTGCGAGATGATGGAGATGAATGGTCCTATGGGCGAAAGTTGTGCTTGTCGATTATGTGTTGTCCAGACATTGTGCAAGCAGTGAGAACCGCATCATCGTGCCTCCACGTCTGTCATCCAGCTATTGATTTCTTGGTAGTCAGTAATGTTGCAACCCTATCTTTTTTGCAGCCTTGTGATTTATGTGATGTGATGTGCTGCTACTTGACAAATTTGCAAAGGAATGAACTATATCGCTGATATTTATTTGTTACCATTAGTTCCTAGTTGATTGAATGCCCTTCTGCTTAAACGCCAGCATGTTGATTTTTGGGGCAGATAATAAAATTACCATATGACAACATGGTATTGGACAATATTACAAATTCTAAAGAAGTAGTTCTAGAAACTCGTGCGTGTGTTGTAGCCTATGGCAACGGGCGGGCGTCTAACTAAGAACACTTTGTTTTGGCACTTATTCTGTCGGGCCTCTGATGTCTACTACGCAACCTTCTTCTTGTAGACGTTGTTGGGCCTCCAAGTGCAGAGGTTTGTAGGACAGTAGCAAATTTTCCTCAAGTGGATGACCTAAGGTTTATCAATCCGTGGGAGGCGTAGGATGAAGATGGTCTCTCTCAAACAACCCTGCAACCAAATAACAAAGAGTCTCTTGTGTCCCCAACACACCCAATACAATGGTAAGTTGTATAGGTGCACTAGTTCGGCGAAGAGATGATGATACAAGTGCAATATGGATGGTAGATATAGGTTTTTGTAATCTGAAAAATATAAAAACAGCAAGGTAGCAAGCGATAAAAGTGAGCATAAACGGTATTGCAATGCTAGGAAACAAGGCCTAGGGTTCATACTTTCACTAGTGCAAGTTCTCTCAACAATAATAACATAGTTGGATCATATAACTATTCCTCAACATGCAACAAAGAGTCACTCCAAAGTCACTGATAGCAGAGAACAAACGAAGAGATTATGGTAGGGTACGAAACCACCTCAAAGTTATTCTTTCCGATCAATCCATTGGGCTATTCCTATAAGTGTCACAAACAGCCCTAGAGTTCGTAGTAAAATAACACCTTAAGACACACATCAACCAAAACCCTAACGTCACCTAGATACTCTAATGTCACCTCAAGTATCCGTGTGTATGATTATACGATATGCATCACACAATCTCAGAGTCATCTATTCAACCAACACATAGAACCTCAAAGAGTGCCCCAAAGTTTCTACCAAAGAATCAAGACGAAAACGTGTGCCAACCCCTATGCATAGGTTCATGGGCGGAACCCGCAAGTTGATCACCAAAACATACATCAAGTGAATCACGTGATATCCCATTGTCACCACAGATACGCACGGCAAGACATACATCAAGTGTTCTCAAATCCTTAAAGACTCAATCCGATAAGATAACTTCAAAGGGAAAACCCAATCCATTACAAGAGATTAGAGGGGGAGAAACATCATAAGATC
The DNA here is from genome assembly GCF_056163025.1 of Triticum urartu. Classification (NCBI taxonomy): domain Eukaryota; kingdom Viridiplantae; phylum Streptophyta; class Magnoliopsida; order Poales; family Poaceae; genus Triticum; species Triticum urartu. The sequence continues at coordinate 579,479,218 of NC_141875.1, read as the reverse complement.
CAACTATAATAGCAAAGCTCGCGATACATCAAGATCGTATCACCTCAAGAACACGAGAGAGAGAGAGAGAGAGATCAAACACATAGCTACTGGTACATACCCTCAGCCTCGAGGGTGAACTACTCCCTCCTCATCATGGAGAGCGCCGGGATGATGAAGATGGCCACCAGTGAGGGTTCCCCCCTCCGGTAGGGTGCCAGAACAGGTCCCAATTGGTTTTTGGTGGCTACAGAGGCTTGCGGCGGCGGAACTCCCGATCTATTCTGTTCCCCAATCGTTTTAGGGTATATGGATATATATAGGCGGAAGAAATACGTCAGGGGAGCCACGAGGGGCCCACGAGCACTACAAAAAAAATACACTTCCGTGATGATACGTGTTTGTCACAGCAGGTCGCGTTTTTTGTCATGCATGTACATCCATGACAAATTTATGACAGAATCAAGATAGTCATACATGTGCTGTCGTAGAAGTGTTCCATGACATTACCAAAATTATCATCACAGAAGTGTCCACTTCCATGACGATAAATCGCGCATCACAGAAGTGCTTTCGTCAAGGGTGACCGACACGTGGCATCCACCGTAACGGAACGCCGTTAAGCTATCGGGTCGGATTTTGAATCCGATAACCCATTAACAGCCCTGACCAATGGGAAATTTCCACGTGTAAAATTCTGATTGGCCGAAGGGAACACCTGTCAGCTCGTCCATTGGAGGAGACATGCCTATGATACATCGACACGGGGCTGGGCCCAACAGAGGCCCATATAGGTTAAATAGGCCGGCCCAGTCAAAAGCCCGTAGAACTTAATCAGGTACTAGTGGGCCAGCCCAATAATGGTCTTCTTAATAAAGGCCCATTTACGGCCCGAAGCCAGATCTGGCCCGTTAATTATTCGCCCAATATTTGGGCCCATTTGCGGCCCGAAGCCAGATCTGGCCCGTTAATTGTTCGCCGAATATTTGGGCCCAACTACAGCCTAGTGACTTTCGGCCTGTTAGAGGCCTGATGTAGACATGGGCCCATTTCAGCCTGGTGTGACTTTCGGCCTGGGAATGGCCCGTGTTGCCCATGGGCCATATATGGTCCGACGGGACATCGGGCCCACTAACGGCCCGTGCTAAAGGTGGCAACAGTTAAGCCCAATGTGACTTTGGGCCTGTTAAAGGCCTGTCGCATAATTCGGCCCGTTGATGCCTGTGCTAAGCTTTCGGCCTCTTAAAGGCCCATGATATCAGTGGGCCAACTAAGGCCCGAAATATGTTTCGGCCTGGTAATGGCCCGTGAGCTAACTGGGCCCAAAACGGCCCGGTCTACATTTCGGCCTGCTGAAGGCCCGTCGACGAATAGTGAAAATTGAGGCCCAACATGCATTTTGGCCTGCTAAAGGCTCGTGGTTTCATCTTGGCCGTAACAGGCCAGTACAATATTCGGCCTGTTAATGGCCCAACGCTACCTGGGCCAAACCAAGCGCTGGGTCGACAAAAGGCCCAACTAAAATATAGGCCGGTGTAAGTTTGGGCCTGGCGCAATGTGTGAAGGTCCCAATCATTCGGGCCCAAGAAAGACGCAGGCCGGCCCAATAGTGGCCCGCTAAAAACCTGGCCCGTTAGAGTCGAATGTTTCGGTCCGGTCGACTACATCTGATTTTTTTCAGATAGCAAATGATGACAGTAACTAGTAGGAATTAAGAACAAACCTACTCTATACAATAAAGAAATTATGACATAGTAACTAAGAATAAACCTACACTATACAATAAAGGATTTAAGGTATATTACATCCACTGGGCATCGAAGTTCGCCATCAGTGATCATAAAGTGCAACGAAGAAGCAGATTACAAAAACTGGGCACCATTGCAGTGTAACAAAATAATACTGAACCGAGACCACTTCCAAGACAGTTCAAGAAAGGTTAGCCTTGCGGGGGAACTGCTGCGCAAGCTGCTGAGCAAGGCTGTGAGACCGGCCTAGAATGTCGGTCATAACTTCTAGGTGTAGCTGTTTAGCGATGAGGTTCTCATTGGTGTTCTCCGCAATCTTTCTTAGAGATAGGACTTCAAGTCGAAGTTGAGTTGTAGAATGCCTTTCTGCTAGAACTTGGGACTGAAGAAGTTGAACTGATCCAGACAACGAATTCTGTGAGCTTGTCTGACTGTTAGTCTCAAGTAACTTGAACACTGCATCAAGACAAGACTTTGGGGTTGTCTCGCTATCTTCAAGATGTTTTGCCTTCTTTGCTGCAATATATGTTGGGTTTGTCTCACAGCCTTCAGCAGACTTGTGCATGCCATCAGGCATATCACCCTGAAACAAAGCAGAGAGATGACAAGTTTTGCACGTGTATAAACAAAGATGATAACTCTTCTGTCAATTCTATCCAATTTCAAATTAGAAAATAAAGAGTAAGTTCAAAATATCAATAGCATAATTTGGCATTGTTCATAATGCGGGGAGCTTCACCACACTACTGGATTACCATGTCAACATAACAAGCATAGATGTTGGGCAAAGAAAATCATTGTATATATTTTGGATAATGTGCATGGCATGTTGTTCATATCATCAGCCACATCAGTAAGATAAAACAGGAGATGACAAGGTGCAAACGTGGGCTGCTTCACCACACACTGGATTATAGATCCACAAAAACAAGCATACATATAGGGAGTATTAAGTAATGTGCATGGTATGAATAAGGAATTTGGTTTTACAAGTAAAACTTAGAACTTACGGTTCTTACGAACATGCATTTTGGTAGAAACAGCAAACTAAACAGCAATAAACAATAGGGAGTATGAGCAAATTAAACAGCAGTTGAGGATAATGGCTTTAGAAGGACTGACTTACATTAACAGTTAACACCGACTTTATAATGCCCTTCTCCATGTCAAGGGAAGGATAACTCAAGAATTTCAGCACATAATCTTCTTCATAAGCATTGCATGTACTCTACATTTTGTAGAGAGTAATTATAGATATGATAATACTGGAAGGGATAGAGGATAATGAAGATAAGATGCAGATTGATGCTACATAATCAACTACCAATCCCTGGAAGTACAAGCATTACATGACAAAATGTACTGACAATAGCAATGGGCTACACTTCTGCACTGGCATTGTATGTGTATTCTACTTGTTGGTAAGATTAAATATAGATCTGATCTTTTTTAGTAAATGGTGGGCGAGGGAGATAAGATGCAGAATGCTACAAAATGATCCAATCCCTCTTCCCATAATACAAGAGTGTTTTGAACACTGGTGTACTGTACAAAACGTTCTTATATTATGGGACGGAGGGAGTAGCTGTTAATGTAAGTACAGTGATAGACCATGTTCAGTCCTTACAAGAGGACTGCAGAGCTAAAACTCTTCAAAAGCATTGGGTTGATTCTAAATTTATGTAAGAGTCCATACGGATCTTATTATGTCCACCAAATGGACGATTACGAGGCTAACATGTGCAGTGATGCTACATAATCAAACAACTATGAAAGTAAGTATGGTCATACAGGGCAAGATGTACTCACGAGAGCAATGCAGTGTGCAGTATAGTTGCGAGATTTTGTGGTACCTTGAGAACGAATGTTCTTCTGCTAACAGTTTTTGTACAAGTGAGACATTAAGGCAAATGCAGAAATGTAGTTCAAATTGTGATGTGATATCATAGACAGTACCTTACGCTGTAGCCGAGACCAATGTGTAACAAGATTATTCCAGTCACCATCGGATAAATGTAGCACCGGAGACTTTATAGAAATTTCATTCAGAGGCTTGCCATCGAAGTGCGCTTGCCTCAGGTAGGAACGATACTTCATCAATGAGTGATTGAAAAGTGCAACCAACCCTTGCTCATCATCACAATCCAGTTTGCTCCTCGCCTATTTAAAAGAATGAAATCTTGTGTCTTCTGTCAGCAGAAACATATGCAGTAATGACCATGAATAACATTAGTACATTACTTATGCGTAAGTTGCGGAGGAAGACTGGAAATTGTTCTGTGTCTGTGGTATAATCTTTCCATGAAGGAAAGATGCGCACAAAGTTCCTGACAACAACATAAGCTTCGTCTTCTAAACTAGGAAGAAATGGAACAGGGGTCCTATTTGCTGCAATTGGGGCTCTCTCTGGTTCGAGAAGGGATTTGGCAACTGGATTTGGTGTACTCTTTGCTGGAATGGGGGTTTTGCGTCGTACAGCTAGTGCTATGTCAACTGGCATAATCATACTGTTTGCTGCAGTTGGGGTCTGCTGAGTTGGGGCATCAGAAATGACCAGTGTAGTAGGGCTAGAGTCTGCTAGAGTTGGGGTATTTTGTCGGTCAGGTGATATTGCAACTACACCTAATGGGCTATTTGATTTATCAGGTGCCACTACCTTTTCCAAATACTTTGCTTGTGCTCCTCCACGATCAGCAATCGCCCTCTTCCTTTTGAACGTTTGATACACAAGAACATCATTTGAATAGATAAATATGGTATGATGACAGATGGAATATGTATTGAAAATGGATAGGCAGGGCGTATTCACATACACGATGTGTAAACTAAGCTAATGGCAGTTCAACAAAGTAGAAGCAATGCAAAACATCAGTTGCAAGATATGTGCGAGCAATGTAACCTTGGAAAGTTAGAGCAAGTACCTTGATGGGTGAATAAGATAGGGCATCTTCCTCTGACTCCTCCACTAGGGAGCTACATTGACTTAGGTCCCCCTCTAGCTCAGAATCACTGTTAGGATCATATTCTAAGCATGAATCTGTAGGTGGAGAGTGTTTGCATTGCATTGCTTCCAGACTTGATTTCAGTCCCTTAATGCCAAGTTTGACAGCCATGGCATTGTTCTACTTTATTCTTTTCATGCGCGCAAGCTCATAATCATTATGATGCTGTTCAGAATCTGAGATTCATGAAAACATAAAAAGTAGTCAGATTATCTATGGAATGCATTGCGGATTCAACTCGGAGAGTGTCTCCCTATAAAACCCTGCATATGCAAAGTTCACCTCCCCAACCGTGCTGACAAGACCACACACAGAAATACAAACCCCTTATGTCTCTATAATAGGCAGGCACGCATTTCAAAACTGAGGTAGGAACATTAGAATCATATGAAATTCGTATTTGAACAAATAAACTAAGCAATTATGAGTGGCGTAATGTTTAGCTTCAAGGGTGGAGTGTTGGTAGTGCGACACAAAGCAAGTAGGCAGATTGTATTCCATGTAAAAGATCGAAACCTATGTAAAAGCTGGAAATGACACTTTCTTTCTATACAATGCAGTGTTCGTTACCCACACATGATGGAAGAGATCACATAGAGAAATACTATTCACTCATGTCTACGGTTCCAGTATTTAGAAACAGGGTGGTCCACCCTAAAAGAATATTGACAACAAATATGACAAGGCAAGTAGTGAATCAATCATTTACTTGTGAGCTTACTAGGACAAGTATGCATAATTGTAACTGCAGTAAGAGACCGTCCAAAATCTGAATGAAGAAGTTTGTCTAGCACTTATTGTTTGCAGCTAATCGACGTGAATAATTGGATATTATATCGAATGAGTAAGAAATACAAGTAAAATTGTCATCAAACCTGGCTTGCAGTAGTAATCTGGGTCAATGTCACTATGACCAACAACCCAAAATGACTAGTTTCTATTCCGAGGGCCGGAATTTTGAAAACCCTATGAACTTTAGAGGTACTAAAGATTACCGAAATACATCTGAACCATTAAGTGTAGGTAGCACTGAGCACACAACAAACCCTAATGACAGTCCTGCCTAATGAGTAATGAATCAATTAGAAAATGGGTGATGAGGAGTGGCTGCTGAGTGTTGAGGACGTATCTCAGGATAAATCGGGTTGGCTTGGTGGGTGCTGCACGCCTGAGCCCTGAATGGACTGGGAAGGTAGGCACGGCGGCGCGCCCGGGCAGCGGTGACGCTGTTGGGCGAGCAGCTCCTGGCCTCCTGTTAGTCCGGCGTCTCCTCCTAGAGTCATGTCGTCCGGGGACAGCAAGTCGCCGGCGAGGCAGGCGGCTGGGGGCGAGTAGAGATCGGAAGCACGCAGCAGAATAGAGGGGAATCGGGGCCTAGGACGACCCAAAATCCCAGGGTGGGCCGGCCCACCGTGGGCACTCTGTAGAGATACACACCCGAGCGGCGAACATGCATTTTCAAAACTAATTTAGGAACATTTAGCTGACCAATTAAAAAACTCTGTTTTAATAATATCAGATTCGTATTTGAACAACTAAGCTTGTTTAGCTTGATGGGTGGAGCAGTGTTATTATGACACGAAGCACGTATTCTGATCGTATAGTGATCATAAAAGGGGGAAACTCTAAGCATATTTTTTTAGCAAAAGAGGGTTTCCCCTCTGATTTCTATTAAAGAAACCACCACGGAACCAACATGATCAATTAAACCCTAAGCATGATCAATTAAACCGTATTATGGCTGTGCCATGGCAGATTTGAAGCTGCAAACCGGAGAAACGATATTTAGCATCCATTGTTTGCTTCGAACTAAGAACTAAATTAATTAAATTCTAAGAGCTGAAAAGAAAGTAGAGTAACCATTCTAAAAAAAGTAGAGTAACCAAGTTAAGATCTATTTTCTGGTTGAGATCAAAAAGTTGAGGAGATATGAAGTACCACCTCTCTTGCGGCGCCGTGTAGGCATCGGGGGTGCGATTGCTGTTGGTGGCGTTGAAGCAGACCTGCGATGATAGACAGGTGCATCAGGGGATAAGTCCCGTTGCAGTGGAAGAGAAGGTCGCGTGAGCGGCCCCGACAAAGAGGACGACGGCGCGAGAGGACGGGATGCAAGGCTATTGGTCCGTCGCCGTGGATGAGAAACGTCCATCTCTAGCAGTGGACGACGCAGTCTTGGTAGGCGCTCCGGCATGGTGGAGGACGGTGGCGATGGATGTGGTGGAGGACGGCGGCGATGGATGGGGTGGCGAACGGAGGCTGGTGTGGGGATGGGGTGTTCTAGCGCGGACGGTGTATGAATGGGAAAATGGAGGGAAAGGTACGGGGAACCATGTTTTTGGGACGCGCCTGTCTGAAATATGAGAAAGTTACGAACTTAGCCCCCGTTTAAAATTTGGACGTCTTGTCGGTTGGGGATAGGACGGTAATCTCGCATCTCGCCAATATTTGCCTAGAGCGATTTCAGGCGAGGAGAGGGTGGTTAGCGCCCATGGTTGGCGCCCACGGTGTATGAACGGGGCTGATAGGTAGGGCGGTTGTGTCACGTCTGAGTGAAGTTACAAACCTGCCCCTATTGAAAATATTTGCCTACATCAATTTCGGCTGAGTCGAGTTTGTTTTGCCACCCACCATGTATGAATGGGGAATGGAGGGAGAAATAGAGGTCTTTTGGACGAGCTTGAATCAAATGAGTTTTGCCACCCATGTTTGATGCCCACCGTGTCGGAATGGGCTCAGAGGCGGTCGTGTCACGTCTAATTGAAGTTACTAACCTACCCTTATTTAGAGCAGTGGAAATAGGGCCGATGGATTGTCCGTGTAATGGGTAGACAGTAATTTCCATCTCCCAAACACTTGGCTTCGGGCAGCCGACGTGGGAGTGGACATTTTGCTGCTTCTTTCGAATTTTGGGACAATAAGCATCCACGTTTACCCTGGAAACTAAATTCGAATCCATTTTGTATTCCTATATGAATCTTTATAAATCATTCTATGTGTTTTTATATATCTTCAAAAGGACGACAAATATGTATTCCACTGTCATATATGAATATGGTTTACAAATGCCGATACTCAAATTCAGAAACTAGAATCCAGTTTAAGGTGAATTCGAATATTTGGAACACTTCATGTCCAACTCAAATGTCACACGCAGCATAATGTGTACTCCCATTTAGATATGTACACAAGCGATGTATCAAGATTCAAATACCGAGTCAATCAACCAAGAATGTACAGAACTAACAGACATATAAACACTTATAGAGTATATGGATCAATAATATCAACTAACATACATAAGCCAGGCCGCTGTACTTTTTTTTGGCTACAACAGCATCCTTTTTTTAGCTAGCATCTTGGCCCTTTCCAATGCGTGCCACTTATGGTCCATCTATACTACTACTATTGCTGAATGCACATTCAGCCCGATTGGCATATTTGTAGGTCTGGCATAGCAATCCAAATGAAATGTCTCCGAGTCTTATCAATTAATATAGACTTGTGCTCAAATAAAATTACAAACCAAAAAACAAAAAAAACAATTATTACATGATCTCTAAAACAAATGGTTTTGTTGATTACATGAACAGACAACACAAAGGTTATTCAACTATGGAAAGAACATTTCACCTATGATTTACCAAGTAGGAATTTAATTTCCTTTTTTCCTTCAGGACCTTAACAATCTGGTCAGTCTCAGCTTGCTTCATTTTGAAATCCACCAAATATTTAATGGTTGTCTTGAGTACTGCTTGTGATTGTGCTGTTTGCTTCCTCAACATGTCAACTTCATCGCTAAGTGCAGAAGCAGAATCTCTTTCTACCACTAGTTTAGCCTCTAGAGCATCAGCAGTTGGCAATTCATAATGCACGATTGGGCCGGTGCCACTGCTGTGGGATGATGCAACGTCCATGGGGACCTCGCTCTTTGATCTTGGGCTAACCTGTTTTGCCATTAAAGTTCCGATTGGGTTCAGAAAAGTTGAAGTTAGCAAAACATCTCAACTGGGAGTTATAACAGCAAACCAGTTAAACAAATAAGGAATTAAAGAGTTTCAATTGGATGCTGAAAAGTAGTTATTAACATCATTGTAACCCGCTGTTGCAGCAGCAAAGCAGTTAAACAAACAAGTAGATATTTAAGTTAAGGCAAACAGGTAATTCTTAACAGTAAGTATCAAACACATAGATAGGCGCAGTCTACAATATGATTAACATGCTGTGCCATTATGTAATGAGTAGCAAACTAAATTAAGCCAAGCAACGTAATTGAACAATTTTGCAATAAGTGGCTAACTAAAATTCCGAGAAGCAGGTAACTAAACTTACGCTAGTTCTTTGTACAGGCACACTGCAACTTCTTTTTCGCTTACAAGGTTGTACGAAGGAGTCCATGGCATCAATTGCTTGGATATGCAGTCCCAATACTTCTTTCTTCCACACTTCATGGGTAAGTCGAATGGTTAATCTGGTAAGATGGTGTGTCCTTGATATGTTATATGAGGACGTGTAGTCATACTAGTTGTAGCCAAACACATCACACTGGCTTTTACTGTATATTTCATGCGATTACTTTTGACATATCGAGATCTAAGCAGTCTACAATAGGATGAAAAGACTGGCATCCTTCACATTATTGGCGAACTCAGTTCATAGAAACAAGCAATTCAACCATTCTGTGGGTAAATCAAAAGCGCCACTGGAATATTTTTCAGTATCCAATCATACACGCAAAAAGGGGCGACGCCACCATAGGGGCTGGTATGGGCGGCCGCCTCAGGTGGCTGGAAAGTGTGCACCTAGTTTGAGTCGTCCAGGTTGGCTCATGCTAGTTTTGTTCGTCCCAACGCACGAGCAGGCAATGTAAAAAATGAAGAAAAATGTTTCAATTTGGATGGGCCAATAACATAAGTGCAAGGCAGGCCCTATAGCAGGCTCGCGGCCCAAACGAGCGCCTCCCATATCGATCGATAGCAGGAAAAATCCCAATTAATTCGCTCCAGCCTCCAGTCTGGTTCGCTCCTAACCTAGCCGCCGTTGGACAGATCGACACAGCACTTCCTCATGCCCTCATTGGAGGGCGGTCGCCGGGCTTCAAGCGAACGGAAGGACAAGAAGATGAAGATCCAACCCTGGGTGTAGCCTGCGTGGGAGGCAGCAGCGGCAGCATGGGCATGGCATCGAGCTTGCGCAAACGGACAGTCGCAGCTTGTAAGAGTAGCATGCGCAACGAGCAGGTACATCACATCCCTGATTATATCTAATTCAACTCTTCAATTTTTGGCCAATAGTTAAACCTGACGGTGTTGTAAAACTGCTTGTATGTAGGGAATCTATGAGAAAATTAAACCAATTTCTACTTATTTTATAACTCTCCCAATCAATACTGAACTGACTGAATCTGATGTATCTAATCAAGTTTCCGGTGCAAACATACAAGCTCATGTTGTTCTTGAGCCTGAAGTGTCTAATGAACAGACTGCTACTGAAGGATTTGATGCAAACATTTTACATGCTCCTGGTGATGAACATATAGTGTCTAATGAGGGATCTAATGCAAGCATTTTGCAAGCTCATTGAAGGATTTAGTGTCTAATGACAATCTACTATGTTGAGAGAGACAGAGATTTGCAGGCATTGATGACAAGCAAATTATAGTGCATTTTCATAGCTTGAGGAAATGTTGAGGCCATCTACTAGAAAGTCCCTGTATCATGACAACATAGCATAAATACTTTTCTAATCTGTTGTTTGGAACTATTGGCATACTTGTGCAGGATAGATATATTGATATGCAGTTTGCGCACTGGTTATACGTGCAATTACACTTTGATATTTTCAGCCAGAGAACGAATAATTCAAGTAGGTACAGACCATGTTTGTAGTCCTTGTACACCATGTTGCATTTTGTATTTTTTGGTGCTTGCATCATTTAGTGTTTATAATCTGAACTACTTTGGATCATTAGCTGGTTTTCAAAGTGCATGTAGCTTCACATTTCTCAAGTTATGTTGATTTCCGGAGTGCAAGTGCCTTCGTATTTTTTAAGTTAAATGTTCGCCCCTGGTAACTTGAATTCGTGGATCAGCCACTGCACACAAATCATACATGAATGCCAGTACGAATTAAATGAAATGCAGGGACTTACGCTAGCTTGTTATACAAGCTCACTGCAGCTCTGCTTGCGCTTGGGATGTTCCATGTACAAGTCCATGTTACCACTTGCTTGGATGTGCAGGCCTTGTGCTCCTTGCATCCCCCTCTGCATTTTTGACACGGTGAATGGTTGATCAAATAAGAGGAATCGACCTTGATGTTGTACCGAAGGACAGATACTTACAAGGTTATACGGGTGTGCAGGATGTGTACCAGATCCCGTAGCGCCGTCATGCTTCGCTAAAAAATGGATTTGCTTGTTTCAGATGATATCTCCAGAAGAAGTAAGAGTTAAAGTCAGAGTTGCATAGGCATGTAAGCTAAGAGAGCAGTGAAAAGATATCCAAACATCGTCGGAACAGTGCATAAGGGAGTGATGTGTGGATACCTTTCGGGCCGGCATTTGGGCATGCTTGCCTAGCTAGAGTGCGGGTCACTTCAGAGCCGTTGAGGGTGATGTGCTGGCGTTGAATGGCCGCGCACGATGCAGATCTTGAGTGGCAGCGGAGCGCTACGATGCGGTGGACGAGACCGTTGGTGAAGCCCCAACGGCCTCGGGGGGCGGAGGTGCGACGATGTGCTCGGTGAAGTAGCCCCGGTGAGCTGGGAGACGGCGTCTGTGAAGCGCACCTGATGCGGTGGAACTCGGTGTCTGCGAGGCATGTCTGTTGCAGCGGCCGACGTTGTCGGTGGACCACCTGGTGCGGTGGACGAGGGCGTAGATGAGGTAGCTCCGGTGCGGTGGTGAAGCGCGACCGTCGTCTTCGTCGTCGTCGGGCACAGAGGTGGGGAACGGTGGGGAAAGAGACGAGATGAGGGGTGATTCGAGGGTTGGCGGTGAATTAGGGATTTGAGCAATCTGGGCGCGGAAGGGGACGGTGGAGAAGAGAGATTTTGCAGGGCTGGAATTGGGGCCGCCAGATATTTCAATCCGAAACGTGGAAGCGCGAACTTATATTGTCGTCGTCCTTTTTTTGGGGGGAGGGGAGGGGGTGGGTGGCTGGGTGCTACGCGTCCGTCCGACACACGCGACCACCCCGACAGGACTATGCTTCAGTGCCTTAAGGCACCTGCCTTTGTGTCCATGACATGTGGGCCCAACAGGTGGCTGGCCCACATGTCAGTGACCCAAAGGTAGTTGCCTTTAAGACACCGAAGCAGCATCCACCCCGACACGACCCTGGTCTGCCTGGTGCGCCTACATTTGAGAATGCAAACGAATCTTCTTTCATTTGCAAATGAATCTGTATGTATTACCATGCCCGTGTTTTCCTTGCAATAATTAGTCATTCGAAACGAGATACTCCATCCGTTCACTTTTGTAAGTCGTTTCAGACAACTTAAAATGAACTGTTTTGCACATTGTCTGAAATGTCTTCAAGGTCTTATAAAAGTGAACAGAGGGAGTACTATAAATTAATTAATGAGGAGTTATTTGAAAAAATTTTCGAAATGGTACCCACGCTAGCGTGGATTAGAGTGTGTGTCACATAATTAGTTATTTGAATTAGAGTGTGTGTCACGTAGTTAGTTATTTGAATTAGAGTGTGTGTCACGTAGCGATCTCCAATTCTAACGTGGATTTCGCATTTCACTCTACCCACGCTACTTTTTTAATACAAATTCATATGTATATGATGAACACCATGGTAGTGAGAAAACTTTTGGATGGATTCAAACATATGACCTACAAAATAGCACAACAAACTGAGTCAATGTCAACTTTTCGAAACTTAGTATGGCACGGATTCGAAATAAGTACCCGTATGCCTGGTCCTAGGTTCAAATCTCACAATGTACACCGAATTGAAGCATCGATATTAAGTCTCGTACTATGTACACTCAAATGTTGTTTTTAGCCCCCCCCGCACAAACGCTACATACTTCCTGTATCGGTCAATCTTCCTCTCCTAACCACCTTAGGAAGCTATCGGTCTCCAACACACATTCATTCTTTCTCTCCATGTTTCGATCTCTAAGTCTCTCAACTACACAACCCCCTTTTCCACTCTGTTACCAAATGTATTTACCTCACACACCCTCCATTGCACCCCATGCCGAGCTCTCTCTCTCCCCCCTCTCCCTCTCACCCTCTCGCGCTAAATACATGCATTGCCTATCTAGCCCCCCAACCTCTCGTGCGCACGCACGCACGTTGTATATCTAGGTCACTCCCTCGAGACTGTCTCACTCTTTCTTCCGCACGGCGGGCCACACTCACTCAATCTCGCTCTCTTTATCTGAGTCTTGTTTAACCTCATTTTCTTTCACACACAAATGATATATCTCCCTGTTCGGGCCTCGATCGACACACTCTATACTCTCTCACGCAGATTGTCTATCTAGGTCAGTCCATCCAAGCCGCCGCCACTCTTTCGACCTCATGGTGGGCCACGCTCACTCAATCTCTCTCTCTCTCTCTCTCTCTCTCTCTCTTTCTCTCTCTCTCTCTCTTCGTATGTCTTGATTGACCTCGCTCTTTCTCGGACAAAAACGATATATCACCATGTTTGAGTCCAATTCGACCTATTCACATTGTATACTCTCTCACGCACATCGTCTATCTAGGTCACTCTCTACAACCTGTCTCACTCTTTCGATCGCACGGCGACCCTATGTGATCGGTTGACCTTGCTTCCTCCCATGCACAAAATATATCTACACGTCTGTGACTGGATCATCTCTCAAGCTCTATCTTACAGCCCTCACCCTTCCCAAAAGCTCAATCGGACAATATCTCTCCAGAGCATATATATTTGTTCAATGAATGTCGGACCACACTCACTTTGTCTCTCTATCTATATGTCTCTCGATTGACCTCGCTTTCTCACACCGTATCTTCCACGCGTTGAAGCTACTACCTCTCCATCCCTCGCAAAGCCGGAGCTATTTACATTGTGAGGGGCACTCCAACCTTGGATTAATTTGTGTAGGCATTTATTCCGGTCGGTTTAGATTATATTTTTGTAGCATTCGGCCCACAACTACTCCAAACACCGTTGCAACCCACACAACTCCCCTAGTTGATTTCCCTCTGGCTCGGTCATCGCTCTCTCGCACGTCCTTTCTCGCCTTCAATGTTGCACCATGGTATTATTGAAAAAACTATGTTGTTCTCTTTAATTATTATAAATAAGCTACAAAACTACACACCGATAGTCCACTTGGAATGGAACAAATTTCGACCCACAAATTAAAGTGCTACAAACTACACACCGAGGGGCCCACATGGCATGAAACAAATTTGGATCCATATACAAATTAAAAAATAAAGGGCGAGGATCGAACATGCGACCGGGCCTATAAGCCGCACGTCAATAGGCAACACACGTAGAATAGCAATGTTTGTTGTACCCCCTTTGTTCACATAATGTTTTTATATTACCATAGCCTAATTAATGGATAACATGTAATATTATTTTTAGTACTATTCGCCTTCACTTACTGGTGGGTTCCATGTGTGCTCTCTCTCTCCTCCCCTTCTGCGTTTAGACGCACGGGCAAACAGGAAGAACTCGCGGGTGATGTTGCCGTTGACCATATCTGGACGCGTTCACAAGTCACGGCACCAGTTTCACGTACTAGCGGCACTAGTCAGTGTGTACGTGCAATGCACGTTAATTTGGAAGTATATTAAGTGCATGCAGATATTAACTACTAGGATATTATTTGCGTGTTGTCATGTGATTAGCACTATTTTTGGCATGAAATTAACTGCACACTAAACGTGTTGAGCGCTCGACATTGAGGCAGTCTAGGTCATTGGATGACAAGGAATACATGTGGCTAGATGACGTTTTATATTTAATTTGATACAACTCTAGTAGAACATTCAATCAATCAAACCATACATTTCGTTCAGTCTAGCTCTGACTTTAAATTATACGACGATCGATATAAAATAAACGGAAATGATAAACGTTCGGATTTTAAGCATGGCAATCCGAACCTTTTTCATGGCAAATTTAGATTATGCGGCGGCGGCGGGGGCGTCTCGCGGTGGGAAGCGGCTCTTCTGCCGTGCTCTGTGTGTCGTCGGGCCACTGACCGACGGCGACGGCGGCGTCTTGCATCGTTGTTGGCATACTCCTGGACGTTGGCCTAGCTTCAAGGAAGGCCAAAATGTTCTGGACTTTGGAGCGAGTCAACTAGCGGGAGGAGGCGACTGGCGTTGGTGCAAGGAAGCGGTCGACGACGGCCATCCATGCTGCTGAGGGGGGCACTGGCACCCGCGCGGGGACAGGTGCTGTCAACGGCGCGGCGGAGACATTCGTGTGCACGGGCACCGGCACGGGCGCGCACGTCAGTGCACGCGCAGGCGCATCCGCTAGCAGGTGCACGGGCACCGGCACAGGCGTGCGCGTCAGTGCACGCGCAAGCGCATGCGCTGGCAGGTGCACGGGCGCGTGAAAGTCGGTGGGGACCTCATGGAACCCCGTGGGATCAAGCTCGGCGACAATGTGCGGCTCTCATCCCATCAATGCCACGGGGATGGGCGCTGGTGCAATCGGGAGCCGGAATGGGAGCGGGGACAAGCGCGACGTCTTCCTGCAAGGCCAGTTCAAGCTCGTCCCAAAGCGCCTTATGCTCTTGAGACTCCTGCTGGGTGTCTTCCTCAGGAAACTGGAACACTAAGGGCAGACCATCATGATGCGGCATGGCGTACGTTTAGGTCAGGCTAGTTGGAGGTAGACAACAGGAGAATCGGAGAGGAAGAGAGAGGATTGTAGCGATATCGGGTAGTGCGGGGTTGATTTTAAACTGCGGCGCCGGCGACATTAAAAGTGGGAGCAGTTGGGAAGACGGTGGGCGGCGGAGCCTGGTCAAAGGGCTCGCCTCCCGGTGAGCCTGCATAGCGGTCTACTTGCACGCCTCCCTGACAGCCGGCGCAGCGGTCTGCTCGCACGCCTCCCGTCGACTCACACGCTTGCTCGGACGACACCTGCCGATGAGAAGCGGGGACTCGTGGCGGCACGTAAACGCCCACGGTTTCAATAGTGAAATTGTTCGCCTTAACGTGACAGGTCTTTGTTCCAAAATACCTTGGCTCTTCATTTGTGCAACTTGTCATAAGCAGCTTGTCTCAAATTGAAGAAAAAACTTACGAAGTAATATTTGTGCCATATCACGTGACCATGCTTAGTTTCAAAAATTTATGCTCACTTTTGGATTTTCTGAAATTTAAGATCCAGGATTCGAAACAATATCATAACCTGCATCATGCAATAAATTTTCAAGCCGTACATCTGTCCTGTTGTATTTCTTCAGAAAGGATTTGGTCAAACATTTTTCTTAGTTAGACTTCAGACAAGTTATATATGCAGAGTAAAAGGATAATCCCTCCGTACTAGTGCATTGCCTGATATATTAACTCAAGTACTAGGCACGAACAAACGGGCTCAATTCTGTGCTCATCCTGGTGTAGTAGTAGTACTAGGCAATGCAGTTGACGGGTGACCTTGACGAGCGGCGACCGAGGGAATTGAACCGTGCTCGGCACGGTAGGTAACGTTGTCTAGTTACTAAAGCATCCCTCCGTTGTTCATCGGTAGTCATTATGGACCGGGGACATGAGGGGAATTTCCTAGGGCTGGAATTCTGGCCGCCAGATATTTCGACTTGAAACGCTGAGGCTCGACTGGTTGGGATTGCCTAATGTGCGTACCACACACGCCACCAAAGGACACGAGCCCGTTTTTTTAGGATCAACACGAGCCAAGGTCTGGCTGGTACGCTGTTGGGTCCTACCATTCGAGAATACGAAAGGAACCTTTTAAATTGCCGAACAAATCTATGTGTATTACAATACCCGTATTTTCCTTGCAAATACTAATCTCAACGTGGTAATTGATTTATGACGAATTGTTGAATTAGAGTGAGTTTGTGATATAGTGATCTCAACGTGGATTTCACATTTCATGGTATCCCTAGTAAGTTTTCCAATGCAAATTCAAATTTAAAAGATGAACAATATGGAGGTGAGAAAACTTTGTATGTATCAAGCATATGACCACACGCACACACAGAGAGACACACACGCACGAACACAACAACAATCCAATAAGTATAGTGCATCTATTTTTCCAAACCATGCATGTATGACACGAATTCAAAAATACTCCTTCTATTCCTAAATATTAGTCTTTTAGAGAGTTCAACAAGTGACTACATATGGAGCAAAATGAGTGAATCTAGACTCTAAAATATGTCTATATACATCCGTATGTGCCAGTCCATTTGAAGCCTCTAAAAAGACTAATATTTAGGAACGAAGGGAGTAAAATGTAAGACATCCATGGTCCTCAGTTCAATATTTAAAATGAACATGAAACTGAAACATGAATATTAAGTCTAGTACTACAGTACATGCAAATGTTGAGTTTAGGCGGAGCTATGATTGTCGGGGGTCAACCCCTCGACCTTAGATAAAATTGTGGAGCTCTGTTTAGGGTTGTTTAGATTATATTTGTCCCCACCCTCCCAACCACCGATTGGTTGTGCACCCCACCCCTCCTCCCCGGGAGAATATCACGTGCCCCCATACCTTAGATGCTATATGCCGATACGAGTTGCTTGGAGCTTGTAGATCCGAGATATAGCAGCTCACATGATGTGTCTTAATATTTTTGCAGGAAACCTTGATGAGTTTGAGAATTGCACACAATTTGTACAAAAACTACTTAGATGCCCTTTGATCCCATATCCAACGACCTCGAAGCTCGTATCACCGTAGCATCTAAGATGAAGGAGGACATCATATTCTCCTGTATGTAAGAATATCATGTGCTACCACACTTTAGATGCTTTGGTGATACAAGCTCTTCAGAGGCGTTGGATTTGTGACCCAACACCTCCTCGGTGGTTCGAATGGTTTTTTGCAGAAAAGCCCCAAAAGAGTTCGGCCACTGCTTACAAGCACAAAGACTGCTCAGATGCCATTGGATCTCAGATCAAACGACCTCCAAGCTCGTATCACCGTAGCATCCAAGCCGCGATAGCACCTTATGTATTCTCGCACGGGAGAGTATGAGGTGCTCCCGCACCGTAGATTCTATGGTGATACGAGTTCACTGATATCTAATGGCCCACAGTAGGAGGTTTGAATGTTTTTGCAATATACGGCTGATAGAGTTTGGGAAATGCGCAGAAAGTACAAGTACTACACATGTGCCATCTGATCACTGATCATACGACCTAGATGCTCATATCACCGTAGCGGGTAATTAAGCTACGGGGAGCACCTAATATGAGCACCGGGGAGCTGTTGGATCGAAGATGCAGCGGCACACACGAAACCTGAATGTTTTATTTGCAAAAAAGCTTTGGAGAGTTTGGAAATTGCGCATAATTACAAAGACTACTCCCAAGCCATTGGATCTCACTTCCAACGGTGTAAAAACTCGTATCACCATAGTATCTAAGCTGCGGGGTGGATGTGATATTCTATGCCACTGTCATTTTTGTTCGTAAACTTGCAAAATACGTGTAACTCGTGCTGTTACTTGTCTAACCGTGCAAAGTGTTTGTTCAAAAAAACCATCCTACATTGAAATATCGGAACAACACACGGGGGTCCCACTTGTCATTAATCAAATTTGGACCTAAAACTAACAAATCTGAAAGACGAGATTTGAACTGGCAACCTGGACTACAAAGCGTAAGTCGATAGCCTGAAAAAACGAACGGTTGTTGGCTTTGTCCCATAACTTGATTTTATATAGTACTTGCGTTGAGTAGAGTAGAGGGAGTGCCTCGTCAACACGTGCATGACCGTTGTCTCACTTACTTGTGGGTCCTAGGTCTGCGATCTCAATCTCTCTTCTCTCCATCATCTAACCTTTGCACGGGCACACACAAAGAGCGGCGCTAGCTTGCCGTGGTGTTATTACAACTAAAAAAAAGCTTGGAAAATAGAAGAATCGCCTAGAATAAGAGACGTTGTGGCTGGTCGAGACGGAGCTAACCACATCTATCCTTCGTGCCACGTTTGCATGATGAAGCTGTGTGGCTAGTGGGGTGTTTTTGACCGACTGGCTGGGTCCCGAGGTCAAACCATAGGTACTACGTCTGATACAGTATATTTTTACACGCACATTTTTCCTCCGTGCCGAGACGTGGCACACCCTACCGCGCGGTTTCGGGGTCCTCCCGGGTGGTGCACGCATATATTCTTCCTGACGTGGGACGCCCTACCGCGCGTTTTCTGGGTCCTCCTCGGTCGTAGCGCCGAAGCAAGTAAATGAGTCGTCAAATCACGAAAGACCACCTTTCCCGCCGAGTACATCAGTGAAGCACGGTGGCTAGCTAGTTGGGCTAGTTCGACCGATTAGCTAGGCCGCCGCCACATTTGTTTTTCACCCTTTTTTTATCTACTTGCCGGCAGGTAAATATAAATATCCACCACAGTGTTGCTCTGGTGTTTGGGTGTGGCAGGATTTTTAATTTTTTGATTGACAGGAGCAGGCGCGACAGGAGTTTTAATTTTTTGATTGACGGGAGCAGGCGCAGCAGCAATTAGTCATGATGACTCCGCCTGTAAAAACCCACTTCTCCCTGATGTGAGAAGTCTTCGACTGGTGTTTTACCGTGGTGAAAACCAAACGATTCCCCGCTCCCTCCGCCTTCCCATAGATTGCATTGCCTTTCAGCCGTTTCGCCCCCTTTGCTTCCTCTCCACATTGCTTCTACCTGGTGCCATGTGATACGTCTCCAACGTATCTATAATTTTTGATTGCTCCATGCTATATTATCTACTGTTTTGGACTATATTGGGCTTTATTTTCCACTTTTATATTATTTTTGGGACTAACCTATTAACCGGAGGCCCAGCCCAGAATTGCTGTTTTTTGCCTATTTCAGTGTTTCGAAGAAACGAAATATCAAATGGAGTCCAAACGGAATGAAACCTTCGGGAACGTGATTTTCTCACCGAACGTGATCCAGGAGACTTGGAACCTACTCCAAGGGAGCCAAGAGGCGGCCACGAGGGTGGGGGCGCCCCCCTAGGGCGCACCCCCTGCCTCGTGGGCCCCTCAAAGCTCCACCGACGTACTCCTTCCTCCTATATATACCTACGTACCCCCAAACAATCAGAGACGGAGTCAAAAACCTAATTCCACCGCCACAACTTTCTGTATCCATGAGATCCCATCTTGGGGCCTGTTCCGGAGCTCCGCCGGAGAGGGCCGTCATCATGGAGGGCTTCTACATCATCATAGCCCCTCCGATGAAGTGTGAGTAGTTTACCTCAGACCTTCGGGTCCATAGTTTAGTAGCTAGATGGCTTCTTCTCTCTTTTTGGATCTCAATACAATGTTCTCCCCCTCTCTCGTGGAGATCTATTCGATGTAATCTTGTTTTTGCGGTGTGTCTGTTGAGACCGATGAATTGTGGGTTTATGATCAAGTCTATCTATGAATAATATTTGAATCTTCTCTGAATTCTTTTATGTATGACTGGTTATCTTTGCAAGTCTCTTTGAATTATCAGTTTGGATTGGCCTACTAGCACTACTAGGGAAAAGGCTAGCAGCAGCGCGGGTTTTAGGCCTATCAGCAGCGCGGGTGCCCGCGCTACCAATAAGGCGCTACAGCTAACTCTTAGTAGTAGCGCTGCCTGTACCCGCGCTACCACTATTGACTATAGCAGCAGCGCTTTTCAGGAACGCGCTGCTATTATTTAGCTGTAGCGATTTCCCGGTCCCGCGCTACTGTTATATCTTTCACCATTTCCCCATTCCAGCTTCGATAAACTGCAATTTCCAGATACTAGGTACTACTAGATATCAGTTTCATAAAGCATTATAGGTACTAGGTAGTACTCCCTCGGTTCGAAATTACTCGTCGTGGTTTTAGTTCAAATTTGAGCTCAAACCACGACGAATAATTTGGAACCAAGGGAGTACTAGATAACAATTTCATATATACTCAACATGCATCCTCAAGCAGTACAAGGTGACATCGACGACAATCATCATATGTAGTTCTACATGATATCGACGACGATCATCATATGTAGTTCTAGATGATATAGCCACACACACATATGTAGTTCTAGATGATATCGACGGCGATCATCATCCTCAAGCCTGGGCGGTGGGTGTTCCTGATAGTAATTAGGATGGCCTGTCCAACACGAAGATTCTTGCCAACGAGGAATCTCTTCCACCCACCGAGTTCAAGTGTGTGCGACCATCTGTGTCCATGCGGTAAGTACATGTGGTGACGGAGCCCCTTGCGGTAAGGCATAGTCCAACCGAGCCTTCTTCATCAGACTCGATACCACAACTCACAGATAGGTTCTTTGGCGATCTCTGAATAAGAAAAACATATCAATTAATAAATAGCCTCACACATACTCTTGCAAATATATTTCTATTAAGTCTGCATTTCTACACTATCAAAAGACTCAGTACTACGCATTTGTACTAATTAATCATGAATTCTACTAATAAGTATATATGGATTATCTACACTATTAATAGTTCCTTGGATTCTACACTAATAAGCATGTGATCAGACTCTACACTAAATTAAAGTATATCATCGACTAGATTCCACAAAGCATATCATTGGATTCTACACTAAGCATATCATCGGATTCACTAAGCATATAATTGGATAATTTGCATTTGTAAGTATAACAATAAAGCATATATATCATCAAATTACTACGTGCAGTACGTATAACATACCATTTCATTCCAATCGACCATGGTACTTGTCAGGCGGCTCACGAATGGCACCCCGACAAAGTCATCACGTGGCGGAATTATGTCCCATAGGTTGCACACCTCCTCCTCGCTCAGCCTCATTCTTTGAGCTGTGATGGCTTCATGAAGTGGGTTCTCATCATCTTCATTGAGTGGGTCCTCATTATCTTCATCATCTTCGTCATCTTCATCATCTTCCACCAGGTTGATACAAATGATAACCAGCTTGGGTCTTTCTGCTCTGAAGGAGAATCTGATCAACTCACCACTAGTAAGACGCATGCGAGCGAGGAAATGGGCCCATCCATCTCCTCCAATCCGCGACATATTGCGTCCTTTCTCGACCTCCATAGTGTACGGCCCCCAGGAGCCTCAAATGTCACAGTGTCTCCTGTCAGCTTGTTGAATTTCAACCTCACATTGCATGGGATGATCTGTGTAAGAAAATGCAAAATGACATAATGCAGTAATGCCAACACTAAAAATAAAATAGTTGTTACATCTCATCTAATTTCTTACCGCCGCATGACGAAAACTCGGATGGAAGTAGATGCCGAACAGCTTGCCAGTTGCAAGGCTGCTGGCGCACCTTGACTTGCACAGTCGACATAGTGGTGCTGGTGGTGGCGCCATTTTCCTAAAGCAATATGAGCAAAGGATTAACGTTTCACTTCACAGGAAACAAGTGGCAAATTTAACTAAATTGGCACCTACATTTTGCCAAAAAATAACTTATTACAAAAAAACTAAATCGAGCATACTAAATCAACTAGCATACTAAATCCACTAGCATACTAAATCCACTAGCATACTAAATCAACTAAATCAAAATGTTCTAAATCAACTAGCCTACTAAATCAACTAAATCAACTAGCCTACTAAATAAACTAAATCAAAATGTTCTAAATCAACTAGCCTACTAAATCAACTGAATCATATCAACTAAATCAAAATGTTACATATGAAAGCCTACTAAATCAAAATGTATCAGGGAGGAGGGACAAGGAGGGGTGACTCGAGGAGGGAGAAGATAGTAGGACGGAGGAGGAAGGCGGAGCGAGGAGGGGCCGGCCGGCGGCGAGTGGAGGGAGGATGGATCGAGGAGGAAGGCGGAGCGAGGAGGGGGCGGCCAGTGGAGAGGAGGACGGAGGAGGAGGCCGGTACCGAGTCCAGCGAGGAGGATGAGGCGACAATGGCGCAGATCGGGGGAGGGGCGACGGGGGAGGACCGGCGGCGCGGGGGGTGAGGAGGAGACCGTGAGTGTGTGTGAGTGTGATCTGTGGATGAGGCTAGTGAGTGGGGGGAGATGGAATGGCATAGCAGTAGCGCGCTACAAGTAAACGCGCTACTGCTAAACGACCTATCAGCAGCGCCTTTCGGCCTGAACGCGCTACTGCTATGTGTCAGTATGTAAAAATAGACATAGACATAAAAAATACATTGATCATCAATGGTCTTTTTGTGTACAATCTGATTTGTCAATAGGAATCCTCGCCGGTTGGTTTAAGAACTGGCGAGGACTCCTATTGTGGCCACAGATCCTACACATAGAGTTCAATGAAGACCAAGTGCTTGTGAAAGTTGTAGAAAAACATATTTAAGGTGGGTAAAACACTCTTCACGGAGCGAGGTGGGACTAAATTTTTGTAGTTAATTTAGCAGTAGCGATTATTGCCTGAATGCGCTACTGCTACGTTACGTAGCAGTAGCGCTGTTTATTTTAACGCGCTGCTGCTATAACTGGCCTCGCGACGGCGCCGTGGGAATTTTAGCAGTAGCGCTTCTTGTAGTGCACGCGCTACTGATAAACTTGTTTCAGCAGCGAGTTTCTACGGCCCGCGCTGCTGCTACTTAGCAGCAGCGCCTGATTTTAAAGCGCGCTGCTGGTACGATTCTGTATATAGGCTTTTCCCTAGTAGTGTAGATTGGTTTTTCTTGCCATGGGAGAAGTGCTTAGCTTTGGGTTCGATCTTGCGGTGTCCTTTCCCAGTGATAGAAGGGGCAGCAAGGCACGTATTGTATCGTTTCCATCGAGGATAACAAGATGGGGTTTATTTCATATTGCATGAATTTATCTCTCTACATCATGTCATCTTGCTTAAGGCGTTACTCTGTTTTTAACTTAATACTCTAGATGCATGCTGGATAGCGGTCGATGAGTGGAGTAATAGTAGTAGATGCAGGTAGGAGTCAGTCTACTTGTCTCGGACGTGATGCCTATATACATGATCATACCTAGATATTCTCATAACTATGCTCAATTTTGTCAATTGCTCAACAGTAATTTGTTCACCCACCATAGAATACTTATGCTCTTGAGAGAAGCCACTAGTGAAACCTATGGCCCCTGGGTCTATTCTCATCATATCAATCTCCATCACTTTATTATTGCTTTGCTTTTTTACTTTGCCTTTTACTTTTTACTTTGCATCTCTATATCAAAAATACCAAAAATATTATCTATCATTTCTATCAGATCTCACTCTCGTAAGTGACCGTGAAGGGATTGACAACCCCTAATCGCGTTGGTTGCGTTGAGCTATTGTTTTTGTGTAGGTACAAGGGACTTGCGTGTAGCCTCCTACTGGATTGATACCTTGGTTCTCAAAAACTGAGGGAAATACTTACGCTACTTTGCTGCATCATCCTCTCCTCTTCGGGGAAATCCAACGCAGTGCTCAAGAGGTAGCAAGAAGAATTTCTGGCGCCGTTGCCGGGGAGTCTGCGCAAAAGTCAACATACCAAGTACGCATCACAATCCCTATCTCTCGCATTACATTAGTTGCCATTTGCCTCTCGTTTTCCCCTCCCCCACTTCACCCTTGCCGTTTTATTTGCCCTCTCTCTCCCAATCTCCTTCTCTTTTTCCGTTTGCCTCTTTCTCATTTGCCTTTTGTTTGCTCGTGTGTTGGATTGCTTGTTTGTCGCGATGGCTCAAGATACTACCAAATTGAGTGACTTCACCAATACCAATAATAATGTTTTCCTTAGCACTCCGATTGCTCCTCTTGCCAATACTGAATCTTGTGAAATCAATACTGCTTTGTTGAATCTTGTTATGAAAGATCATTTAGCCGGCCTTCCTAGTGAAGATGCCGCTACTCATCTAAATAGCTTTGTTGATTTATGTGATATGCAAAAGAAGAAAGATGTTGATAATGACGTTGTTAAATTGAAGCTATTTCCTTTTTCGCTTAGAGATCGTGATAAAGCTTGGTTTTCGTCTTTGCCTAAAATAGTATTGATTCTTGGAACAAGTGCAAAGATGCTTTTATCTCTAAGTATTTTCCTCCCGCTAAGATCATCTCTCTTAGAAACGACATTATGAATTTTAAGCAACTTGATCATGAACATGTTGCACAAGCTTGGGAGAGAATGAAATTAATGATACGTAATTGCCCTACTCATGGTTTGAATTTGTGGATGATTATACAAAATTTTTATGCCAGATTGAATTTTGCTTCTAGAAATCTTGTAGATTCGGCCACGGGAGGCACTTTTTGGAAATCACTTTAGGAGATGCTACTAAACTCCTAGATAATATTATGGTTAATTATTCTCAATGGCACACTGAAAGATCCACTAATAAAAAAGTGCATGCGATAGAAGAAATCAATATTTTGAGTGGAAAGATGGATGAACTTATGAAATTATTTGCTACTAAGAGTGTTTCTTCTGATCCTAATTATATGCCTTTGTCTACTTTGATTGAGAATAATAATGAATCTATGGATGTGAATTTTGTTGGTAGGAATAATTTTGGTAACAATGCATATAGCGGGAATTTTAATCCTAGGCCTTATCCTAGTAATCCTTCTAATAATTATGGAAATTCCTACAACAACTCTTATGGAAATTTTAATAAGATGCCCTCTGAATTTGAGAGTAGTGTTAAAGAGTTTATGAATTCACAAAAGAATTTTAATGCTTTGCTTGAAGAGAAATTGCTTAAAGTTGATGACTTGGCTAGGAATGTTGATAGAATTTCTCTTGAGGTTGATTCTTTAAAGCTTAGATCTATTCCCCCTAAGCATCATATCAATGAGTCTCTCAAAGCCATGAGAATTCCATTGATGTGTGCAAGGAAAGAACCGCTAGGATGCGTGCTACAAAAGATGCCTTTATTAAAGCGTGTTCTTCCAATTCCTATGAAAATCAAGATGAAGATCTAAAAGTTATTGATGTGTCCCCTATCAAATCTTTGTTTTGCAATATGAATCTTAATGAAACTGAATATGATCTTCCTTTACCTAGAAGGCATTCCAAAAATCGGAGTATTTAGATCTTGATGATGAAATTGATAAAAGTGGGATTGAAAGAAATAAAACCCTAGGTGTTGCTAAACCCACTATATTGGATTTCAAGGAATTTAATTATGAAAGTTTCTCTTTAATTGATTGTATTTCCTTGTTGCAATCCGTGCTAAATTCTCCTCATGCTTATAGTCAAAATAAAGCCTTTACCGAACATATTGTTGATGCCTTGATGCAATCTTATGAAGAAAAACCTGAGTTGAAAGTTTCTATCCCTAGAAAACTCTATGATGAGTGGGAACCAACTATTAAAATTAAAATTAAAGATCATGAGTTTTATGCTTTGTGTGATTTGGGTGCTAGTGTCTCCACTATTCCCAAAACTTTGTGTGATTTGCTAGATTTCCGTGATTTTGATGATTGCTCTCTAAACTTGCATCTTGCGGATTCACTATTAAGAAACCTATGGGAAGAATTAATGATGTTCTTATTGTTGCAAATAGGAATTATGTGCCCCGTAGATTTTATCATTCTTGATATAGATTGCAATCCTTCTTGCCCTATTATTCTTGGTAGACCTTTCCTTAGAACGGTTGGTGGGATTATTGATATGAAGGAAGGGAATATTAGATTTCAATTTCCATTAAAAAGGGCATGGAACACTTTCCTAGAAAGAAATTAAAATTGCCATATGAAACTATCATGAGAGCCACTTATGGATTGCCTACCAAAGATGGCAATACCTAGACCTATCCTCGCTTTTATGCCTAGCTAGGGGCGTTAAACGATAGCGCTTGTTGGGAGGCAACCCAATTTTATTTTTAGTTTTTAGTTTTTTGTTTCTGTTTAGGAATAAATAATCCATCTACCTTCTGTTTGGATGTGGTTTTGTGTTTTAATTAGTGTTTGTGCCAAGTTAGACCTATAGGATCTTCTTGGATGGTAGTTATTTGATCTTGCTGTAATTTCCAGAAACTTTGCGCTCAGTGCACGAATTGTTAAAAATCACCAGAACGTGATAAAATAATGATTCCAATTGCTGATGACCAATAAAAATTTTTTATAGGTCTTCCTATTTTGGTAGAGTTTTTGGAGCTCCAGAAGTTTGCGTTAGTTACAGATTACTACAGACTGTTCTGTTTTTAACAGATTCTGTTTTTTGTGTGTTGTTTGCTTATTTTGATGAATCTATGGCTAGTAAAATAGTTTATAATCCATAAAGAAGTTGTAATACAGTAGTTTTAACACCAATATAAATAAAGAATGAGTTCATTACAGTACCTTGAAGTGGTCTTTTGTTTTCTTTCTCTAACGGAGCTCACGAGATTTCTATTGAGTTTTGTGTTGTGAAGTTTTCAAGTTTTGGGTGAAATCTTTTGATGGATTATGAAACAAGGAGTGGCAAGAGCCTAAGCTTGGGGATGCCCATGGCACCCCCAATATAATCCAAGGACACCAAAAAGTCAAAGCTTGGGGATGCCCCGGAAGGCATCCCCTCTTTCGTCTACTTCCATCGGTAATTTTACTTGGAGCTATATTTTTATTCACCACATGATATGTGTTTTGCTTGGAGTGTATTGTATTATTTGTGTCTTTGTTTGTTAGTGTGCCACAATCATCCTTGCTGTACACACCTTTTGAGAGAGCCATACATGAATTGGAATTTGATAGAATACTCTATGTGCTTCACTTATATCTTTTGAGCTTGATAGTTTTGCTCTATGTGCTTCACTTAGATATTTTAGAGCACGGTGGTGGATTTGTTTTATAGAAACTATTTATCTCTCATGCTTCACTTAGATTATTTTGAGAGTCTTAATAGCATGGTAATTTGCTTAATAATAATATGCTTGGTGTTCAAGATTTGTGAAACTTTCTTTTGAGTGCGTTGAATACTAAGAAAAGATTTATGCTTGATAATTGTTTTGAGATATGAAGATGGTGATATTAGAGCCATGCTAGTTGAGTAGTTGTGAATTTGATAAATACTTGTGTTAAAAGTTTGTGATTTCCGTAGCATGCACATATGGTGAACCGTTATGTGATGAAGTCGGAGCATGATTATTTATTGATTTTCTTCCTTATGAGTGGCGGTCGGGGACGAGCGATGGTCTTTTCCTACCAATCGATCCCCCTAGGAGCATGCGCGTAATACTTTGCTTTGATAACTTCTAGATTTTTGCAATAAGTATATGAGTTCTTTATGACTAATGTTGAGTCCATGGATTATACGCACTTTTTCCCATCCTTCCACCATTGCTAGCCTCTCTAATACCGCACACTTTTCGCCGATATCATACACCCACCATATACCTTCCTCAAAAAAGCCACCATACCTAACTATCATGGCATTTCCATAGCCATTCCGAGATATATTGCCATGCAACTTTCCACCGTTCCGTTTATTATGACGCGCTCCATCATTGACATATTGCTAGCATGATCATGCAGTTGACATCGAATTTGTGGGAAAGCCACCGTTCATAATTCTTTCATACATGTCACTCTTGATTCATTGCATATCCCGGTACACTGCCGGAGGCATTCATAGAGTCATATTTTTTCTAAGTGTTGAGTTGTAAGAAAAATAAAAGTGTGATGATCATA
The DNA here is from genome assembly GCF_056163025.1 of Triticum urartu. Lineage (NCBI taxonomy): Eukaryota > Viridiplantae > Streptophyta > Magnoliopsida > Poales > Poaceae > Triticum > Triticum urartu. The sequence goes on along the minus strand of NC_141875.1, from coordinate 579,450,762 downwards.
AATTTTTAGAGCATTGTCCCAAGTGAGGAAAGGATGATGGAGACTATGATTCCCCCATAAGTCGGGATGAGACTCCGGACGAAAAAAAAGAGGCCATAAAAAATATAAAAGGCCCAAATAAAAAAATAAGAGAAAAAGAGAGAAGGGACAATGTTACTATCCTTTTACCACACTTGTGCTTCAAAGTAGCACCATGATCTTCATGATAGAGAGTCTCTCATTTTGTCACTTTCATATACTAGTGGGAATTTTTCATTATAGAACTTGGCTTGTATATTCCAATGACGGGCTTCCTCAAAATTGCTCTAGGTCTTCGTGAGCAAGCGAGTTGGATGCACACCCACTTAGTTTCTTTGATGAGCTTTCATATACTTATAGCTCTAGTGCATCCGTTGCATGGCAATCCCTACTCACTCACATTGATATCTATTGATGGGCATCTCCATAGCCCGTTGATACGCCTAGTTGATGTGAGACTATCTTACCCTCCTTTTGTCTTCTCCACAACCACCATTCTATTCCACATATAGTGCTATATCCATGGCTCACGCTCATGTATTACGTGAGGATCGAAAAAGTTTTGAAAATGTTGAAGTATGAAACAATTGCTTGGCTTGTCATCGGGGTTGTGCATGATTTAAATACTTTGTGTGGTGAAGATAGAGCATAGCCAGACTATATAATTTTGTAGGGATAACTTTCTTTGGCCATGTTATTTTGAGAAGACACAATTGCTTTGTTAGTATGCTTGAAGTATTATTATTTTTATGTCAATATGAACTTCTGTCTTGAATCTTTCGAATCTGAATATTCATACCACAATTAAGAAGATTTGCATTGAAATTATGCCAAGTAGCACTCCGCATCAAAAATTCTCTTTTTATCATTTACCTACTCGAGGACGAGCAGGAATTAAGCTTGGGGATGCCTGATACGTCTCCAACGTATCTATAATTTTTGATTGCTCCATGCTATATTATCTACTGTTTTGGACTATATTGGGCTTTATTTTCCACTTTTATATTATTTTTGGGACTAACCTATTAACCGGAGGCCCTGCCCAGAATTGCTGTTTTTTTGCCTATTTCAGTGTTTCGAAGAAACGGAATATCAGACGGAGTCCAAATGGAATGAAACCTTCGGGAACGTGATTTTCTCACCGAACGTGATCCAGGAGACTTGGACCCTACTCCAAGGGAGCCAAGAGGCGGTCACGAGGGTGGGGGGCGCCCCCCTAGGGCGCGCCCCCTGCCTCGTGGCCCCCTTGGAGCTCCACCGACGTACTCCTTCCTCCTATATATACCTACGTACCCCCAAACGATCAGAGACGGAGCCAAAAACCTAATTCCATCGCCGCAACTTTCTGTATCCACGAGATCCCATCTTGGGGCCTGTTCCGGAGCTCCGCCGGAGAGGGCCATCATCACGGAGGGCTTCTACATCATCATAGCCCCTCCGATGAAGTGTGAGTAGTTTACCTCATACCTTCGGTTCCATAGTTAGTAGCTAGATGGCTTCTTCTCTCTTTTTGGATCTCAATACAATGTTCTCCCCCTCTCTCTCGTGGAGATCTATTCGATGTAATCTTCTTTTTGCGGTGTGTTTGTTGAGACCGATGAATTGTGGGTTTATGATCAAGTCTATCTATGAATAATATTTGAATCTTCTCTGAATTCTTTTATGTATGATTGGTTATCTTTGCAAGTCTCTTCGAATTATTAGTTTGGTTTGGCCTACTAGATTGGTTTTTCTTTCCATGGGAGAAGTGCTTAGCTTTCGGTTCGATCTTGCGGTGTCCTTTCCCAATGACAGAAGGGGTAACAAGGCACGTATTGTATTGTTGCCATCGAGGATAACATGATGGGGTTTATTTCATATTGCATGAATTTATCTCTCTACATCATGTCATCTTGCTTAAGGCGTTACTCTGTTTTTAACTTAATACTCTAGATGCATGCTGGATAGCGGTCGATGAGTGGAGTAATAGTAGTAGATGCAGGCAGGAGTCGGTCTACTTGTCTCGGACGTGATGCCTATATACATGATCATACCTAGATATTCTCATAACTATGCTCAATTCTGTCAATTTCTCAACAGTAATTTGTTCACCCACCGTAGAATACTTATGCTCTTGAGAGAGGCCACTAGTGAAACCTATGGCCCCCGGGTCTTTTCTCATCATATCAATCTCCATCACTTTATTATTGCTTTGCTTTTTTACTTTGCCTTTTATTTTTTACTTTGCATCTCTATATCAAAAATACCAAAAATATTATCTATCATCTCTATCAGATCTCACTCTCGTAAGTGACCGTGAAGGGATTGACAACCCCTAATCGCGTTGGTTGCATTGAGCTATTGTTTTTGTGTAGGTACGAGGGACTTGAGTGTAGCCTCCTACTGGATTGATACCTTGGTTCTCAAAAACTGAGGGAAATACTTACGCTACTTTGCTGCATCATCCTCTCCTCTTCGGGGAAATCCAACGCAGTGCTCAAGAGGTAGCACCATGGCAGCGCAGCAGATCATGGAGTCCAAGGTGAGGCGCCTGACACAGGAGCTCCATGCCAAGGATGCGGAGCTCAGGGCCAAGGACGTGTGAGGGAGTCCTGGATTAGGGGGTATCCGGACAGCCGGACTATAACCTTTCGCCGGACTATTGGACTATGAAGATACAAGATTGAAGACTTCGTCCCGTGTCCGGATGGGACTCTCCTTGGCGTGGAAGGCAAGCTTGGCAATACGGATATGAAGATCTCCTTCCTTGTAACCGACTCTGTGTAACCCTAGCCCCCTCCGGTGTCTATATAAACCGGAGGGTTTAGTCCGTAGGACAACAACAATCATACCATAGGCTAGCTTCTAGGGTTTAGCCTCTCCGATCTCGTGGTAGATCAACTCTTGTAATACCCATATCATCAATATTAATCAAGCAGGAGTAGGGTTTTACCTCCATCGAGAGGGCCCGAACCTGGGTAAAAAGATCGTGTCCCTTGTCTCCTGTTACCATCCGCCTAGACACACAGTTTGGGACTCCCTACCCGAGATCCGCCGGTTTTGACACCGACATTGGTGCTTTCATTGAGAGTTCCACTGTGCCGTTGCCATAAGGAAGGATGTCTCGTCTCGTCTTTAAAGACGGCACTACTGCTGGGGGAGCTTTGGCTGTCGGCCAAACTCTCCGGCTAGGTGGTTTCATCATGACCGCCTATTCGGCCACTGCGCCGACGATGACTTCTTGGGTCATCGAAAACAGCCTCCACGTCAACTCGGAACTTGCCAAGCAGATGGATCCAATGGAACTCTCTTCCCTAAACGAGCTCTTAGATCGCATCACCGCCTTGGGAGTTGCTACGGACTATGATCGGATTGGGCCTAAACCCGATCAAAGGGAGATTAACTCTCCACCGGTCACCCATCATATTGCGGTGGTGGAGGAACAATGCGGCAACTTTTCCTCTATCTTGAGGACTAACTATGTCCGAATTCCTGAGCTCTCTGAGCCAGATACCCGTTTGCGGGAGGACAGCACCCAAGCCCTGAACCTAGAGTCAGGCAGCGGGCCAGGATTATCGGGCAACATCCCGGAACCGGAACTTCCAAGATTGGAAACTCCTCGGCCCCTGGATCTCAGATCGGGTAGGGGTTCGGACTCAATTCCACCCACCCACCCAAACATAAGCGATCTTTCCCACATCAGGCAAGAGCCCCAGGAAATAGTACATCACTATTGGGCCAGATTCCTCCTTGTGATGAACAAGGTTAAGGACTGTCGCGAGGAAGACGCAATCTTATTTTTCTGCAATAATTGCATGGACAAGGGAATCCTTAGCGCCATAAGTCGCCGTGAGATATAACGCTTCGCTGACTTGGCGTCCATAGTACGAAAGTACTGTGCGATGGAAAGTGCTTGGAAAACCGAAACAAAATTTTGGGATAATCCGGCCCGAACACACACCCAGTCCGCAGCAAAAGGGTGCACTATCTTAGGACACCCGAGATAATCCCAAAAAAGCAAAAACCCTTCACAGGGCATGGAACCGTACTGGAGGGACGGCTCAACGGACCCTGCAAAATCCATAGTACAGTGGATACCATATCAACACACAGCCTTAGAGCATGTTGGATACTCCGGCAGGTGGCCAAAAGTGGCGAGGATCTTCTCATCCCAGACGCCACAGAACACCATCCCAGGGATAACAATACGGTATTAACAGTCTTTGAGACCTTCGCATCAAATAATAGGCGAAAGCAAACACTCCGCAACCTTTCCAAAATCTACCGTGTGGCAACAATAAATCCATGGAGTGACACGGCTATTACTTTCAATGCCAGTGACGGACCTAAATTCCGAACAACCCGAGCACCAGCCGCATTGGTCCTCAGTACAATTGTGGACGGCTTTCGCCTTACAAAGGTGCTCATGGACGGTGACAGCGGATTAAACCTCATCTATGAGGAAACCCTTCAAAAAATGGAAATAGACTGGAACTGCATCGAGCGAAGTAGCACAACCTTTAGAGGAATAATCCCCAGTCGGGAAGCGCCCTGTATAGGCAAAATCACACTAGATGTGGTGTTCGGCACACCAGATAATTATAGGTCCGAAGAGATTATGTTCCAAGTGGCTCCGTTCAGTAGCGGATACCACGCCCTTTTAGGGCGGGAGGCGTTCACGATCTTCCAAGCCATACCCCATTACGGGTACATGAAGCTCAAAATGCCCGGGCCCAACGGAATCATCACTCTCGCTAGTGATCCGGACACAACACTCCGCGCCGAAAACAAGACAGTCGCACTGGCCCTCGAGGCATTATCCGAAGCCCTTGCGGCCGAGGAACTGACTGCGCTGCGCTCCACAGTGGACAGGGACGACGTGATACTTGATAAGAGATCCAAGTCCACCTCCTTTAAACCAGCGGATGAAATAGTCAAATTCCAAGTCCATCCAACGGACCCTACAAAAACAGCCTCCATCGGGGCACAGTTAAACCCCGCCATGGACGCCGCACTACGAGAGTTCTTGCACGAGAATTGGGACATATTTGCCTGGCATCCCTCAGATATGCCAGGAATCTCACGTAGGCTGGCCGAGCACAGCCTCAATATCCTAAAGGGATTCAAGCCGGTGAAGCAGGCTCTTCGGCGTTTCTATGAACCTAAGAGACAAGCTATGGGAGAGGAACTAGCCAAGTTATTAGAGGCCGGATTCATTAGAGAAATAAAACACCCGGACTGGCTAGCAAACCTGGTGATGGTACCAAAGAAGGATAAATCCCGGCGCCTGTGCGTCGATTTCAAGGACCTCAACAAGGCTTGCCCAAAGGATCCCTTTCCCCTCCCCGCATCGATCAAATTATCGATGCTACCGCAGGACACGATTCATTGTGTTTCCTCGACGCATACTCTGGCTACCACCAAATTAAGATAGCGGAGCCCGACCAAGCAGCAACGGCATTTATCACACCATATGGCCCGTTCTGTTTCAACACAATGCCTTTTGGGCTCAAAAACGCCGGCGCAACATATCAGCGCATGATTCAGACATGTCTGGAAACCGGATCGGCAAAACAGTGGAGGCATACATAGATGATGTGGTTGTTAAAACCAAACACGTCGACTTTAATAGACGACTTGAGGCTCACATTCGACAACCTCCGAACATACGACATCAAGCTTAATCCGGAAAAATGTATTTTTGGTGTACCAGCCGGAAAGCTCCTGGGCTTCATTGTCTCCAACAGAGGAATTGAAGCAAATCCGGCCAAAATCCGAGCTCTGTCACAGTTGGCTATCCCAACGGACCTCAAACAAATCCAGAAATTAACCGGATGTGTGGCGGCTCTAAGCCGCTTTATCTCCCGCTTGGGAGAAAAGGCATTACCCCTCTATCGCCTCTTTAGGTGCACCGAACACTTCGAGTGGACGGATGCTGCCACAGCCGGATTGGAAGAAATAAAAGCCATACTGGCAACCAACCCAATCCTGGCCGCGCCAAACATCGGCGAACCAATGCTGTTGTACATTACGGCAACTCATCAAGTTGTAAGCGCAGTGCTCGTCGTCGAATGAGAAACGGACGGACATAAATTCCCCCTTCAAAAGCCTGTCTATTATGTATCCAATGTCCTCACTCCATGCAAGTCACGGTACCCGCATTATCAAAAGATAGCCTATGCGGTATTCATGGCATCCTGGAAGCTGCGACACTACTTTCAAGAGTGTTCAATGACAGTAGCCTTGGAAGTGCCAGTTAATGATATTATAAACAACCGCAACTCCACGGGCCGGATTGCCAAATGGGCCATTGAGCTCCTCCCGTTCGACATAATGTACAAACCATGACGAGCCATTAAGTCGCAAGTATTGGCTGACTTTGTCGCCGAATGGACGGAAGCCGAACTCCCTAAAGAGTACGGCGCATATTCCAACTGGATCATGCACTTCGACGGCTCCAAAATGCTGGCTGGTCTGGGGGCTGGCGTCGTTCTGACGTCCCCAACCGGAGATACAGTTCAATACGTACTCCAGATAATGTATACAGACTCCAACAACGCAGCCGAATACGAGGCCCTTTTACATGGTCTTCGGATGGCAGTATCCATGGGCAGTATCCTGGAGGTGTGCGGGGATTCGAACCTCGCAATATCCCAAATAAATGGAGACTTTGATGCCAAGGATCCGAAAATGGCGGCCTACCGCAACGTCGTCCTAAAAATGTCAGCTCGGTTCGAGGGGCTCGAATTTCAGCATATAGCCCGAGAAAACAACCAGGCAGTAGATGTCCTCGCATGCATCGGCGCAAAATGCGATGTGGCCCCCCTAACATCTTTTTGGAGAGGCTGTTCAAGCCATCCGTGGTCTGGGAAGGGGACACCGGTAACAATAGTCCGGACCCAACCACAATGCCTGATACCGAACACTCTGACGTAATCGGAGGCTCTGCTGCCGAAATAACACCTTCAACCCATGTAATGATGGCCGTCGTCGCCCCATGGACAGAACCATTCCTGGCCTACTTAACCAGGTAGGAACTCCCCGAGGACCAAAATGAGGCACGCTGCATAGTACGGCAATCTAAAGCCTATAGAGTCCATGAGGGAGAGCTTTATAAGAAAAGCACCACTGGAGTCCTTCAAAGGTGCATCTCCGAAGAGGAGGGGCGGAAGCTTCTGGAAGAAATTCATGCCGGACTCGGCGGCCACCATGCCGCAGCCCGGGCCCTTGTAAGCAAGGCCTTCCGTACAGGTTTTTATTGGCCGACGGCCCGGGCAGACGCTCAGGACTTGGTCCAACGCTGCATCGGTTGCCAGCTTTTTGCAAACCAAAGCCATATGCCACCCACCGCCCTCCAAAAAATCCCCATTACCTGGCCCTTTGCGGTCTGGGGACTCGACATGGTTGGACCCCTTAATGGGGGAACCCATAAGAAAAAATACTTAATGGTCATGGTGGATAAATTCACCAAATGGATAGAAGCCAAACCTGTTAAAACGGCCGAATCCGGACCGGTGATAGACTTCATATCCGGGGTCATACACTGTTACGGTGTCCCCCACAGCATCATCACTGACAATGGCACAAACTTCACGTCTGATGAGGTAAAACTCTAGTGCAAAAACATGGGCATTAAGCTCGATTATGCTTCTGTCTATCACCGACAAACTAACGGTCATGTCGAACGAGCAAATGGTCTTATCTTGAGCGGCATCAGACCCAGATTAGTGCGGTCCCTTAAGGAATCTAACACGCACTGGGTGGAGGAGCTCGACTCCATACTTTGGGGGCTGCGGACAACGCCGAATCGCACTACCGGATACACACCCTTCTTTATGGTGTACGACGCAGAGGCGGTTCTGCCCTGCGACATAATTCATGACTCACCTCGAGTGCGCATGTACGAAGAAAGAGAAGCCGAGCTCGATCGGCAGGATAGTTTGGACGCCCTGGAGGAGGAGCGTGACGTGGCAAAAGCCTGTTCCGCATTCTATCAACAACAGGCTCGAAGATACCAAAGCAGAGAAGTACGTGCCAAGACTTATAATGTTGGCGAGTTAGTTCTACGCCTGCCGGAGAAGAAAAAGGACAAACTCAAGCCCAAATGGGAGGGTCCCTTCATTATTGACCAAGTTCTGACCGGTGGGGCGTACCGTCTGCGGGATGCATCGGATAATCGACTTGAGCCGAACCCATGGAACGCAGCCCGGCTCCGAAGATTCTACGCCTAGCTCCGGACTCTATGTTCGTCTCCTTCCTCTGTACATTTTTTGCATATACATTATCTATCCTTTATTTCTCTCCTTCTTTTATTTTCTTTCCCGGTGCCTTCAAGGGCCAACTTGTGCCTTGCCTGCACACCATTGACGCGCTAGTCGCGCTCATTATACCTGGGGGCTTCTTACACAGAAGCTTACTTATTTATCCGGGCTTCATGCCCAGCACATGTGTCATCCTTCCGCATGTACCTTTTCTTCTCCATTATATGCATTGATATGACTTAAGTTTTGGCAAGCTGGGTTGCCTGGCTCTTGTATTTATGCCCTACGTTCCCGTTAATTCGGCTAGGGCATAAGGGGAGCACCTCTGCGATCGTTACTGCCGGGTCAGCCGGATGTGTACCTCAGACTGGGTGAAGCCGAAAGCTAGCGTTCTTAAGGGAATATTCGGTCGGTGAACAAAAGATGATTTTTTATTTATTTTCCATATGTGCCCCCAGATGTTTTTTTCCTGCGTCTCTTTTCGCAGTCCGGACATGCACTTTAGGGCATGCGTGCCCAGGGAAAGGAACCCCTAACGGAACTATTCTCCCTAGAAGATGTTTCTTACTAACCATGTAATATAACATAACTAGTTGGGCACTTGTCTGTTCAAGCACTAATGACCCCTATGCCTGGTTTCCACGCATGCCCTGGTTCTTACATAACCGAGAGGGTACTCGGATACAGTCCACTCTGCCATCGACGTCACCATGATGCCAGACAGCTACCTCCTCCTGCGCGAGTCCATCTTCGCGCATCGGACGCCGAGCCTCCACAGCGCCATGCCGCCGTTCTCCGCCATCATCAATGTGTGAGATGAAGTACCGCTCCACCACGACAGGTACAAGGTAAGGAAGGGCGAGGTCCCCATCGGAGACACGGCCGGAAGAGGAGCACCGCAGCCACGAGACAGAAACACCTGCCTGGAGCTGCGACGCAGTAGATCAGACGGGCCGCCACTAGGAACCAGATAAGCTCGCCATGCATGCCCATCATCCCCATGCCTAGGTCGGCGCCTTCAAGAAGGTAACAACGCTGTGGTGCCGCTGCTGCTTAGCCACCGGGGCTAGGGTTTTCACCCGGGCACAGGGGAAGGGGGGAGGCAGGGGAAGTTGAGCCTCGGCACCGCCACCAAGGAGGGAATGGCGTCTGGGACGCCATCGACACCAAGACCGCCACCGGCGGCCAAGGGTTTCCCCCGGCCAAGCACCACGCTGCAACCTCTGAACCAACCACATCATCAGCAGGCGCGAGCACGCCGGAGATCCAGGCCGGCCGGAGGTCATACGTCACGAGCGGCCCAGAACGCCTCAGATCTAACGAGGGGAGCCCGGGGCCTCCTTGCGCCACGACCAGCGACCACCGGGACATCGCTGCCCGCGCAGCCAAGGGGACCCAGCCAACCTCACCGACGAGCACTCCCCGCCACCGGAGGAGCGCCGTCCGCACTAGCAAGGCCGCCGCCTCAAATCCGGGCCCTCACCACCGAAAGGGAGCGGCCAGAGGCCTCGCCGCCGCCCTCACAGGCAGCCGCGCTGGGGCCTCAGCGACCGCCTCTGGCAGCAGCGAGGAGGAGGGGAATGGGGAGGTGGCGGCGCGAGGGAACCCTAGGTCGCCCCCGAGTCGCCCTCGGGAGAGCGACGCGGGGGGAGTGGGAAATGATAATCATGAATGTTATTACATATAGCATTCAAATAATCATATTTCATCGTTACACATGGACCCCATGCCACATCAGTCAAATACCGTGCCATGTAAACACAGTATACATCTACATAGGTGTTTAGCACCATATTTGCACGCACTAGCCAAGTTTTAGAACCAGTTCAACGTATTTTTCAAGTTCAGGCACTAAAGTGAACATCCATGACAAGTTCAAGCACCACCGGTGTAATTACCTCGAAAAAGAAATTGGAGAAATGCATAGGCTGAGCTGTACTGGATCCGAACCGATGCAATATAAAATACACTTGCTTCACAACCTGAAAATATTGCCAGAATCAAAGATTTGGTCCTGTGCTCACATAGATCAAGGGATGGAGCTGAAATTTGAAGGAGGCTAATTAAATGAGCACATGAAGAGGCATGCAAAATTTCAATTCATTTGGGTAACCCTAGCTAGTAGTTCTTTCACAATGCCTTCTGTCTGACAAAAAGTTTGAAAAATTGCTGAGGAAGATTGGCTAGGCAAATAAAGTTGAATTTTTGCATGAGGCAATTATTTGGACATAAAAGAATGCTCAACAAGTTTGGGAGCAAACAAGATTGGATAGGTGGCACTTCCTTCACAGAAAGGCACACTGGACATAAATGAAGATTAATTATTGGGGGATTATTCTTGGGCTAGGACAGGAAAGTTTTGGCATATTTGAGCAATATATGACCCAAAGGAATTATGAGAATTAATTGAGATTTTTGGGAGTGACAGAAATATAGGTTGCTTCACAACCTAGGGCAGACATGGTTATTCCTTTAATAGAAAAAAAGGAATATTCCTGAGAAAAAGAAATTATGGTTTGGCAAGGAGTGGGGTGACATGGTCTTGGCAAGGTTTTGAGAATTATGAGTCACTTGGGAGAGGAAATGAAGATGATTTCCCAGGTGACAAGGCCACAGAACCACTCCAAAAAACAAAACTGAACCAAAAACTAATTAAATCAAAAGAAAAAGAAAAAGACCAAAATCCAGGCTGTTACATGGAGACTAGTGGCAGATGATCATTCTACGCCACGGCGTTGGTGCAGGTCTATGGGAGGGAGGGGAATGGGAGGCGAACAGTAAGGCCGCTCGTATTAAACAGCGGCTCGGGCGCCATCAATGGAGAGGAAGGCGGGCGGCCATGGAATTCAAAGGGCTCGCTTCCTAGTGAGCCTGCGTAGCGTACAACTCGCACGCTTCCCGCTGAGCCTGCGCATTCGAGGACAGCTTGCACGCCTCTCAGTTAGCCTGCGCACTGGACTGCGCACGCACGCCTCTCGTTCAGTCAAGGTCAAGCAGTTGTCCGCACGGCACCTCCTACAACCATTAAAACCAAGACACATGGTGTCACGTGAATGGTTAACAGAACACACACGGTTTCAATTCTTCAAACGTTTGAGATATTATAGTGGCAGCTATTTTTTCAAAATGCCTTTGTTGGCTGTCATTATTCGAGTGCGCCTTCTCTCAAAATGGACACGAAAAATGCCACAGCATGTCGGGTGCCATTCCATGATAGCATGCCAAGTTTCATGAATTTCAGATGAGTTTAGGATTTACTAGAATTTAAAAACCATGCATCTTAATGTTTTGCCGGCAATCAACGTGCCCTGGTGTTTGAAATTCATTCCCATTTCTTGCATGGGACCTAAGCATGCACCCAAGGACACAGGTTTGATTTTTCAACCAATTTATATGCACTGGAGCATGTGCATGTAGTTCAAATTTGAATTATGGACATAAATGCATTGAAAACTCAGTTAATGCATAAAAATGTCCAAACGAACCCCGAAAAATCCCAAAAATTAACACAACAGTCATGTTGTTCTATCTTGACACGAGAATTTTTTTGAAAGCAATAAGAGGCAATTGATATCGTTTCATCCCCAAAGGTTTGGTTTGTTAGAAGCATATACCCGAACCTGCCCTGAATGGGACAATTTTTTTACCACGGCATGTTGATGTCGCTCAATGATAGCATGCCAAGTTTCATGAATTTCAGATGAGTTTTGGATTTACTAGAATTTAAGAACCAGGCATCTCAACGTTTTGTCGGCAATCAATAGTGCCCTGGTGTTTGAATTTCATTCTCATCTCTTGCATGGGACCTAGAAATTCACCCAAGGACACGCATGTGATTTTTCAACCAACTTTGGTGCATTGGAGAATGCGCTTGTAGTTCAAATTTGAATTATGCACATAAAATGCCTAGAAAACCCAGGTAATGTATAAAAAAGGCCAAATGAACACCGAAAAATTCCAAGATTAAACACAACACTCATGTTCTTCTATGTTGACACTAGAATTTTTCTTAAAAGCAATAAGAGGCAAGGGATATCGTCATGTCCCCAAAGGTGGTACGCTCCCTATCGAAACCATCATGCTTGTTGTGAGAAGCTCTGGTTTGTGAGAAGCTTATACCCGAACCTGGCCCAAATGGGACAAATTTTTTTACCATGGCATGTTGATGCCGCTCAATGATAGCATGCCAAGTTTCAAGAATCTCAGATGAGTTTTTGATTTACTAGAATTTGAAAACCAAGCATCTCAATGTTTTGCCAGCAATCAACAGTGCCCTGGTGTTTGAATTTCATTCCTATCTCTTGCATGGGACCTAGAAATTCACCCAAGGACACAGGTTAGATTTTTCAACCAACTTTAGTGCATTGAAGCATGTGCTTGTAGTTCAAATTTGAATTATGCACATAAAATGCCTAGAAAACCCAGTTAATGCATAAAAATGTCCAAACGAACCCCAAAAAATCATAAAAATTGACATAACACTCCTGTTGTTCTATGTTGACACTCGAAATTTTTTGAAAGCAATAAGAGGCAATGGATATCGTTTCGTCCCCAAAGGTGGGACGTTCCCTATCGAAACCATCATGCTTGTTGTGAGAATCTCTGGTTTGTGAGAAGCTTATACCCAAACCTGTCCCAAATGGGACAAAATTTTCACCATGGCATGTTGATGCTGCTCCATGATAGCATGCCAGGTTTCATGAATTTTAGATGAGTTTTGGATTGACCAGAATTAAAAACATTGTATCTAAAGGTTTTGCCAGCAATCAACAGTGCCCTGGTTTTTGAAATTCATTCCTCTCTCTTCCATGGGACCTAATTAAGCATGCACCCAAGGACACACATGTGATTTTTCAACCAATTTATATGCACTAGAGCATCTGCATGTAGTTCAAATTTGAATTATGCACATAAAATGCCTAGAAAACTCAGTTAATGCATAAAAATGTCGAAACGAACACCGAAAAATCCCAAAAATTGACACAACACTCCTGTTGTTCTATGTTGACACGAGAAATTTTTTGAAAGCAATAAGAGGCAATGGATATCATTTCGTCCCCAAAGGTGGGATGTACGTGCCCTACTGAAACCATCAGTCTTGTTGTGAGAAGCTCTGGTTTGTGAGAAGAATATACCCAAACCTCCCCCAGAAGGGACAAATTTTTTACCACGACATGTTTATGCCGCTCCATGATAGCATGCCAAGTTTCATGAATTTAAGACGAGTTTTGGAGTTACTAGAATTTAAAAAACAGGCATCTCAAATGTTTTGCCGGCAATCAACAGTGCCCTGGTGTTTGAATTTCATTGCCATCTCTTGCATGGGACCGAGAAATTCACCCAATGACAGACATGTGATTTTTCAACCAAATTTAGTGCATTGGAGCATGTGCTTGTAGTTCAAATTTGAATTATGCAATTAATTGCCTAGAAAACCCAGTTAATGTATAAAAAGGCCAAACGAACCCCAAAAAATTCCAAGACTAAACACAGCACTCATGTTGTTCTATGTTGACACTAGAAATTTTTTTAAAGCAAGAAGAGGCAATGAATATCGTCCCATCCCCAAAGGTGGTATGTTCCCTATCGAAAAAATCATGCTTCTTGTGAGAAGCTCTGGTTTGTGAGAAGCTCTAGTTTGTGAGAAGCTTATACCCGAACCTGCCCCAAATGGGACAAATTTTTTACCACGGCATGTTGATGTCGCTCAATGATAGCATGACAAGTTTCAAGAATTTCAGACGAGTTTTGGATTTACTAGAATTTGAAAAGCAAGCATCTCAACGTTTTGCCAGCAATCAACAGTGCCTTGGTGTTTGAATTTCATTCTTATCTCTTGCATGGGACCAAGAAATTCACCCAAGGACACATATTAGATTTTTCAACCAACTTTCGTGCATTGGAGCATGTGCTTGTAGTTCAAATTTGAATTATGCACATAAAATGCCTAGAAAACCCAGTTAATGCATAAAACTGTCCAAACGAACCCCCAAAAATCATAAAAATTGACATAACACTCCTGTTGTTCTATGTTGACACTAGAAATTTTTTGAAATCAATAAGAGGCAATGGATATCGTTTTGTCTCCAAAGGTGGGATGTTCCCTATCGAAACCATCATGCTTGTTGTGAGAATCTCTGGTTTGTGAGAAGCTTATACCCAAACCTGTCCCAAATGGGACAAAATTTTCACCACGGCATGTTGATGCTGCTCCATGATAGCATGCCAAGTTTCATGAATTTTAGATGAGTTTTGGATTGACCAGAATTAAAAACATTGTATCTAAATGTTTTGCCAGCAATCAACAGTGCCCTGGTTTTTGAAATTCATTCCTCTCTCTTCCATGGGACCTAATTAAGCATGCACCCAAGGACACACATGTGATTTTTCAACCAATTTATATGCGCTGGAGCATCTGCATGTAGTTCAAATTTGAATTATGCAAATAAAATGCCTAGAAAACTCAGTTAATGCATAAAAATGTCGAAACGAACACCGAAAAATCCCAAAAATTGACACAACACTACTGTTGTTCTATGTTGACACGAGAAATTTTTTGAAAGCAATAAGAGGCAATGGATATCATTTCATCCCCAAAGGTGGGATGTACGTGCCCTACTGAAACCATCAGTCTTGTTGTGAGAAGCTCTGGTTTGTGAGAAGCATATACCCAAACCTCCCCCAAAAGGGACAATTTTTTTACCACAACATGTTTATGCCGCTCCATGATAGCATGCCAAGTTTCATGAATTTAAGATGAGTTTTGGAGTTACTAGAATTTAAAAAACAGGCATCTCAAATGTTTTGCCAGCAATCAACAGTGCCCTGGTGTTTGAATTTCATTGCCATCTCTTGCATGGGACCGAGAAATTCACCCAATGACAGACATGTGATTTTTCAACCAAATTTAGTGCATTGGAGCATGTGCTTGTAGTTCAAATTTGAATTATGCAATTAATTGCCTAGAAAACCCAGTTAATGTATAAAAAAGGCCAAACGAACCGCAAAAAATTCCAAGATTAAACACAACACTCATGTTGTTCTATGTTGACACTAGAAATTTTTTTAAAGCAAGAAGAGGCAACGAATATCGTCCCGTCCCCAAAGGTGGTATGTTCCCTATCGAAAAAATCATGCTTCTTGTGAGAAGCTCTGGTTTGTGAGAAGCTTATACCCGAACCTGCCCAAATGGGACAAATTTTTTACCACGGCATGTAGATGTCGCTCAATGATAGCATGACAAGTTTCAAGAATTTCAGACGAGTTTTGGATTTACTTGAATTTGAAAAGCAAGCATCTCAACGTTTTGCCAGCAATCAACAGTGCCCTGGTGTTCGAGTTTCATTCTTATCTCTTGCATGGGACCAAGAAATTCACCCAAGGACACATGTTAGATTTTTCAACCAACTTTCGTGCATTGGAGCATGTGCTTGTAGTTCAAATTTGAATTATGCACATAAAATGCCTAGAAAACCCAGTTAATGCATAAAACTGTCCAAACGAACACCAAAAAATCATAAAAATTGACATAACACTCCTGTTGTTCTATGTTGACACTCGAAATTTTTTGAAAGCAATAAGAGGCAATGGATATCGTTTTGTCCCCAAAGGTCGGACGTTCCCTATCGAAACCATCATGCTTGTTGTGAGAATCTCTGGTTTGTGAGAAGCTTATACCCAAACCTGTCCCAAATGGGACAAAATTTTCACCACGGCATGTTGATGCTGCTCCATGATAGCATGCCAAGTTTCATGAATTTCAGACGAGTTTTGGATTGACCAGAATTAAAAACATTGTATCTAAATGTTTTGCCAGCAATCAACATTGCCCTGGTTTTTGAAATTCATTCCTCTCTCTTGCATGGGACCTAATTAAGCATGCACCCAGGGACACACATGTGATTTTTCAACCAATTTATATGCACTGGAGCATGTGCATGTAGTTCAAATTTTAATTATGCACATAAAATGCCTAGAAAACTCAGTTAATGCATAAAAATGTCGAAACGAACCCCGAAAAATCCTAAAAATTGACACAACACTCCGGTTATTCTATGTTGACACGAGAAATTTTTTGAAAGCAATAAGAGGCAATGGATATCATTTCGTCCCCAAAGTTGGGATGTACGTGCCCTACTGAAACCATCAGTCTTGTTGTGAGAAGCTCTGGATTGTGAGAAGCATATACCCAAACCTGCCCTAGAAGGGACAAATTTTTTACCACGACATGTTTATGCCGCTCCATGATAGCATGCCAAGTTTCATGAATTAAAGATGAGTTTTGGATTTACTAGAATTTAAAAAACAGGCATCTCAATGTTTTGCCGGCAATCAACAGTGCCCTGGTGTTTGAATTTCATTCCCATCTCTTGCATGGGACCGAGAAATTCACCCAATGACACACATGTGATTTTTCAACCAAGTTTAGTGCATTGGAGCATGTGCTTGTAGTTCAAATTTGAATTATGCAATTAATTGCCTAGAAAACCCAGTTAATGTATAAAAAAGGCCAAACGAACCCCAAAAAATTCCAAGACTAAACACAACACTCATGTTGTTCTATGTTGACACTAGAAAATTTTTTAAAGCAAGAAGAGGCAAAGAATATCGTCCCGTCCCCAAAGGTGGTATGTTCCCTATCGAAAAAATCATGCTTCTTGTGAGAAGCTCTGATTTGTGAGAAGCTCTAGTTTGTGAGAAGCTTATACCTGAACCTGCCCCAAATGGGACAAATTTTTTACCACGGCATGTTGATGTCGCTCAATGATAGCATGACAAGTTTCAAGAATTTCAGATGAGTTTTGGATTTACTAGAATTTGAAAAGCAAGCATCTCAACGTTTTGCCAGCAATCAACAGTGCCCTGGTGTTTGAATTTCATTCTTATCTCTTGCATGGGACCTAGAAATTCACCCAGGGACACAGGTTAGATTTTTCAACCAACTTTCGTGCATTGGAGCATGTGCTTGTAGTTCAAATTTGAATTATGCAAATAAAATGCCTAGAAAACCCAGTTAATGCATAAAAATGTCCAAACGAACCCCCCAAAATCATAAAAATTGACATAACACTCCTGTTGTTCTATGTTGACAATAGAAATTTTTTGAAAGCAATAAGAGGCAATGGATATCTTTTCATCCCCAAAGGTGGGATGTTCCCAATCGAAACCATCATGCTTGTTGTGAGAATCTCTGGTTTGCGAGAAGCTTATACCCAAACCTATCCCAAATGGGACAAAATTTTCATCACGACATGTTGATGCCGCTCCATGAGAGCATGCCAAGTTTCATGAATTTCAGACGAGTTTTGGATTTACTAGAATTTAAAAACCAGGTATCTCAACGTTTGCCGGCAATCAACAGTGCCCTGGTGTTTGAAATTCATTCCCATCTCTTGCATGGGACCTAGAAATTCACCCAAGGACACACATGTGATTTTTCAACCAACTTTGTGCATTGGTGCATGTGCTTGTAGTTCAAATTTGAATTATTCACATAAAATGCCTAGAAAAAGCAGTTAATGTATAGAAAAGGCCAAACGAACCCCAAAAAATTCATTCCCATTTCTTGCATGGGACCGAAGCATGCACTGAAGGACACATATTTGATTTTTAAACCAATTTGTATGCACCGAAGCATGTGCATGTTGTTTAATTTTGAATTGTGCACGTGAAATGGCTAGAAACCCAGTTTGATGTATAAAATGTCCAAACGAACTGTGAATAATTCCAATTCTTTTACGACACACATATAGTTGCATGTTAACTCCAGATAAAGGTCTAGCAATTCAAACAGCGTCCATGGCCGCTGTGACCCCATTTTGTAATTCAAGTCAAGTAGATCCCACACTGTTTATTATCAACAACCGTTTGAGATGTAGTACAAAATATCTTGGAGCACCGTTGGTGTATAGTATGCCTATGGCTTACACGAGAAGGTGCGTCAGCTACAGTCCACAGCCGGCGTGTCAAGCACTCTAGCTCACTCCCCAAAAACTCCCGCCTTTGCATCCCTCACAATCTCGAAAATATCTACCGTCTGGAAGGTTTTAATGTTTGATAGCACACGATTAGTATGTGTGAACCGTGTGTGATGTCTGTTACTCCCACTCTGCTTCAGTCACTTGATTCAAATTTTCAGTAGCCCCAGAATTTTACTCCCGCCTCTGCATCCCTCGCAATCCCAAAAATATCTGCTCGCCCTTGATCCAAATTTTCAGTAGTCCCGCCTTATTACTCCCGCCTAGTAAAATATTCAGTTGCTGTAGTATTTCCTCAAACACAACCTTGCCCCCCCTCCACACACACCCCCAAACCTCCACTCACACGGACATACACAACCCTCGAAACCATTGGTAGGTCGCCGCCATCGCTGGTGCCTCCATCCTCAACCTCTGCCTGTGTGCTGGGGAGCTCGAGGAGCCAATGGCCAAAAAGAGGTTTATCACGGCCTTTTCACCCGACACCGGCGAGGTGGCCGCCGAGGTGTCCTCGTTGTCCTTCGTGGGCCCGATCCGCCGCTGCCGGTCCCCTGATCTGCCCGTCACCGCGCCCCTACACCGGTTCGAGGACTTTCCCATCCTCCCTCGGACCCGACAGCCGACGAAGTCCTTGCTCGGGGTCCGGTAGCGGCGATGGGGGACGTGGGTCGCCGAGATTACAGATCAAGAGACCCACACCCGCTGGTGGCTCGGTAGCTTCCAGACGGCCGAGCTCGCGGCCATGGAGTACGACCGCTGGTAGGTCCGCTACCACGGCGTGGCGGTGTGATGCCCGGATCATTAAGCTATGGTAAACCTCTACTAGTGATGCCACCTCACCACGATTACTATTTATAAACTCGCGTTAGTTCAAAACCGATTCAAATTCAAAATTGAATTAAAGTCAAACAATAAAAGTTTTCAAACATTAAAACAAAAATGTTCGGTTAGTGCCAAATTTTACGTAGGTAATTCTTGTGAAGAAAACGCATGTTTAGGAAATGCTTAAATATTTTAAATTGGATTAAAACATAATAGGAAAGTAAATAAAAGAAAAAGAAAAAACTAAAACTAAAAGAAAATAAAAGGGAGAAGCACCCCATTGGTCCAACTGGCCCAGGTGGCCAACCGACCCACCTGGCCCAGCCGACCTCTCCCACTGCCCCGCTTAACCCCCCTCCCATCTAACTGAACCCTAGCCCACTCCCCACTCGCCCCCACGTCTCTCTCTCGTTCCCCTCCCCCTCTCTCGCTGGATCTGGATCAGGAAAACGGGGGCTCGGACCACGCCGCCGCCTAGGACCACCTCACCGTCGCCTCCTCTCCCCTGATACGTTTCCGTCGTATCTATAATTTTTGATTGTTCCATGCCAATATTATTCAACTTTCATATACTTTTTGGCAATTTTTTATATTATTTTTGGGACTAACATATTGATCCAGTGCCTAGTGCCAGTTCATGTCTGTTGCATGTTTTTGGTTTCGCAGAATATCCATATCAAACGGAGTCCAAACGGGATAAAAACGGACGGAGCTTATTTTTGGAAAATATGGAAAATCTGAAAGGAAAATCAATGCGAACCAGTGCCCGAGGTGGTCATGAGGCAAGGGGCGCGCCTGCCCTCCTGGGCACGCCCCCTACCCTCGTGAGCCACCCGTAAGGCGGTTCACGCTCTTCTTTTGCCGCAAGAAAGTTAATATTCAGAAAAAAAATCACGGCAAAGGTTTCAGGACAATCGGAGTTACGGATCTCCATATATACACCAAATGGTCAAACAGAGCCAGGGGAGAACGCAGAACCAGAGAGACACAGCGAGATAGATCAAATCTCGGAGGGGCTCTCGCCCCTCCCACGCCATGGGAGCCAAGGACTAGAGGGGAAACCCTTCTCCTATCTAGGGAGGAGGTCAAGGAAGAAGAAGAAGGGGGGCCCTCTCCCCTTTGCTTCCGGTGGTGCCGGAACATCGCCGGAGCCATCATCATCACTGCCATCTTCACCAACAACTTCACCGCCATCATCACCAACTCTTCCCCCCTCTATGCAGTGGTGTAACCTCTCTCTTACTCACTGTAATCTCTACTTAAACATGGTGCTCAATGCTATATATTATTTCCCAATGATGTATGGCTATCCTATGATGTTTGAGTAGATCTGTTTTGTCCTAATGGCTATTTGATGATCGTGATTGGTTTGAGTTGTATGTTTTAATATTGGTGCTGTCCTATGGCACTCTCCGGGTCACGCAAGCGTGAGGGATTCCTGCTATAGAGTTTGCAATATGCTTATGATTTGCTTATGGTGGGTGGCGTGAGTGACAGAAGCACAGACCCAAGTAAGTAGGTTGTTTGCGTATGGGATAAGGAGGACTTGATGCTTTAATGCTACGGTTGGGTTTACCTTAATGAATCTTTAGTAGTTGCGGATGCTTGCTAGAGTTCCAATCATAAGTGCATATGATCCAAGTAGAGAAAGTATGTTAGCTTATGCGTCTCCCTCAAATAAAATTGCAATAATGATTACCGGTCTAGTTATCGATTGCCTAGGGACAAATAACTTTCTCGTGACAACAAGCTCTTTACTAAAACTAATTTAGTTTTGTCTTCATCTAAGCAGCCCCTAGCTTTTATTTACGTGCTCTTTACTTTCTTGCAAGCTTACCCAAAAACACCTACAAAGTACTTCTAGTTTCATTCTTGTTCTAGGTAAAGTAAACGTCAAGCGTGCGTAGAGTTGTATCGGTGGTCGATAGAACTTGAGGGAATATTTGTTCTACCTTTAGCTCCTCGTTGGGTTCGACACTCTTACTTAACGAAATAGGCTACAATTGATCCCCTATACTTGTGGGTTATCAAGACCTTTTTCTGGCGCCGCTGCCGGGGAGCAATAGCATGGGGTGAATATTCTCGTGTGTGCTTGTTTGCTTTATCACTAAGTAATTTTTATTTGCTGTTCTTAGTTGTTTTTTATCTTTAGTTATGGATATGGAACACGAAATACCAAAAAAATTAGGTGTACTTTCTGCTCATGGAGATGGGGAACCTCCTAAAACCCTCGATGCTGGTTTTGTGAAAGATATTATGTACTACTTTAATAATCCCGAGAAAACCCCATTTAATTATGTAATGGGAGTAACGTTGGATCAACGTGAATACTTTAGGGATTATTGCTTGACACAAAAAGGGAAACTATTATGGGATCAAATTCATATATTGAAGTGGTATGCTTGGCAACTATGCGTGAGTTATGATTATACTTGTTGCTCTAGGATGAAGGCTCCACACCTTCCCTTTTCATGAAAATTCAATGATAATAAAACCTTAGCTTCTTATGCTAATGGTATATATGATTACTATGATGTGGAACAAATAGAAGAATTTATCGCTTTTATGGGTGCTTATGAAATTGAATCTATGTGTAAAGAGTTTGAAGATTTTGATGATGCTGTTTATAGATCTCAAAATTTAGCTATCCTCAAATATTGCTATGAGAATTATGAATACAATTACGAAATTAATGCACTTATTGAGGAAGTCTCTGTTGTCCAAGAAGAGAATAATATTTTGCAGGAATCTATGGAAGAAGAAGTTGATGAAACTGTGAGCTCATTGGATGAAAAAGATGATGAGGAGAGCAAAGAACAAAATGAGGAAGAGCGGATTGATCACCCGTTCCCACCTTCTAATGAGAGTAACTCGTCAACTCATACATTGTTTAATTGCCCTTCATGCTTACCGAAGGATGATTGCTATGATGACTATTATGATCCCATTGATTCTTTTGAAATATCCCTTTTTGATGATGCTTGCTATGCTTGTGGCCAAGATGCCAATATGAATTATGCTTATGGAGATGAACTTGCTATAGCTCCTTGTGTTATTAATGAAATTGTTGCTATTGCACCCACGCATGATAGTCCTATTATCTTTTTGAATTCTCCCGATTACACTATATCGGAGAAGTTTGCACTTATTAAGGATTACATTGATGGGTTGCCTTTTACCGTTGCACGTGATGATTTTGATAGATATAATATGCATGTGCTTTCTGCTCATACTTGCAATTATTATGAGAGAGGAACTATATCTCCACCTCTCTATGTTTCCAACATGATAAAATTGCAAGAAATTGTTTATACTATGCATTGGCCTTTACTAGGTGTGCATGAATTGTTCTTTTATGGCATGCCGATGCATAGGAAGAGAGTTAGACTTCGTCATTGCTTGATATATGTTGCTTTGTGCTCACTACTAAATTAGAAATCATTGTTAATTAAAATTGGCTTTGATATACCTTGGGATCCAGGTGGATTCACTACTTGAGCACTATATGCCTAGCTTAATGGCTTTAAAGAAAGTGCTGCCAGGGAGACAACCCGGAAGTTTTAGAGAGTCATTTATTTCTGTTGAGTGCTTTCATATAGTTTAAAAACAACAAAAATAAAGAGGGGAACCCAAAACCTTTTCAAAAAAGGAAAGTGAAAGTGAAAAAGACAAGCATTGTTGATGTGGGAGCTAGCCTTGAACGTTGTTCATGCACACGGAAACTTTGTTACTCTTGATTAAAGAAAATTTTCAACAAAAATAATTATCCCCTTGTACAATTCCATGGTATTATAAAAATAATGTGCCAAGGTTTGCCTTTCGGATGTTTACGATGCTTGTTGGTTTGTACGGTGTAGGACAGAAACTTTGGCTGTAGTGCGCGAATTTTAGTTTTTTACTGCAACGTCAAATGGTTCTGATTCTTTATGCGCAGTCTTTATTTACAAATTGTTTATTTTTCCTAATTTTTGCATAATTTTTCAAGTATCAGAAGTATGGTGAATGTTCAGATTATTACAGACTATTCTGTTTTTGATGCATAGTTTGCTTGTTTTGATGAAACTATCAATTTATATCAGTGGATTAAGCCATGGGAAAGCTATATTATAGTAGAAACAATGAAAAAATAAAATATGAATTGGTTTGCAACAGTACTTATAGTAGAGATTTGCTTTATTATACTAACGGATCTTACCGAGTTTTCTGTTGAAGTTTTGTGTGGATGAAGTGTTCGATGATCGAGAAGGTCTCGATGTGAGAAGAAGGAAGAGAGGGAAGAGCTCAAGCTTGGGGATGCCCGAGGCACTCCAAGTAAATATTCAAGGAGACTCAAGCGTCTAAGCTTGGGGATGCTGGGAAGGCATCCCCTCTTTCTTCAACAAGTATCGGTATGTTTTCGGATTCGTTTCGTTCATGCGATATGTGCAATCTTGGAGCGTCTTTTGCTTTAGTTTTCTTTTTTTTTTCTTTTATGCACCATGCTGGTATGAGATAGTCCTTGGTTGATTTATAGAATGCTCTTTGCACTTCACTTATATTTTTTGAGTATGGCTTTATAGAATGCTTCTTGTGCTTCACTTATATCATTTGAAGTTTGGATTGCCTCTTTCTCTTTACTTAGACAACCGCCATTTGTAGAATGCTCTTTTGCTTCACTTATATTTGTTAGAGCATGGGAATATCTTTTGTAGAAAGAATTAAACTCTCTTGCTTCACTTATATCTATTTAGAGAGATGACAGGAACTGGTCATTCGCATGGTTAGTCATAAAATCCTACATAAACTTGTAGATCGCTGAATATGATATGTTTGATTCCTTGCAATAGTTTTGCGATATAAAGGTGGTGATATTAGAGTCGTGCTAGTTGAGTAATTGTGAAATTGAGAAATACTTGTGTTGAGGTTTGCAACTCCCGTAGCATGCACGTATGGTGAACCGTTATGTAACGAAGTCGGAGCATGAGGTTTTTATTGATTGTCTTCCTTATGAGTGGCAGTCGGGGACGAGCGATGGTATTTTCCTACCAATCTATCCCCCTCGGAGCATGCGCGTAGTACTTTGTTTTGATAACTAATAGATTTTTGTAATAAGTATATGAGTTCTTTATGACTAATGTTGAGTCCATGTATTATACACACTCTCACCCTTCCATCATTGCTAGCCTCTTCGGTACCGTGCATTGCCCTTTCTCACCTTGAGAGTTGCTGCAAACTTTGCCGGTGCATCCAAACCCCGTGATATGACACGCTCTATCACACGAAAACCTCCTTATATCTTCCTCAAAACAGCCACCATACCTACCCATTATGGCATTTCCATAGCCATTCCGAGATATATTGCCATGCAACTTCCATCATCATCATATACATGACTTGAGCATTTATTGTCATTTTGCTTTGCATGATCGTAAGATAGCTAGCATGATGTTTTCATGGCTTGTCCGTTTTTTGATGTCATTGCTACGCTAGATCATTACACATCCCGGTACACCGTCGGAGGCATTCATATAGGGTCATATCTTTGTTCTAGATATCAAGTTGTAATATTGAGTTGTAAGTAAATAAAAGTGTGATGATCATCATTATTAGAGCATTGCCCCAGTGAGGAAAGGATGGTGGATACTATGATTCCCCCGCAAGTCGGGATGAGACTCCGGACGAAAAAATATAAAAAAAGAGAAAGGCCAAAAAAAGAGAAGGAAAAAAAGAGAAAACAAACAAAAAAATGAGAGAAAAAGAGAGAAGGGGAAATGTTACTATCCTGTTACCACACTTGTGTTTCAAAGTAGCACCATGTTCTTCATATAGAGAGTCTCTTGAGTTATCACTTTCATATACTAGTGGGAATTTCATTATAGAACTTGGCTTGTATATTCCAACGATGGGCTTGCTCAAATGCCCTAGGTCTTCATGAGCAAGCAAGTTGGATGGACACCCACTTAGTTTCAGTTTGATCTTTCATATACTTATAGCTCTAGTGCATCCGTTGCATGGCAATCCCTACTCCTCACGTTGATATCTATTGATGGGCATCTCCATAGTTCGTTGATACGCCTAGTTGATGTGAGACTTTCTCTTTTTTTTGTCTTCTCCACATAAACCCCATCATCATATTCTATTCCACCTATAGTGCTATATCCATGGCTCACGCTCATGTATTGCGTGAAAGTTGAAAAGGTTTGAGAAACGTCAAAAGTATGAAACAATTGCTTGGCTTGTCATCGGGGTTGTGCATGATGTGAATGCTTTGTGTGGTGAAGATGGAGCATAGCCAGACTATATGATTTTGTAGGGATGAGCTTTCTTTGGCTATGTTATTTCAATAAGACATAATTGCTTGGTTGGTATGCTTGAAGTGTTATTATTTTTATGTCAAAGGATAGACTATTGCTTTGAATCACTCGTGTCTTACTATTCATGCCATGATTAGACATATGATCAAGATTATGCTAGGTAGCATTCCACATCACAAATTATCTTTTTTATCATTTACCTACTCGAGGACGAGCAGGAATTAAGCTTGGGGATGCTGATACGTCTCCGTCGTATCTATAATTTTTGATTGTTCCATGCCAATATTATTCAACTTTCATATACTTTTTGGCAACTTTTTATATTATTTTTGGGACTAACATATTGATCCAGTGCCCAGTGCCAGTTCCTGTCTGTTGCATGTTTTTGGTTTCACCGAATATCCATGTCAAACGGAGTCCAAACGGGATAAAAACGGACGGAGCTTATTTTTGGAAAATATGGAAAATCTGGAAGGAAAATCAACGCGAACCAGTGCCCGAGGTGGTCACGAGGCAGGGGGCGAGCCTGCCCCCTGGGCATGCCCCCTACCCTCGTGAGTCACCCGTAAGGCCGTTGACGCTCTTCTTTTGCCGCAAGAAAGCTAATATTCAGAAAAAAAATCACGACGAAGGTTTCAGGCCAATCGGAGTTACGGATCTCCATATATACACGAAATAGTGAAACAGATCCAGGGGAGAACGCAGAACCCAAGTGAGACAGAGAGATAGATCCAATCTCGGAGGGGCTCTCGCCCCTCCCACGCCATGGGAGCCAAGGACCAGAGGGGAAACCCTTCTCCCATCTAGGGAGGAGGTCAAGGAAGAAGAAGAAGAAGGGGGGCCCTCTCCCCCTTGCTTCCGGTGGCGCCGGAACGTCGCCGGAGCCATCATCATCACCGCCATCTTCACCA
Organism: Triticum urartu; assembly: GCF_056163025.1. NCBI lineage: Eukaryota > Viridiplantae > Streptophyta > Magnoliopsida > Poales > Poaceae > Triticum > Triticum urartu. Next base: position 579,424,501 of record NC_141875.1, on the reverse strand, counting down.
ACAACTTCACCGCCATCATGACCAACTCTTCCCCCCTCTATGCAGCAGTGTAACCTCTCTCTTACCCGCTGTAATCTCTACTGAAACATGGTGCTCAACGCTATATATTATTTCCCAATGATGTATGGCTATGCTATGATGTTTGAGTAGATCTGTTTTGTCCTATTGGCTATTTAATGATCGTGATTGGTTTGAGTTGTATGTTTTATTATTGGTGCTGTCCTATGGTGCTCTCCGTGTCGCGCAAGCGTGAGGGTTTCCCTCTGTAGGGTTTGCAATATGCTTATGATTTGCTTATGGTGGGTGGCGTGAGTGACAGAAGCACAGACCCGAGTAAGTAGGTTGTTTGCGTATGGGATAAAGAGGACTTGATGCTTTAATGCTATGGTTGGGTTTTACCTTAATGAATCTTTAGTAGTTGCAGATACTTGCTAGAGTTCCAATCATAAGTGCATATGATCCAAGTAGAGAAAGTATGTTAGCTTATGCCTCTCCCTCAAATAAAATTGCAATAATGATTACCGGTCTAGTTATCGATTGCCTAGGGACAAATAACTTTCTCGTGACAACAAGCTCTTTACAAAAACTAATTTAGTTGTGTCTTCATATAAGCAGCCCCTCGCTTTTATTTACGTGCTCTTTACTTTCTTGCAAGCTTACCGAAAAACACCTACAAAGTACTTCTAGTTTCATACTTGTTCTAGGTAAAGTAAACGTCAAGCTTGCGTAGAGTTGTATCGGTGGTCGATAGAACTTGAGGGAATATTTGTTCTACCTTTAGCTCCTCGTTGGGTTCGACACTCTTACTTATCAAAGAGGATACAATTGATCCCCTATACTTGTGGGTTATCATCCCCCGACGCCCACGACGCCACGGCCACCGTCGCCTTCCTCTCCCTCGCGGGATCTCCTCCTCGTTGGCGTCGCGTCACCGTCCTCTTCCTCAACCCCCAGTGCCTAGACTCCACGGCCCCGTGGTGAGGCCACAACATCTCATCCTCCTCCCCTACTCCGGCCACTTCGGCTAGGGCCTCGCTCACCGGCGCCCGCACGCACGCGTGTGACCCTGGCCGCGCCTGCCCGCTTCCCCCGTGCGTGCTCGCCGTGCTCATGGCCGCGCCTTGAATGCCCCCCCGGCCGTACACGCCGCTCCCTGGACACGCCCAGGCGCGCTCCCTCCGGCGCCCGCGCCTCTGCCTGCTCACGCCCGAGCCCACTGATGGCTGCGTTACCTGCTCGCGTTGCCGCCGCTGCTCGCACCACCGCGCCCACCGCTCACGCCATTGCTCCGCCGTGTTGCGCGCTGTCGTAGTTACCGCGCTCGCCGCCCGACTCCGCTCATCCGCCTCTGCTAAGCCCCGCCTCCGCCCGGTGGAGGCTACAACGCGCCCGCCATGGCCTTGTTCGGCCATCGCCGACCCCGGGCCACACCACCCTGGCCTCGCCCCCTCGCCGCGCTGCCCTGCTCCGTCCGGCCGGTTGGCCGTGCCTGCTAGCCGCAGCCGGGCCCGCCCAGCCTCACGCTCCCCTGGGTGTGCGCCGCTCAGGCTGAGCACCCAGCGCCTACAAGGCCCCTCTGGGCCAGAGACATGTGGGGCCTAGCCCTAGAACATTATTAAAAAAAGAATTAAAAATAAATAAAAATAATAAAAATATTAATTAATTAGCTTAATTAATCCTGATTAGATTATCCTAATTAACTAATTAACCTAATTAACTATTGTTAATTAACTAACAGTGTATGACATGCGGGACCCACTTGTCAGTGTGACCCAGTCAACGTTCTGTTGACTGCTGACATCAGCAGACACTATTTTGGATAATGTTTATTTATAATAATTAAATAAATCCTAAAAATGATTTAAATCTTGTAAAATTAATATAAAATAAACCGTAGCTCGGATGGAAAACTTTATACATGAAAGTTGCTCGGAACGATGAGACAAATCCGAATACGCAGTCTGTTTGTCCGCCACCCATCCCTAGCATAGCAAACACGCAATTTTCCCCTCCAGTTCATCGTCCAAAAATGTGAAACACCGGGGATACTTTCCCGGATGTTTCCCCCCTTCACCGGTATCACCTCCTACCGCGTTAGGGCACATCTAGCACCGCGTTTGTCATGTTATGCTTTGTGATGCTTTGATTGCTCTGTTATTTATTGTGTTCCCCCTCCGTTACTTTTTTTCGATATACCCTGAGACCGATGCCGGTACCCCTGTGATCAACTACATCGACGACTAACCCTTCTTGCCAGAGCAACCAGGCAAGCCCCCCCTTGATCACTAGATATCGCCTATTCCTTCTCTCTACTGCTTGCATTATAGAGTAGTGTAGCATGTTACTGCTTTCAGTTAATCCTATTATGCTGCATAGCCTGTCATTGTTGCTACAGTTGTTACCCCTAACTGCTATCCTAATGCTTAGTATAGGATGCTAGTATTCCATCAGTGGCCCTACATTCTTGTCCGTCTGCCATGCTATACTACTGGGCCGTGATCACTTCAGGAGGTGATCACAGGAATATGCTATATACTTTATACGATTACATTAGTCATGATACTGTTCGGAGATGGGGGCTAAAGGGGCAGGTGGCTCCATCACGGTAGAGGTGGGCCCTGGCTGGTCTATGATCGAGCACTTGTATTCGATCCCTCGAGGCCCCTGGCTTGTATTATGATGCTTGTATGACTTATTTTATTTTTAGAGTTGTGTTGTGATATCTTCCCATGAGTCCCTAATCTTGATCGTACACATTTGCGTGTATGATTAGTGTACGATTGAATCAGGGGCATCACAGGCGGATAGGCTCAGTTCCCCCTTCGGCACATGTTCGGTCCACCTCGTTCCGCCGGAGCCAGGGGTGGTGAGCTCAGCTATGCGCGGGAGGAGCGTGAGGCATGGGAGCGCCTCGAGGCCGAGGCCGCCGACGAGGCCTACATGCAAGAGCTCCGCCGGTAGCACCCGGAGCTCGTGGAGGCGGAGCGGGCGATCTTTAGGGGCATGAAGGGCCGCGAGGTTATCACGCTCTCCTCTGATAACGAGGTCGAAGGCCGCGATGACAACGGCGCGAAGGGCAGCGAGGTTATCGCGCTCTCCTTTGATGGCGAGGTCCAAGGCGGTGGCGATTGAGGGAGTCCTCGATTAAGGGGTCCTCGCGCATTCGGACTATGGTACGTGGGCCGGACTGATGGGTTGTGAAGATACAAGACCAAAGACTCACTCCCGTGTCTGGATGGGACTCTCCTTAGCATGGAAGGCAAGCTTGGCGCCCTGATATGAAGATTCCTTTCTCTATAACCGACTTTGTACAACCCTAATCCCCTCCGGTGTCTATATAAACCAGAGGGCATAGTCCGTAGAAGGCAGAATAATCATAATCATATAGGTTAGACTTTTAGGGTTTTAGCCATCACGATCTCGAGGTAGATCAACTCTTGTAATACTCATATTCATCAAGATCAATCAAGCAGGAAGTAGGGTATTACCTCCATAGAGAGGGCCCGATCTAGGTTAACATTGTGTCCCCCGTCTCCTATTACCATCAACCTTAGACGCATAGTTCGGGACCCCCTACCCGAGATCCGCCGGTATTAACACCGGCATTAGTGCATTCATTCAGAGTTCCGCTGTGACGTCAAAGACAGGATTGATGGCTCGCCTTGTTATCAAGGACAGTGTCACCTCCGAAGGAGCACTGGCCCCAGGCCAAACCCTCCGGTTGGGCGGCTTTACCATGACCGCCCGTTCGGCCGTTAAGCCGACGATGACTTCTCGAGTCATCGAAAATCCCCTCCGCGTTGATTCCGAATACTCCAAGCAGATGGATCCGGCGGAGCTGTTGTCTTTGAAGGAGCTCCTAGATTGCATCGCCGCCTTGGGGGTCGCTACAGACTACGATCGGATTGGGCTTAAACCCGACCAAAGAGAAATTAAACCTCCACCAATCACCCACCAGATAGTGGTAGTAGAGGAGCAAGACGACAACTCTTCCTCTATACTGAGGACAAACTATGTTCGGATCTTCGAGCTCGAAGAGCCGGATACCTGCCTTCGGAAAGACACGCTCTGCCCTCCGAACCTAGAATCGGACGGCGGGCCTGAAAAATCAGTCGATATCCCGGAGCCCGGGCTATTAAGTTCGGAAGTTTTTCAAACTCCGGATCCCAAATTGTGCCAGGGTTCGGATTTAAAACCACCCACCCGCCCAGATATAAACGATCTCATTCACATACGACAGCAGTCTCAGGAAGTAGTCCATCACTTTTGGGCCAGATTCCTCCTTGTCAAAGACAAGATTAAAGATTGTCGCGACAAAGACGCGATCTCAGTATTCAGCAACAATTGCACGGACGAAGGAATCCTCAACGCCATCAATCGTCGTCGCGTATTACACTTCGCTGACTTGGAAACCATAGTACAAAAGTACTGCATAATAGAAAGTGCCTGGAAAACCCAGGCAGCTCGCTGGGAACCACCGGCTTCCACTCAACCCCTGTCCGGACAAAAAGGATGCACCCTCGTGGGGCACCCGACCCAATAGTAAAAAATCTAAGCCCATTACAGGGTGCGGAACCATTCTGGAGGGATGGCTCGATAGGCCGTGCAAAACACACACAACATCGGATACCATAACAACCCACAGCCTTAGAGCATGTTGGATACCACGGCAAGTGGCCAAGAGCGGTGAGGAACTCCTCACCACAAATACCTCAGATCAACACCCCCCGGAAGACGACAACCTCAGAGTATTGACGGTCTTTGAAACCTCTGCTTCAAATAACAGGTGCAAAAGGGCACTCCATGATCTCGCCGAAGTCTGCCAAGTCGCAGCAATAAACCCTTGGAACGACACGGCCATAACTTTCAATGCCGGTGATGAACCAAAATTCAGGACAGTCTGGGCACCAGTCGCCTTAGTCCTGAGTTCAATCGTGGATGGCTTTCGGCTTACCAAAGTGCTCATGGACGGCGGCAGCGGATTAAACCTCATCTATGGGGACACACTCGATAAAATGGAAATAGACAGGAGCCGTATCGAGCAAAGTGGCACGACATTCCGAGCAATTATTCCCAGTCGAGAGGCATGATGCACGGGAAAAATCACACTCGACGTGGTATTCGGCACACCGGAGAATTATCGGTTCGAAGAAGTAACCTTCCAAGTGGCCCCTTTCACCAGTGGATATCACGCCCTATTGGGGCGAGATGCATTTACATGCATCCAAGCTATACCTCATTACGAGTACATGAAGCTCAAGATGCCCAGGCCCAATGGTATAATCACTCTTGCCAGTTGTCGTGGATTTTTCACGGCAGATGTCCTAGTGTGAGGACTTAGTCGCGAGGCCAACGCATCTATGTGGTAGCTTGAGAGGGTTTGATCAGAATCGAGAGGCGCAACGTACACTAGTGCAGAAACGGGCAATAGCACCGGTTCGTAAGGCCCTTTAGTGCCGGTTCCATAACCGACACTAAAGTGTGGTCACTAAAGCCCCCCCCCTTTAGTACCGGTTCAGCATGAACCGGTGCCAAAGGGCAACCACGTGGCACGAGCCAGCTCCGGGGGCCGGGAGCCCTTTAGTACCGGTTGGTAACACCAACCGGTACTAAAATGTTTGAGGTTTTTTGGTTTTATGATTTCTTTTTCATTTAATTTTGTGTTTTCCATTTTAATTCTTTTTCGTTTGCTGGTATTTTACGATACTACAGATTGTACATGTTATGCATATATATATAAATAGAATTTCTAGTAGAACCAATCATATATATATCATCAATGTCTCACAAACCACCATATTAATTCACACATACACACATGTATAGCTATATACAATTTCTCCTACATATGCATGTTTCCTTCGGAGCCAGTGGCATTAGCCTAATTGGTGCCTTCGGAGCACGATGACAATTGGAAGTGGTTCATGACCTGGTTGATGGGGGCGGTAGCGGGTAATAGTATTCTCCCTTCGGATTTATGACCTAGTCGAGCAAAAATCCCGCTATTTCCTCTTGAAGTGCTTCTACGCGCTCCGTTTCTAGGAGCTTGTCCCGCACCTCTTTGAACTGTTAAGAAGGAGATCAATATGCATGTGTATTAGTTGTGTGACTAGATATCAATAATGGTGCAAAAATTGTGAATAGTGTTCTGACGCCATCCTGTCTTTGAGATCTGCTCCTTTCGGACACCATCATGCGAATGTTCTCGCAAACACAGAATGCACACAGATTAGTCCCCTGCGCCTGCTTCAGGGCCTTTATTACGAGAATGGAATTTAATTTGATCAGATAATAATTAATCAAGCATGATAATTAAAGAGATGGCAGCTAGCTAGCTAGTACTACTTAATTACTTACCTTGGGTCGAAACCATTTCAGCTGTTGTTTCCATTCGCCTTCCGTGATGCCGATGAACCTTGCCCAAGCCCTGCCCACCGACAAAGAAAATGAATAAAGGGGTTATTAAATAGTTCATATCATGAAATGACGAGCTAAATAGGCCAAGATATATAGTTAATAATGATTGAAATTACCTGTTGACTATCCCAAACAAGATGTTATAGTCACTATTTGCTTTGAGTAGTGAGTCCAGTATTTGAACTGTTCCGGCGTCAACTTTAATGATACACAAGATCTAGTGAAATCTGCATGCACACACGTTTGCATGTCTTAATTAAGCGGGCATATGTAAGCAAAAACATGTAGCTAGCTAGTAGGAAAAAACAGAGAATTTGTAGTACAAGAAAGTGTGACTCACTGGAAGTTGTAAGGAAGTAGTATATCTTCATTGTATTTGAGGCGCTTCAAGAACTCTAGCATGCTGTCCTCTACCTGCTTTTCATGATGCTTGTTTATTGTCCATGTGTATTCATTAACGATGTTTGGGTCAATGAACCCAATGCCATAGCGTCCACCTTTTCTCATTTCATACATCTTCATCCTGCATAATACCACAGAAAATAATATAGTGAGGATAATTATAGGTAATGATTGATCAAAAGGATCACTACAGCTAGCTTGAGACTTAAATTACAGAAAGAAATCACTTACAGACAATAGCAACTGACGATAGATTTGTCGAGTGCGTCTTGATTGTATAACTGAAACAGTTCAGAATACTCAACGGTCACAGGTTTCTCATGGTAGTAATGATCCTTCTTGACTTGCACCATGAGGGACTCTCGATCGGATCTCTTGGTAATGTCCATGTACCATTGATGCAATTCATACATTCTCGTTGGGAGCTTCTTGACCTCTTCTGGCTTGACCAAAGGTTGGCCCCGGGCATATTTCCGTTTTATTTCCTCCTCTGTAAGCACAGGCATGTCCTCGATCTTGAGGAGTTGTCCAACAGTGATTTTGAGAGTTTCAGCCAGCATTATATGCTCCTGGGTTATTACCACATCGCCCACCTCGGGAACGTCAACTGTTTGGCCACAATAATATTGGGCGCGCGTACTATCATGTGTTGTTGGCGACACAACAAGCGGGGGGATTGATTGCGCCGCCTGTTCTCCCAGCTGGGCAACGATTTTCCCGCATTTTTGACAGCTGCTTGTTGTTTGCTCGAGCTCAAGCTCGCCTTCTTCTGTAGACGTTGTCGATGTAACTTCCTGATGTGGCGCTCATAGTCTGTGTCAACAGGCTTAGGAGCTGGTGGTTGAGCCATACGAATGAAGTGGTCAACTACTTCCACAGGCACTTTCTCCCTTGGCGGCGGTGGCGGTTTCGGTCCAAAATGGGCGTCGACTTCTGCCCGCACTATGGCATTGGTTTGCTCCTCGGTCTTGTCGTAAGCCCTCTCAGGAAGAGGAGTAGTGAGGTTTGGACCATATTTATATCGC